>NC_042969.1:7198335-7506632 GCF_901001165.1 Salmo trutta
GCTGTTTGGCCATAATGACCATTGTTATGTTTGGAGGAAAAAGAGGGAGGCTTGCAAGCTGAAGAACACCATGCCAACCGTGAAGCACAGCATCATGTTGTCGGGGTGCTTTGCTACAGGAGGGACTGGTGCACTTCACAAAATAGATGGCATCATGAGGAAGCAAAATTATGTAGATATATTCAAGCAACATCAAGACATCAGTCAGGAAGTTAAATCTTGGTCGCAAATGGGTCTTCCAAATGGACAATGACCCCAAGCATACTTCCAAAGTTGTGGCAAAATAGCTTAAAGACGAAGTCAAGGAATTGGAGTGGCCATCACAAAGCCCTGACCTCAATCCTATAGAAATGTGTGGGCAGAACTGAAAAAGAGTGTGCGAACAAGGAGGCCTACAAACCTGACTCAGTTACACCAGCTCTGTCAGGAGGAATGGGCCAAAATTCACCCAACTTATTGTGTGAAGCTTGTGGAAGGCTACCCGAAACATTTGACCCAAGCTAAACAACTTAAAGGCAATGCTACCAAATATTAATTGAGTGTGTGTAAACTTCTGACCCACTGGGAATGTGATGAAAGAACTAAAAGCTGAAATAAATCATTCTCTCTACTATTATTCTGACATTTCACATTCTTAAAATAAAGTGGTTGATCCAAACTGACCTAAGACACGGAATGTTTACTAGGATTAAATGTCAGGAATTGTGAAAAAAAGATTTTTTATGTATTTGGCTAAGGTTGTAACAGCCGTTGAAAGGATGGGACCAAGGTGCAGCGGTGAATGTATTCATCTTGACTTTTAATAGAAAGAATGAACACTTTGCAAAATAAACAGAAACGACTAGCAACAGTTATGTCAGGTTATCAAGAACTAAACAAGAAAATAACTACTCACAAACCCCAACGGAAAAACAGGCTGCCTAAGTATGGCTCCCAATCAGAGACAATGATAGACAGCTGTCCCTGATTGAGAACCACACCCGGCCAAAACAAAGAAATACAAACACATAGAAAAAGGGACATAGAATGCACACCCAAATCACACCCTGACCAAACCTAAATAGAGACATAAAAAGGCTCTCTCAGGTCAGGGAGTGACAAAGGTGTATGTAAACTTCCAATTTCAACTGTATATATATACACTGCTCAAAAAAATAAAGGGAACACTAAAATAACACATCTTAGATCTGAATGAATTAAATAATTTTATTAAATACTTTTTTCTTTACATAGTTGAATGTGCTGACAACAACGAAGGCCAATTCATTACGTTTTAAGTCTACGAAGAAAAATAGTGGTTGATGGACAGCATTGCAATAATAGCCCTGGCAGCGAGTTAAGGCTGCTGCTGTGCTTGTGTTGAGCACTACTAATGGACATCACACAAAAATAATCAATGGAAATCCAATTTATCAACGCATGGAGGTCTGGATTTGGAGTCACACTCAAAATTAAAGTGGAAAACCACACTACAGGCTGATCCAACTTTGATGTAATGTCCTTAAAACAAGTCAAAATGAGGCTCAGTAGTGTGTGTGGCCTCCACGTGCCTGTATGACCTCCCTACAATGCCTGGGCATGCTCCTGATGAGGTGGCGGATAGTCTACTGAGGGATCTCCTCCCAGACCTGGACTAAAGCATCCGCCAACTCCTGGACAGTCTGTGGTGCAACGTGGCGTTGGTGGATGGAGCGAGACATGATGTCACAGATGTGCTCAATTGGATTCAGGTCTGGGGAACGGGCGGGCCAGTCCATGGCACCAATGCCTTCCTCTTGCAGGAACTGCTGACACACTCCAGCCACATGAGGTCTAGCATTGTCTTGCATTAGGAGGAACCCAGGGCCAACCGCACCAGCATATGGTCTCACAAGGGGTCTGAGGATCTCATCTCGGTACCTAATGGCAGTCAGGCTACCTCTGGCGAGCACATGGAGGGCTGTGCGGCCCCCCAAAGAAATGCCACCCCACACCATGACTGACCCACCGTCAAACCGGTCATGCTGGAGGATGTTGCAGGCAGCAGAACGTTCTCCACGGCGTCTCCAGACTCTGTCACGTCTGTCACGTGCTCAGTGTGAACCGGCTTTCATCTGTGAAGAGCACAGGGCGCCAGTGGCGAATTTGCCAATCTTGGTGTTCTCTGGCAAATGCCAAACGTCCTGCACGGTGTTGGGCTATATATATATATGTATTGATGGATTCTGTTAAAATGTATCCTGTTTAGTGAATGATTACTGTGAGCATTAATGGCGTTTAGGCCATGAAACTGTGTGTATGCTAATTTGGAAAGGTTGACTTAATCAGATGAGATGAAATTGCCTACGATCAGAGAGCAGGGTTAGGCCCAGGACAAGAGAGGACCATGGACATTCCACAGGGGAGATATGGGAATCTCATTGGGGTCATAAAATGTATAGCTGGGGAGGTGACTCCTACAAGTGGGTGGTGACTGAAAGGAGGGAAGAGTATGCACTCAGCTGACGGCATCCATGGTAATAAACACTTGAAATATTCTTGAGCTTTTGGTCACGAATGCAATAGCTTTTTTCCTTTTTAACATACATACATACATACATACATACATACATACATACATACATACACATATATATATATATATATATACATATATATATATATATATATATATATATATATATATATATATATATATATATACATACACACACACACACACACACACACACACACACACACACACACACATAAATATACATATATATACACACATTAGTACCAGACAAAAGTTTGGACACACCTACTCATTACAGGGTTTTTCTTAATTTTTATTATTTTCTACATTGTAGAATAACAGTGAAGACATGAAAACTATGAAATAACACACATGGAAGTGTTAAACAAATCAAAATATATTTTATATTTGATATTCTTCAAAGTAGCTACCCTTTGCCTTGATGACAGCTTTGCACACTCTTGGCATTCTCTGAACCAGCTTCATGAGGTAGTCACCTGGAATGCATTTCAATTAAGTGTGCCTTGTTAAAAGTTAATTACGGACTAATATACCACAGCTGTCAGCCAATCAGCATGCAGGGCTCAAACCACCCAGTTTATAATACAAGTTCATTTGAGGAATTTCTTTCCTTCTTAATGCGTTTGAGCCAATCAGTTGTGTTGTGACAAGGTAGGGGTGGTATACAGAAGATAGCCCTATCTGGTAATAGACCAATTCCATATTATGGCAAGAACAGCTCAAATAAGACATTTACATTTACATTTAAGTCATTTAGCAGACGCTCTTATCCAGAGCGACTTACAAATTGGTGCATTCACCTTAAGATATCCAGTGGAACAACCACTTTACAATAGTGCATCTAAATCTTTTGGGGGGGGTGGGGGGTTAGAAGGATTACTTTATCCTATCCCAGGTATTCCTTAAAGAGGTGGGGTTTCAGGTGTCTCCGGAAGGTGGTGATTGACTCCGCTGTCCTGGCGTCGTGAGGGAGCTTGTTCCACCATTGGGGTGCCAGAGCAGCGAACAGTTTTGACTGGGCTGAGCGGGAACTGTGCTTCCTCAGAGGTAGGGAGGCGAGCAGGCCAGAGGTGGATGAACGCAGTGCTCAGGTTTGGGTGTAGGGCCTGATCAGAGCCTGAAGGTACGGAGGTGCCGTTCCCCTCACAGCTCCGTAGGCAAGCACCATGGACTTGTAGCGGATGCGAGCTTCAACTGGAAGCCAGTGGAGAGAGTGGAGGAGCGGGGTGACGTGAGAGAACTTGGGAAGGTTGAACACCAGACGGGCTGCGGCGTTCTGGATGAGTTGTAGGGGTTTAATGGCACAGGCAGGGAGCCCAGCCAACAGCGAGTTGCAGTAATCCAGACGGGAGATGACAAGTGCCTGGACTAGGACCTGCTCCGCTTCCTGTGTGAGGCAGGGTCGTACTCTGCGAATGTTGTAGAGCATGAACCTACAGGATTGGGTCACCATAAGCAAAGAGAAACAACAGTGCATCATTACTTTTAAGACATGAAGGTCAGTCAATTCGGAAAATGTTAAGAACTTTGAAAGTTTCTTCAACCGCAGTCGCAAAAATCTTCAAGCGCTATGATGAAACTGCTTCTCATGAGGACCGCCACAGGAAAGGAAGAACCAGAGCTACCTCTGCTGCAGAGAATAAATTAATTAGAGTTAACTGCACCTCAGATTGCAGCCCAAATAAATGCTTCACAGAGTTCAAATAACATACACATCTCAACATCAACTGTTCACAGGATACTGCGTGAATCAGGCCTTCATGGTTGAATTGCTGCAAAGAAACCACTACTAATGGACACCAATACGAAGAAGAGACTTGCAATGGACATTAGACCAGTGGAAATCTGACCTTCGGTCTGATCAGTCCAAATTAGAGATTTTTGTGAGACGCAGAGTAGGTGAACGGATGATCTCCGCATGTTTGGTTTCCACTGTGAAGCGTGGAGGAGGTAGGATGGTGCTTTGCTGGTGACACTGTCTGATTTATTTAGAAATCAAGGCACAGTTAACCAGCATGGCTACCACAGCATTCTGCAGCAATATGCCATCCTATCTAGCTTGCGCTTTTGTTTCATTTGTTTTTCAACAGGACAATGAACCCAAACACACCTCCAGGCTGTGAAGGGCTATTTGTCCAAGAAGGAGAGTGATGGTGCTGTATCAGATGACCTGGCTTCCACAATCGTCTGACCTCAACCCAATTGAGATTGTTTGGGATGAGTTAGAACGCGTAAAGACTGTTGCAAAAGCATTCCTCATGAACCTGGTTACGAGAATGCCAAGAGTGTGAAAAGCTGTCATCAAGGCAAAGGGTGGCTGCTTTGAAGAATCTAAAATCTGAAATATATTTTGATTTGTTTAACACATATTTTGGTTACTACATGATTCCATATGTGATATTCTGTAGTGTTGATGTCTTATATTATTCTACAATATAGAAAATAGTAAAAACAAAGAAAACCCTTGAATGAGTATGTGTGTCCAAACTTTTGACTGGAGCTGTATATAAACATAGTTCCACTTTGACGTTATGGGTTAGTGTGTGTTTGCCAGCGACAAAACATGTCAATTTAATCCATTTTAAATTTGGGTTGTAATATAACAAAATGTGGAAAAAGTCATGGGGTGTGTACTTTCCGAAGGCACTGTATGTGGTATTATCAAGCCTTTCACCTCGTGATCTTACAATGTTAGAAAAGTAAACAAAGACATTCGAGAAAAATGTCAGTTTTACTTGCATGCGCTGCCAGGCAGCTTTTCTTTGAATTGTGTGTTGTGTTCTTTGTATGGAGTGTTGCTTGTCCCTGTTTCTTGTTCTTTTCGGAACCATCTGGCACTCGACAGAAGCTACATTTCAGTCCCTTTCATCTGAACTAATCAGCAATCGGTTTTCCTCTGGTTTTATCCATTGTGAGGGTAGAGTTAATTGTGAATGAGTTGTCATTACTTTCTGTTGTCACAGTAATGGAAATTACCTTGTTGTTCCCATATTTCAGACAAAAGGAATCCATACATGTGGCATAGTCCAGATGTTGCAACTTCATTATGGTTTTCTGAAAATAACCTGCCATTCCAAGGCTTTGCACATATCACAGAGGTTGAAATACATTTTCCCGCTTTACTCTATTCCCTTAATTCGTCCATTGGCAAAAAAAATGTTTTTAAAACAAAGGCAAAAAATGTTTTTAAAACAAAGGTATTAAAGCACAGCAATTTAACATCATGGCACAACAGCAAAGGCAAAGAGACATTGTTAAATGTTGTCACAGAATTGTATTACAACAATTTAGCTATAACTATTCACTGTATTGATGTCCAATTGCGTATAGGAATGTTCACTGCATTTGCCGTTAGAAATATGTAAAAAAACGAAGGCCAATTCATTACGTTTTAAGTCTACGAAGAAAAATAGTGGTTGATGGACAGCATTGCAATAATAGCCCTGGCAGCGAGTTAAGGCTGCTGCTGTGCTTGTGTTGAGCGCAGGTCTGACTCATCGACTCATATGAAAAGCCTAGGCCTCATGTTGTTTGCTGGTAGGGAGCATATACATCAATGGCACCCCAGCAGACTAATGAGCAAGATATTGGATTTCCCCCAACTTCTCTTTCTAAGGGGCCTTTGAAGTTGATCGCTTTTGTTTTGTCAGTATCCACAAACCCCTCAGACCTTTCCTTCCCGTGACCTTCCCGACTATGTATGGCCAAGGCTCTAAATTAAAAATGTTCTACTTTAAAAAGTTAGGTGCACAACATAAAATTTAGAAGCACCAGAAAAAAGATTTTAAGGGCAATTTTCAACCTAATTTTGATTATCTCCAGCACAAAATCAGTGTCTACATACAGTTGAAGTTGGAAGTTTACATACACCTTAGCCAAACTCAGTTTTTCACAATTCCTGACATTTAATCCTAGTAAACATTCCCTGACTTAGGTCAGTTAGGATCACCACTTCATTTTAAGAATGCAAAATGTCAGAATAATAGTAAATTGTTTAACTTGGGTCAAATGTTTCAGGTAGCCTTCCACAAGCTTCCCACAATAAGTTGGGTGAATTTTAGCCCATTCCTCCTGACAAAAGTTATAGATCTGTCATTCTCATTGAAAGCAAGTCTAAGAAGCTGTAGATTTGTTCTATGTGCGCTATTTCAATGCTTTTCATTCTTAAGTTTCGTTTTTGCATCTTACTTTTTTAAAACGTAAAAAAAATACAATATTTTGGTAACTGAACAGATATTTCACAGCGGTTTAGATGGTACAATAATTCTCTACACTTTTGTCACATATCCTGAAATTACGTGAACTATTAAACTTTTAGCAACCAGGAAATGGTAGTGATTTGTGCATATTGCACATTTAAGAGCATCAAGTTTATGATGACTACATGCAAGAGATCTGTCATTCATTCATTGCTATGATAATTTATCCCCTTGAAGAAGTGATACCTTTTCCTTTCTGTGCCCTCAAATGTTTGGATATACTGGTAAAGTCACCAGGTTGTTAGATAGCTAGCTAATGAGGTAACAAACATGAGTGAACAAGGTGTAAAATACAGAAAAATGGTTAACAGCCCGCAAAGAGTTTTCAAACAGCCCGCAACATGGTTCATGAATGTAAAATACGGCCGCCAATTCTCGACAGGAAGAAAAAAATGTTGCGCTGGTAATATGGGTCAGATTTGTACTGTTTCCCAACAAACAATATTATGTTGTCAATGACTTACTGACATTGTAACTTTTCTTACCACTTACGTAACTATCTTACGTATACCAGAAGAGTGAAGTGCCTCTTTTTGTTGCTTCAACGTAACTTGCTTACATTGTAATTTCGTCATCAGTACGTTATGACAATGTGATAAGGTTGCCTTTTCGTCATTTGCCAACTATTGGCAGCCTTTTAGATATTTGGTAATGCAATGTTTATTTTTGCACTTGCAAACCAGTCCATCCATTCAGCCTAGGTACCACAGCTAGCTAGACTATCTGTTATACTCTCTGTCAACTCCTGGTCTTCTCTGCAGTATCAACCATATCAAATCCCATTTAGCCATTGTGCATGGTGTGGTTCTATATAGTTCTTAAATAAGAGAACACTTTGTAGAGAGTTAGCTAAAGGTGCAATATGCAGAAATCGCTCTGCCATTTTCTGGTTACTAAAATTCTAATAGTTTGCCTAATTTTAATTTGTGACAAAACAAGCAGTCTAAAGTGTGGACAATCATTGTGCCATCAATACCGCTGTTAAATATATTTTCAATAACCAAACATTTTGTATTTTCAGATGTTTGAAGCTAATGTACAAAACCGAAAGTAAGAGACACCAAAACTAAACATGAGAACGGAAAGCATAGAAATAGCGCGCATAGAACAGATCTACCGCTTCTTAGACTTGCTTTCAATGAGAATGGCAAACCCAGTCTAAAACCCCAAATAGCAAGCAATGCAGACGTAGAAGTACAATCAAAATCAAACACTGGGAAGATATTAATTGCCATTGATACATGTGTGAAAGTGAAGCCCACCTCTTACAAGGTAGAGATTGAACCCTTACTTAGACCTAAAGTAGCAGACAGTCTAAATCCAGATTAGTGACAATGTAGGACTACTAAAACCATTTGTAAAACAGCATTTTAGTTAGTCCAGCATGAAGGTGCAGTTTAGTTTACGATAAGGCATAATCTGTGTTTGGGAAAACACACCAATATTTATTACCATTGCTTGCCAGAAGTAACTGTGTTGAAATTGAACTCACGTTTGATAACGATGTATACTGTTGTTGTCACGTCCTGATCCTAGTAAGATGTAATTTTCTATAGTAGAGTAGGTCAGGGCGTGACAGGGGGTGTTTTGGGTTGTTCTATGTTTTCTATTTCTATGTTTAAGTTCTAGTTTTTCTATTTCTATGTTGGGATTGTTTGGGTTGATCTCTAATTGGAGGCAGCTGATCCTCGTTGCCTCTGATTAGAGATCATATTTAAGTAGGGGTTTTTCTTCCTGGGTTTTTGTGGGTAGTTGTTTTCTGTTTAGTGTATGTCACCTGACGGAACTGTTTTCGGTCGTTTTGTTGTTTCGTTAAAGTATATTCATTAAAAGTAAATATGAGCACTATACACGCTGTGCCTTGGTCCCCTTTAGACGACCCGCGTTACAGAACTACCTACCATGATTGGATCAAGCGGCGTGCCCGGGCAGAAATGGACACCTGCTCACATCAGGAGTGGATTGAGAGGAGAGACTGGACTTGGGGCCAGGTAATCGAGCGATATCGGAGCCTACCTGGGAAGAACGAGAGGCAGCCCCTCAATTTTTTTTGGGGGGGGGCACAGGGGTAGTTTGGCTGGGCCAGGACTGGGACCTGAGCCAATTCCCCGTGCTTTTTGTGGTAAGCATGTGCCTGCCTCTCGCACTCGCTCTCCAGTGCACCTCCATAGCACAGTACGTCCTGTGCCTGCTCCTCACGCTCTCCCTCCAGCGCGCCTCCAGAATCCAGTACGTCCTGTGCCTGTTCTTCGCACTCTCCCTCCAGTGCGCATCCATAACCCAGCACGGCCGGTACCTGCTTTGAGCACTCGGTCCTCAGTGCGTCTCCCCAGTCCGGTGAGACTGGTTCCTGCTCCACGTAAAAAGCCTCCAGTGATAATCAATGGTCCGACGCCTGTACAGATGATCCATGGCACTAAGCCTCTAGTGATGATCCATGGCCCGGAGCCTGTAGGGATATTCCATGGCACGAAGCCTGAAGAGGAATTTCCAGGGCCCGGAACCTGAAGAAATAATCCTTGGCAAGAAGCATGGAGGGATTATAAATGGTCCAGAGCCTGTAGGGATAAACCACGGCACAAAGCCTGTAGGAATAATCCATGGCCTTGCACCTGTAGAGATAATCCATGGTAAGAAGCCTCCAATGATAGTCCTTGGAGCGGAACCTGTAGAGATGATCCATGGCATGGAGCCAGCAACAACGGTCACTAGTCCGGAACCTATTATGACACCTCCCAGTCCGGAGCCTCCGGCGATGCTTTCCGTCCGGAGCCTCCAGCGACACTCCTCAGTTCAGAACCTATTATGACGCTTCCCAGTCCGGAGCCTCCGGCGACGCTTCCCAGTCCGGAGCCTCCAGCTGCGCTCCCCAGTCCGGAGCCTCCAGCGGCGTTCCCCAGTCCGGAGCCTCCAGCGGCGTTCCCCAGTCCGGAGCCTCCAGCGGCGTTCCCCAGTCCGGAGCCTCCAGCGGCGTTCCCCAGTCCGGAGCCTCCAGCGGCGTTCCCCAGTCCGGAGCCTCCAGCGGCGTTCCCCAGTCCGGAGCATCCAGCGGCGTTCCCCAGTCCGGAGCATCCAGCGGCGTTCCCCAGTCCGGAGCATCCAGCGGCGTTCCCCAGTCCGGAGCCTCCAGCGGCGGCCCGCAGCCCGGAGTCTCCAGTGGCGGCCCGCAGCCCGGAGTCTCCAGCAATGATCTACAGTCCGGTTCCTTCAACGACGATCCACGGTCAGGTGGTAATAAAGCAGAAGGATCAGCGGGTGGATCGGGGAGTACGCCCAGAACCGGAGCCGCCTCCTATGCTGGAAGTTAAGGTTATGCGGACTGCATTTGAACCGCCATAGACTTTTGTCACCCTCCCTACCCTCCCTTTGTGTTTTGTGGTTGTTTTGTTGGGTTTTGATTTTGTTGCATTCGGAGTCTGCAGATTTGGGGGGGGGGGGTACTGTCACGTTCTGATCCTAGTAAGATGTCATTTTCTATAGTAGTGTAGGTCAGGGTGTGACAGGGGGTGTTTTGGGTTGTTCTATGTTTTCTATTTCTATGTTGGGATTGTTTGGGTTGATCTCTAATTGGAGGCAGCTGATCCTCGTTGCCTCTGATTAGAGATCATATTTAAGTGGGGGGTTTTCTTCCTGGGTTTTAGTGGGTAGTTGTTTTGTGGGTAGTTTTCTGTATGTCACCTGACGGAACTGTTTTCGGTTGTTTTGTTGAAGGATATTCATTAAAAGTAAATATGAGCACTATACACGCTGCGCCTTGGTCCCCTTTAGACGACCCGCGTTACAGTTGTGTACATTGTGCCCTTTTCCCCCTTTTCCCGTTCAGGCTATAGTGTTTCCAAACATGGCTGGAGGCAATGGTCCTAATTACCTGCCTTTCATAGTCTCCCGGGTTGGCCCCACCAATCAGGCTGAGATGGTGAGTCTGCAACGTAAGTAACACAGAAATTGAATCAGAAATACTGTTGGGTAAGGAATGCATAATCTTTAAGACAATAGGTGATATTTCACTGTTTACTCATTCATGAAATCGTCTTACCGCCATTAAGCATTGGCAGACACAATAGAGCTGAGTGTCATGCAAGCCACACCTCCATGCACCTTGGCCAAGTAGACTAATGTATATGGCATTGGGAAATATAATTGATTTATTCAATTTTCAAAATAATGATTTGACCAGGGGCGACTTGGGGATACAACTCAGTCAGGGCTACTACCTGTTACATGAGGAGATTAAAAATGATTACTGTGTCAATGCATTTAGAATATTTAGCAAGTCTACCTATATGCCATGCAGGTTTTCACTTTCATAGGCTTTTTGAATTGTCTTCAATTGACAAACTTAGCGCTAAAACTCTCCACAACATGCTCACACTATGCTGTTACCAAGCGACAAGCATTTTGCCCTCTGTCTGAAAAGGGTAATGTTAACTTAGGTTAGAAGTTGATAGACTCTATTCCCGTGCTAAATTCAAATTGTGCACCAATGATAGGAGCAATATGGAGAAATTATTAGTGCCATTGTGAACTTTTAACATTCTTATTGTGAAAGTTAACGTTAGCAGTTTAGCTAGCTTAGCTAACGTTACTTAGGTCAACAGTTTAGCTAACGTTAGTAGCTAGCTATTAACATTAGTGTTATTACTTTGGCTATGAATATTAAAGATCATTTGTTGACTAATTACTGGAATAATTCATTGATCTAATTTATTGTAATTAATTTGCTTATCCTATCCAAATTAATCAAAGGGGGGGGGCACCATTAAGGGTTTTTAATATAGACAGACCCCTTTAATTATCTTTCAGTAGTTATCATTAACCGTTCATATCATTAACCAATCATATATCAACAATAGTCTTAATCAACAGTAAGTTACTATATTCTCATTCTGAAAGTCGTTTAGCTTGGAAACGTCAAGCACCCAATCACTTGTCAATGAACTCAAGGCCACAGATAATTCATTTTAAGGTTTTATTTACTAGATTAATCCAATTGGAAAATGACAGTTAACAGATATGATGGTATGGCAGGGTATAAGCTAATAGAATACAAAACAGTTATTGAGGTGAGAAATCTCCACAGGTCAATATAAATGAACTTCCGAATTCAAACTCAGCAAATACAACAGTACATATATTCACAAGACTTTTGAGGACAAGGTGGTCTTATCAATTGAGAGGGAAAATATGCGAGGTTCCACCAACACTTCACAACCGTGAAACGTATAGTTTAACTTCTATGGGCTAGGTGGCACGTCACCGTCCCACTCTATTCAACAGCCAGTGGAAGAGGGTGGCGCGAAATATAAAACCTCAAAAATCCAATAATTTCAATTTTTCAAACATTCGACTATTTTACACCATTTCAAAGACAAGACTCTCGTTAATCTAACCACATTGTCTGATTTCAAAAAGGCTTTACAGCGAAAACATTAGATTACGTTAGGAGAGTACATAGCCACAAATAATCACACAGCCATTTTCCAAGCAAGCACATATGTCACATAAACCCAAAACACAGCTAAATGAAGCACTAACCTTTGATGATCTTCATCAGATGACACTCCTAGGACATTATGTTATACAATACATGCATGTTTTGTTCAATCAAGTTCATATTTATATCCAAAAACAGCTTTTTACATTAGTGTGTGATGTTCAGAACATGCATTCCCACCCAAAACTTCCGGTGAATTTACTAAATTACTCACCATAAATGTTGACAAAATACATAACAATTATAGATACAGAACTCCTTTATGCAATCGCTATGTCAGATTCGAATAGCTTTTCGGCGAAAGCACATGTTGCAATATTCTGAGTACATAGCTCAGCCATCACGGCTAGCTATTTTGACACCAGCCAACTTCAGGGCTCACTAAACTCAGAATTACTATTAGAAACATTTTATTACCTTTGCTGATCTTCGTCAGAATGCACTCCCAGGACTGCTACTTCCACAAGAAATGTTGTTTTTGTTCCAAATACCGTACTTAGAAGCATGTCAAATGCTGTTTAACCTCTCTAGGGTAAGTGGGACGAAATAGTCCCACCTACTCAACAGCCAGTGGAATCCCGTGGCGCGATATTCAAATACCTTAGAAATGCTATTACTTCAATTTCTCAAACATATGACTAGTTTACACCATTTTAAAGACAAGACTCTCGTTAATCTAACCACACTGTCCGATTTCAAAAAGGCTTTACAACGAAAGCAAAACATTAGATTATGTCAGCAGAGTACCCAGCCAGAAATAATCAGACACCCATTTTTGAAGCTAGCATATAATGTCACATAAACCCAAACCACAGGTAAATGCAGCACTAACCTTTGATGATCTTCATCAGATGACACTCCTAGGACATTATGTTATACAATACATGCATGTTTTGTTCAATCAAGTTCATATTTATATAAAAAAACAGCTTTTTACATTAGCATGTGACTAGCATGTGACTAGCATTCCCACCGAACACTTCCGGTGAATTTACTAAATTACTCACGATAAACGTTCACAAAAAAACACAACAATTATTTTAAGAATTATAGATGCAGAACTCCTATATGCACTCGCTATGTCCAATTTTAAAATAGCTTTTCGGTGAAAGCACATTTTGCAATATTCTAAGTAGATAGCCCGGCATCACAGGGCTAGCTATTTAGACACCCACCAAGTTTAGCCCTCACCAAAGTCAGATTTACTATTAGAAAAATGTTATTACCTTTGCTGTTCTTCGTCAGAATGCACTACCAGGACTTCTACTTCAATAACAAATGTTGGTTTGGTCCCAAATAATCCATAGTTATATCCAAATAGCGGCGTTTTGTTCGTGCGTTCAAGACACTATCCGAAGGGTAAATAAGGGTCACGCCCAACGCGTTTCGTGACAAAAAAAATCTAAATATTCCATTACCGTACTTCGAAGCATGTCAACCGCGGTTTAAAATCAATTTTTATGCCATTTTTCTCGTAAAAAAGCGATAATATTCCGACCGGGAGTGGTGGTTTTCGTTCAAAGAGAGAGAAAGTAGTCCCATTGATAGTGGTCGATCTGAGGACAATGGGACTATCAAAATGCGCTACTGTTTTTCAGCCATGGGCTGCAAAGCCACGATTCAGCATTCTGGCGCCTTCTGAGAGCCTATGGGAGTGTTAGAAAATTTCTAAATATTCCATTACCGTACTTCGAAGCATGTCAACCGCTGTTTAAAATCAATTTTTATGCCATTTTTCTCGTAAAAAAGCGATAATATTCCGACCGGGAGTGGTGGTTTTCGTTCAAAGAGAGAGAAAGTAGTCCCATTGATAGTCCCATTGTCCTCAGATCGACCACTATCAAAATGCGCTACTGTTTTTCAGCCATGGGCTGCAAAGCCGCGATTCAGCATTCTGGCGCCTTCTGAGAGCCTATGGGAGCGTTAGAAAATGTCACGTCATGCCAGAGATCCCCTGTTTTTGTTAGAGATGATCAATAAGGCCATGAAATGGTCAGAGAGAGCGCATCCTGTTTGGAATCTTCTCAGGTTTTGGCCTGCCAAATGAGTTCTGTTATACTCACAGACACCATTCAAACAGTTTTAGAAACTTTAGGGTGTTTTCTATCCAAATCAAACAATTATATGCATATTCTAGTTTCTGGGCAGTAGTAATAACCAGATTAAATCGGGTACGTTTTTTATCCGGCCGTGCAAATACTGCCCCCTAATCAACCAGGAATTACCAGTGGGCTAGGCTATCAGTTTGCATCCAAATGTGGACAATCCAGTGTCGGTATTAATCATGATATGTAATCAAGACTAACAGTCTTACGATAATCAGTTACTACCACCACTTTAGCATACACAGCCTCACACAAATGGGAAATTCAATGCAATGAGGTATTTACGTCAATTCAAGTGTCGTCTGGTTCAGTTGAATTTCCGTTATGATGGAGTGGTACACAGGGAAAAGGGGTTAGTGGTCCTGGCATTGGAGCTTTCAGTCAAAGAAGCTTCTTCCTTTGTTGGAGCTCACACGCAAGGAGCTCTGTCTGTCTCTGTCTGTGTCTGTCTGTCTGTGTCTGTCTCTGTCTGTCTGTGTCTGTCTGTCTGTCTCTCTCTGTCTGTCTGTCTCTGTCTGTCTGTCTGTCTGTCTGTCTCTGTCTGTCTGTCTCTGTCTGTCTGTCTCTGTCTGTCTGTCTCTGTCTCTGTCTGTCTGTCTCTGTCTGTCTGTGTTCAGTCCAAAGAGTTAGGGTTGCACTAGGGTGCATTGTAAGGTTCGGGTTCCCTTTTTGGGAGAGATGAAGACTCGATTTGTCGTAAGCGATCAGAGTGTGTTGTTCAGCAAAGTTCCTCTCGATTCTTCTGTTTGAGTAGTGCAAGTCAAAGTTGAGTAGGTTTCTCACAGCGATTGATCATTGAAACTGAAGATCTGATCTGGTGAGCTGGAGTAAGAGTCTCACTACTTATCATGTGGGAGGGCTCAGCCAGGAAGTGTCACAAAGACTACCTGGTCACTCCTTCGGGTTTACCATAGGGCATGCTAGTATTGGGACAAAACCTGAGAAGTGTTCACAGAATGTTAAGAGGTGTCTTAAATTAGAAAAACAATCTCCAGGATGAAATACGTAGACTGTAGAGTCCAAATATGGATAATGTCATAATTTTCAGAAACTTGTTGACATATCAACCAGGATTAAGGGGCAGAGCAATTTGTGACTAGTACATCAGTCTCCCCTGGTTTATCAGCTGTAAGCGTGAGTCATGTCAGTAGTGGTTTTGTCGCAAAATTAAGACCGTTGCCGAAACAAAGATGGTTCTGCGGAGTAGTTCAAGGAAGGCTCCACATCACACTCTCACTTGAGTATCTTACCTAGTCTTTCAGATCTAGTTTCTGCTCTTTTTGTAGCTTTGGCAACTGTGTGTGTGTGTTTTCTACACCTGTTTTCTCCTCTCCCTGCTTTAGACACTCCCCATCCTTTTGCTGCAACCTTCCTAATTTAGTGTAACCTGCGTGCACACGCCATGTGGAATTCCAGGTCTCTGCCAGCGTTTGGAACTCCCGATCTGCTGTTAAGAATGCCGAGTTCATCTGAGCCTATGCTGCCCTTCAGTTCCATTACTTTTTGGCCCTGACGAAGACATGGATCATCGCAGAGAACACTGCTACTCTAGTTGTTCTCTTCATCTGACTATGCTTTCTCTCATAGTCTGAGAGCATCTAGTTGTCGCGGTGGGGGTACAGGGCTACTCATTTCTCTTTGAATATTGAAACCATGTTGAAAATATCGGCAAGACAAACAGCAAAGTCTATACAAATCTCCAATGTTGAAAATTAAATGTTACTCTAAAAGAAATGAGAGATAATGTCTAGATGTTTTTTATAGTGGAGATCAAGTTTATAAATTGCCTGGCTGGGCTGATGAGACAGTGGATTGTGCAATCAGATGGAATATAGTAAATAGGCATTTAAATGTTATAGATTTAGCCGGTGGTAACTTGTGGAATAGACACTGGCTGGAATGTGGTTTTAACCAATCAGCATTCCGGATTAGAACCACCCGTTTTATAACAAACTATACAATATTTCCTAGAATCACTTACATGAATGCAAGATGTTACTTTTGGTTTTGGTATGAGGTCTTCTCTCTTTTAGAGCAGTGTTGAGTAGCATAGAGTTAGTAATCATATGGTATTAAAGCTGTGACTGGTTTTTCCAAGGTTGAGCCTCATCTATCAAGTGTAACCCCCACAAATCTGCCGAAATTCATTCATACGCTTCCAATGCAAAGTATGAGAGCTGCGTACTTGGCAATGTTGCATGCAAATCATTGCAAATTAGCATAAATCTCCTCATTTTGACCATATGGATAATTTCTTATGGGAAAATATGAGCATCACAGAGAAGAGATTTATGGCTCTGCAGTTTTGCCCACACAATACTGTATGCAGTTTGAGTGCTTAACAATGACATCTGGGGAAATTGGGATATTAATTGGTCCAGTACTCCTTGTCAATACTCAGGGAAATATTACAATTATGCTGTGTTTGAATGTGTTTATTCAGTAATATTGGATAATGATTTACTTTAACTGTACTGTACACTGAGTATACAAAACATTAGGAACACCTAATATTGAGTTGCACCACCTTTTGCCTTCAGAACAGCCTCAATTCGTCAGGGCATGGACTCTACAAGGTGTCAAGTGTTCCACAGGGATGCTGGCCCATGTTGACTCCAATGTGTCCTACAGTTGTGTCAAGTTGGCTGGGTGTCCTTTGGTTGATAGACCATTCTTGATACACACAGGAAACTGTTAACTGTTTTGAAACTGTTTCGCCTGCCAAATAAGTTCTGTTATACTCACAGACATCATTCAAACAGTTTTGGAAACTTCAGAGTGTTTTCTATCCAAATCTACTAATAATATGCATATCCTGGGCCTGAGTAGCAGGCAGTTTACTTTGGGCACGCTTTTCATCCGGATGTGAAAATACCGCCCCCTATCCCAGAGAGGTTAAGTGTGAAAAACCCAGCAGTGTTGCTGTTCTTGACACACTCAAACAGGTGCAGCTGGCACCTACTACTATACCCTGTTCAAAGGCACTGAATGGCACACATACAATCCACGTCTCAATTGTCTCAAGGCTTAAAAATCCTTCTTTAACCTGTCTCATCCCCTTCATCTACACTGATTTGAAGTGGATGTAACAGGTGACATCAATAAGGGATTATAGCTTTCACCTGGATTCACCTGGTCAGTCTGTCATAGAAAGAGCAGGTATTCCTAATATTTTGGTCACTCAGTGTATATCAAAACGTCTATTACACATCTTTAAGCACATCAAAAACATTTCTTAGCTATTAATGATTATCTATAGATAATATGTCAGAATGTTCAGGGACCAGTTTTACATGGTAAACACTGAACTGAGGAAGTGGTAGTTTCTACAGTCAAGGGTCTGAGAGCCCATTTTATTTTCTGAGTTCATTCAGTTTCTGTTGCTTCCTCTCCCTCAGACAGCTTGGCTGTAGTCTAATACCTCCTGCAGAGACTGTCTGGGGCTGACCTGCAAAACACTGACTCAGAAAACCCTAGTACCTCAGTAACCGTAACAGGAGCCACACACACAAACATACACACTACACACTGTTTTCATTTTCCTTATAACAAAAACATTGTAGTCTAATCCATTTGGTCAATTTTATTTGTAGATTCTATTAATTGCAGAGTAATAGTAATTTATAAAGTAGTCCAGCTCCAGGTTCTTTTGTCAAAGTAGAAACTAAAAAGATAATAAAATATTAACCAGCCAGTTGCACTGGTGAAACTAAAAGCACTAGTGCATGAACAATTGTAAAGGGTGAATTGCATTAATACATTTGTGTAAATATATTCTTGACAAGATATAAAAAGTCATTTGTTGATTGTATCGGACGCTATATTGTGCCCTTACGTGTACCTTTAAGCATGAATCAATCTTGTCTTCTCTTTATGCTTCGGGTCCACAGTTTTCATTGGCCTTGTTTCTTGTGCAGCTGCTTCAGGTGTCACATAATCTCTCTGATGCGCTTGCATGGCATGGTCTCTCTAAAGCGGTTGCATGGCATGGTCTCTGAAAACATCCACCCTATACCTATCAGACCAAAATGACTCCACATCCATGCTCTTTTCAGTCTGTCCCACGTACTGTTCCATTTTTCTTGTGACCTCTGGTGGACAACCAGAGACTTGAATCAAACTACTTCCCATAGACGGATCGAGTGATTTCAACAGAGAGACGACAGAGAAAGTCATCTACGCGTAAATATATGTTGCATTTCTAATCCAAATGAGCAGTTGTTAGGGTGCTAAATATTAATATTTATGGTGAGCGTAGTTTCCAAATATCTCGCTCTTTATCTTTCCCCACCCCCTTTTCATTGTGTAACAAGCCGTCATATCTTGTTAGTCCACGAGGGACTTCTCATTGCATTATGTTCGTAATCAATAACCTATACCGTGTGTGTGTGTTTATGTATTTCTGTGTGATTATTTAGTTAGTAAATAAATAATTAAGACAATTGTGTATCACTGATTCATCACTTAGGTTAGGGTTCGTGACGATTTACGAAGTCAACAACGTTCAGAATGCGACTGATATGAGGAAATTATTAATTGATGACTGGTATGATATCGATATATTCTTGAGTTAATTCTGGAAACGGTAACTCATTAAATAAACTTTTCCCTCTGTGCCCCAAATTCCTAATGAGATAATTGTTACATGATTCATTTAATCGCGTAATAATTAAACGTAGTATGTAATTATTTGATAAATAGCAGTCATCAAATGAATTATAGTCACGACAGCTGCAACTTCTGTATGTCACACAAACTCGTCGCTCTTTTCAAACCTAACCGTGCCATCCCTCCCAGACTCCTGTTACACCGTGGCAGTTGGGATCACCATCTCAGTTGGCTCTGTTCTGTTTTTTTCTGCGGCGAGGCTCAGGCATCGGAGGTGGAGGTTCAAAGTCAACATCAGAATCAGATGAAGACTCTTCATCAGCAACGTTGATTTCAAGCTCAATATCCAGTCCTCTATCCGACTCCAACTCATCTAAATTCTGCAGCATTTGCAATGCTGTCAGTGCGCCCATTCGTTTGGTTCGGCTTGCCATTGTGAACTATATACATTGTATGTTGTACTCAGTGTCTGATTTCAAATCAAATTTTCAAATCAAATTTTATTAGTCACATGTGCCGAATACAACAGGTGTAGGCCTTACAGTGAAATGCTTACTTACGAGCCCCTAACCGACTGCAGTTAAAAAAAAAATATGGATAAAAATAAGAGCTAAAAGTAACAAGTCATTAAAGAGGAGCAGTAGAAAATAACAATACATACAGGGGGGTGCAGGTACAGACTCAATGTGCGGGTGCAATGGTTTGTTAAGGTACTATATAGATGTAGGTAGAGATAATTAAAGTGACTATGCATAGATGACAACAGAGAGTGGCAGTGGTGTGGAGAAGGGATGGAGGGGCAATGTGAAAACTCTAGATGTTCAGGAGTCTTATGGCTTGGGAGTAGAAGCTGTTTAGAAGCCTCTTGGACATAGACTTGGCGCTCCGGTAATGCTTGCCGTGTGGTAGCAGAGAGAACAGTCTATGACTAGCTTGGCTGGAGTCTTTGACAATTTTCAGAGCCTTCCTCTGACACCGCCTGGTATAGAGGTCCTAGATGGCAGGAAGCTTGGCCCCAGTGATATACTGGGCCATTCGCACTACCCTCTGTAGTGCCATCCGGTCGGAGGCTGAGCAGTTGCCATACCAGGCAGTGATGCAACCAGTCAGGATGCTGTCGATGGTGCAGCTTTAGAACCTTTTGAGGATCCGAGGACCCATGCCAAATCTTTTCAGTCTCCTGACGTCAAATAGGTTTTGTCGTGCCCGCTTCACGACTGTCATGGTGTGCTTGGACCATGTTAGTTTGTTGGTGATATGGACACCAAGGACCTTGAAGCTCTCAACCTGCTCCACTGCAGCCCCATCGATGAAAATGGGGGCGTGCTCGGTCCTCCCTTTCCTGTAGTCGACAATCATCTCCTTTGTCTTGATCAGGTTGAGGGAGAGGTTGTTGTCCTGGCACCACATGGCCATGTCTCTGACCTCCTCCTTATAGACTGTCTCGTTGTTGTCAGTGATCAGGCCTACCACTGTTGTGTCATCAGTAAATTGAATCATGGTTGGAGTTGTGCCTGGCCGTGCAGTCATGAGTGAACAGAGAGCACAGGAGGGGGCTGAACACGTGCCCCTGAGCGGCCCCTGTGTTGAGGATCAGCGTGGCAGATGTGTTGTTACCTACCCTTACCACAAGGGGGCAGCCCGTCAGGAAGTCCAGGATCCAGTTGCAGAGGGAGGTGTTTAGTCCCAGGGTCCTTAGCTTATTGATGAGCTTTCAGGGCACTATGGTGTTGAACGCTGAGCTGTAGCCAATGAATATCATTCTCACATAGGTGTTCCCATTGTCCAGGTGGGAAAGGGCAGTGTGGAGTGCAATAGAGATTGCAACATCTGTGGATCTTTTGGGGCGGTATGCAAATTGGAGTGGGTCTAGGGATTCTGGGATAATGGTGTTGATGTGAGCCATAACCAGCCCTTCAAAGGACTTCATGGCTACAGACATGAGTGATACGGGTCAGGGGCCATTTAGGCAGGTTATCTAAGTGTTCTTGGGCACAGGGACTATAATAGTTTGTAATAGTTTGCAAGCCCTGCCACATCTGACGAGCATCAGAGCCGGTGTAGTACAATTCAATCTTAGTCCTGTATTGATGCTTTGCCTGTTTTGCTGAATCCTTGAAAGCGGCATTTCTACCTTTTAGCTCAGTGTGGATGATGCCTGTAATCCATGGCTTCTGGTTGGGGTATGTACGTGGGGATGACGTCATCGATGCACTTATTGATGAATCCAGTGACTGATGTGGTGTACTCCTCAATGTCATCAAAAGAATCCCGGAACATATTCCTGTCTGTGCTAGCAAAACAGTCCTGTAGCTTAGCATCTGCTTCATCTGACCAATTTCTTATTAACCAAGTCACTGGTGCTTCCTGCTTTAGTTTTTGCTTGTAAGCAGGAATCAGGAGGATAGAATTATGGTCAGATTTGCCAAATGGAGGGCAAGGCACAGCTTTGTATGCGTCTCTGTGTGTGGAGTAAAGGTGGTCTAGAGTTTTTTTCACTCTGGTTGCACATTTAACATGATGGTAGGAATTAGGTAAAACGGATTTGAGTTTCCCTGCATTAAAGTCCCTGGCCCTTTAGGATGAGCATTTTCCTGTTTGCTTATTGCCGTATACAGCTCATTGAGTGAGGTCTTAGTGCCAGCATCGGTTTGTGGTGGTATATAAACAGCTACGAAAAATATAGATCAGCTCTCTAGGTAAATAGTGTGGTCTACAGCTTATGAGATAAGGCGAGCGAAACCTTAAGACTTCCTTATATTTTGTGCACCAGCTGTTGTTTACAAATATCATAGACCACCACCACTTGTCTTACCAGAGGCCGCTGTTCTATCCTGCCGAAAGAGCTTAAAACCCGGCAGCTGTATGTTATTCATGTCATCGTTCAGCCACGACTCGGTAAAACATAAGATATTACAGTTTTTAATGTCCCGTTGGTAGGATATACATGATCGTAGTTTGTCTATTTTATTTTTGATCAATTGTACCTTGACTAATAGGACCGATGGTAAAAGTAGATTAACCTCTCGGCGACGGATCCTTACAAGTCACCCGGACCTTCGTCATCGATACCTCCGACTCTTTCTCCTGCGAATGACGGGGATGAGGGACTTGTTGGGTGTCTGAAGTAAATCTTTCCTTTCCGACTCGTTAAAGAAAAAGTATTCCTCCTCTACGGGGTGAGTAATCGCTGTCCTGATATCTAAAAGCTCTTTTCGGTCATAAGACACGATGGCAGAAACATTATGTACAAAATAAGTTACAAATAACAAAAAAAACACACAACAGCACAATGGGTTTCAGGATCGTAAAATGGCAGCCATCTCCTTTGGCACTATACTTGTTACCCCTTGTTACCCATTTGTCATTCATTCAGTGAGGAGAGAGAGATGTATTAGCACCTCCCCCAACAGAGACAGAACTACAGATTATACTTCGATCAGCAGCTTCTCAGAAACAAATTTTCCAACAAACCACCTATTGAACAACAACACTGTAGACCACTCCCACATATTCAAAATCCACATGCACACACCTCCAGTCTTATCCCACAACTGATGACCATTAAGAGCGCTATCATTGTCTATGCCATAATATGCATACTATGCCACAATATTTATATAAGAGAAACCAGCCACACAGTCCTGACACACCTCAAACAACACCTCTACACAATTGAAAATAACACCCTACAAACACACCTGGTTAAACATTTTATAATCCATCCCACAACCTCCCTCAGCGTCACCAATCTGGAGATGAAAGCCTCCTGGACCATAGCCCAGAGGAGAGCGGGTGAATCCAGGTGGATAACCGAACTTAAGATCTTGGCTCCACTTTTTCCCCCACCCCCTCCAAACCAGACTGACTTGCAATATGCAGACAGAGCAGGAAGTTGCAATAAGCCCGTACAAACCAAAGGTATGATACCAGCACAAACAGAAACCCTCTTAAACCTAATTCTAACCCTAACCCCTATGCCTAAAATATGTTTTTCCTTGAGGGAACAGGCAAAATGTTCCCACTTGTCCGAATTTTCCTTGTTGTACTATACTTGTGAGGACTTATCCCCACAAGGATGGTAAAACCAAACACACACACACACACACACACCTTGTGTGACCACGTAGGGTGGAGAAGTCTCTGAAATGGGGTTGTAATAAGGTTGTAATAAGGTATCTTCTTGGCTATAGGCATCACTTTGAAATAGAGCGAGAAAACCAGGAGATTTGTTTGCCACCCCTTGAAATAACAAGTCTCTCCTCCCCCTCCCCTCCCAGAGGACCTGAGCCATAGGACCATGCCTCAGGACTACCTGGCCTGATGACTCCTGGCTGTCCCCATCCCCAGTCCCCCTGGTCGTGCTGCTGACCCGAGTTTCTGTGGTTATGCCTGCGGCTATGGAACCCTGGGCTGTTCACCAGCATCCCCTCAATCTCTCTCTCTCCACCTCTTCCTTTCTCTCTTTCTCTCTCTCTCTCACTCTCTCTACTGCAACTGCTGTCTCAACCTCTGAATGCTCTGCTATGAAAAGCCAACTGACATTTACTCCTGAGGTGCTGACCTGTTGCACCCTCTATATCCACTGTGATTATTATTTGACGCTGCTGGTCATCTATGAACGTTTGGACATCTCGAAGAACAATCTGGCCTTAATGACCATGTACTCTTATAATCAGCCAGAAGAGGACTGGCCACCCTCAGAGCCTGGTTCCTCTCTAGGTGTCTTCCTTAGTTCCTTCATTTGTGGGGAGTTTTTCCTAGCCACCGTGCTTCTACGTCTGCATTGCTTGCTCTTTGGGGTTTTAGGCTGGGTTTCTGTATAAGCACTTTGTGACAACTGCTGATGTAGAAAGGGCTTTATAAATAAATGGTATTGAAATTTGATTGAACTGTCTGTGGCAATAGGGTCAAATGGTCAACTTTCATGTGTATACTACCATATGTAACATGTCTTGTGCCAGCCAGCTTAGATCTTCTTACAAGTCCAGTGTGTTGTTTTCCCTTGCTGCACATCTTGAGTTGAAAGAGATTGTTTTGTCACAGCATAAGGTGAAAGATCCCTACATGGAGTCTAAGGGGGTGATAACTAACAATGGGATAAAAAAAGTAAACCACATTATTTCCTGTCACAAACTCCTGGTCCAAATTTCGACACCTCCTGCGCCTCGACCTGTTGTTTCAGCCTGTTGTTTGCTTTGTTTTATTTTGATTTATTTTTATCTTGTTCAAAAGTGTTTGTTTCAAAACCTGCTACCAACTAGCAAGCAAGGTTGCAATGGAGTGTTTATTAAGCTCTTGTCCGGGACAATATTGGTAATCCGGAGTTAAAATGAGGCAATTGTTTGCTTGCAGAGGATTACAGGAATGAGGTAGCTATCCGTAGTAAGCAAATTTCAATTCTGCACAAACTTATTGGGAAAATCACTTAATTATACACCTGTCAGCAATGGGTGTGACTGAAATAGAAGAATCCACTAATTTGAAGGGGCGTCCACATACTTTTGTATATACAGTGTCTTCAGAAAGTATTCACACACCTTGACTTTTTCCACATTTTGTTGTGTTACAGCCTGAAATTTAAATTGCGATTTTGTGTCACTGGCCTTCTATACCCCACACCTTCAATTATCTATAAGGTCCCTCAGTCAAGCAGTGAATTTCAACCACAAAATCAACCACAAAGACCATGGAGGTTTTCGAATGTCTTACAAAAGGGCACATATTAGTAGATAGGTAAAAATGAAAATATACATTGAATATCCCTTTTGAGTATGTTGAAGTTAATAATCACACTTTGGATGGTGTATCAATATACCCAGTCACTACAAAGATACAGGAATCCTTCCTAACTCAGTTGCCGGAGAGGAATGAAAACGCTCAGGGATTTCAACATGAGGGCAATTGTGACTTTAGAGATTTTAATGGCTGTGATAGGAGAAAACTGAGGACGGATCAACAACATTGTAGTTACTCCACAATACTAACCTAATTGAGAGTGAAAAGAAGGAAGCCTGTATAGAATACAAATATTCAAAAACATGCATCCTGTTTGCAACAGTTCACTAAAGTAATTCTGCAAAATATGTGTGCAAAATCCTAGAGGAAAACCTGGTTCAATCTGTTTTTCACCAGACACTGCAAGATGAATTTAGCTTTCAGCAGGACAATAAGTTGCTTACCAAGAAGTCAGTGAAAGTTACATTTTTTATGTAAATCTGCTTGAAAATCTATTGCAAGTAGAGGTCGACCGATTAATCGGAATGGCCGATTAATTGGGGCCGATTTCAAGTTTTCATAACAATCGGAAATCGGTATTTTTGGACAACGATTTGGCCAATTATTATTATTATTTTTTACACCTTTATTTAACTAGGCAAGTAAGTTAAGGGTTAACTGCCTTGTTCACGGGCAGAACGACAGATTTCTACCTTGTCAGCTCGGGGATTCAATCTTGCAACCTTACGGTTAACTAGTCCAATGCTCTAACCACCTGCCTTACATTGCACTCCACGAGGAGCCTGCCTGTTATGCGAATGCAGTAAGAACCCAAGGTAAGTCGCTAGCTAGCATTAAACTTATCTTATAAAAAACAATCAATCAATCAATCATAATCACTAGTTAACTACACATGGTTGATGATATTACTAGTTTATCTAGCGTGTCCTGCGTTGCATATAATCGATGCGGTGTGCATTCACGAAAAAGGACTGTCGTTGCTCCAAAGTGTACCTAGCCATAAACATCAATGCCTTTCTTAAAATCAATACACAAGTATATATTTTTAAACCTGCATATTTAGTTAATATTGCCTGTTAACATGAATTTCTTTTAACTAGGAAAATTGTGTCACTTCTCTTGCAACAGAGTCAGGGTATATGCAGCAGTTTGGGCCGTCTGGCTCGTTGCGAACTGCGTGAAGACTATTTCTTCCTAACAAAGACAGCCAACTTCGCCAAACGGGGGATGATTTAACAAAAGCACATTTGCGAAAAAAGCACAATCGGTGCACGACTGTACCTAACCATAAACATCAATGCCTTTCTTAAAATTAATACACAGAAGTATATATTATTAAACCTGCATATTTAGCTAAAAGAAATCCAGGTTAGCAGGCATTATTAACCAGGTGAAATTGTGTCACTTCTCTTGCGTTCATTGCACGCAGAGTCAGGGTGTCACGATTGTCGTCATAGAGAGAAAGGGACCAATGCGCAGCGGGTTTCGTGCTCAACATATTTATTTATAAAATAATGCGAACACCACAGAAGAAAACAATAAACAAACTAGCGACATGAAACAGTGAAAGCAGGCTCAACAAAAAGCAGTGCTCTCAAACAACTACCCACGAAAAACAAAGACAAACACACCCTACTATATAGGACTCCCAATCAAAGGCAACTCAACACACCTGCCTTCAATTGAGAGTCCAACCCCAATCAACTAGACATAGAAACACAGACCTAGACCAGTGACAAACCCCATAATACATACATCAACTACCCTCTGCCACATCCTGACCAAACTACAATAACCAAATATACTCTATACTGGTCAGGACGTGACACAGGGTATATGCAACAGTTTGGGCCGCCTGGCTCGTTGTGAACTAATTTGCCAGAATTTTACATAATTATGACATAACATTGAAGGTTGTGCAATGTAACAGGAATATTTAGACTTATGGGTGCCACCCATTAGATAAAATACGGAACGGTTTTGTATTTCACTGAAATAATTGTTTATTTTTTTTCGAGATAGTTTCCAGATTCTACCATATTAATGACCTAAGGCTCGTATTTCTGTGTGTTATTATGTTAGAATTAAGTCTGATTTGATAGAGCAGTCTGACTGAACGATGGTAGGCACCAGCAGGCTCATAAGCATTCATTCAAACAGCACTTTCATGCGTTTTGCCAGCAGCTCTTCGCAATGCTTCAAGCATTGCACTGTTTATGACTTCAAGCCTATCAACTCCCGAGATTAGGCTAGTGTAACAGATGTGAAATGGCTAGCTAGTTAGCGTGGTGCATGCTAATAGCGTCACTCGCTCTGAGACTTGGAGTAGTTGTTCCCCTTGCTCAGAGGGTGGCTGTTGTCGATGTGTTCCTGGTTCGAGCCCAGGTAGGAGCGAGGAGAGGGACAGAAGCTATACTGTTACACTGGCAATACTAAAGTGCCTATAAGAACATCCAATAGTCAAAGGTATATGAAATACAAATTGTATAGAGAGAAATAGTCCTATAATTCCTATAATAACTACAACCTAAAACTTCTTACCCGGGAATATTGAAGACTCATGTTAAAAGGAACCACCAGCTTTCATATGTTCTCATGTTCTGAGCAAGGAACTTAAACGTTAGCTTTCTTACATGGCACATATTGCACTTTTACTTTCTTCTCCAACACTTTGTTTTTGCATTATTTAAACCAAATTGAACATGTTTCATTATTTATTTGAGGCTAAATTGATTTTATTGATGTATTATATTAAGTTAAAATAAGTGTTCATTCAGTATTGTTGTAATTGTCATTATTACAAATAAATAACTAAATATCGGCCGATTAATCAGTATCAGCTTTTTTTGGGTCCTCCAATAATCGGTATCGGTATTGGCATTGAAAAATCATAATCGGTCGACCTCTAATTGCAATACCTAAAAATGGTTGTCTAGCAATGATCAAGAACCAATTCGACAGAGCTTGAAGAATTTTGAAAAGAATAATGGGCAAATGTTACACAATGTAGGAGTGGAAAGCTCTTATAGACTTACCCAGAAATAACTCTACCTACATGTACATATTACCTCAATTACCTCGACACCGGTGCCCCCGCACATTGACTCTGTACCGGTACCCCCTGTATATAGCGGCGCTATTGTTATTTACTGCTGCTCTTTAATTATTTGTTATTCTTATCGCTTAAGGTTATTAGGTATTTTCTTAAAACTGCATTGTTGGTTAAGGGCTTGTAAGTAAGCATTTTTATTTGGCGTGTGTGACAAATAACATTTGATTTGAGCTGTAATTACTGTCAAAGGTGCTTCTACAAAGTATTGACTCAGGGGTGTGAATACTTATGTAAATTCAATATTTATGTATTTCATTTTCAAAATACATTTGCAAACATTTCTAAAAACACATTGTCACTTTTTCATTTTGGGGTATTGTGTGTAGATGAGTGAGAAAAAAAGTTGTCAATTTTGAATTCATGCTGTAACATAAGTAAACGGATATGAATACTTTCTGAAGGCACTGTATAGTGCTAACAGGGTCTAACAGTTGTCAGACCTGTCATCTTTCTTTCTAGCTAGCTTTATTAGCATTTTTTTAGCATATTTGGACAGCAATTGATTAGACAGTAATTTATTAGTGATACTTTTCGGGTGGTGAACAGAACGCCAGTAGTTGGATTCAGTGTCCAGATAGGTAATCAATTACTCTCAAAACCCATTCATAAAATTTGCTAGGTAGCTTATGTTAGCAGCACTGCTAGCAAGACTGGATAGTCCCTAAAGTTAGTTAGCTAGCTTAATGTTATCTGTCAGTGTAGCTTTTGAGTCAACATGTTGAAATGTAAGTGAGGTCAATAACCCTGAATAGCAAGCATCTCCCTCAGAGAATGAACCGTCGCAGCGCGCCCAAATATAATTTCTTTAGATTAATCAAAAATGACTTTGGAAAACCACTCCGCCTCCTAAAATGCCACCGAACACAGAAATGCTGGTTTTGGCAGCACTAAAAAGGCAGGCAAGCACAAAAAAATGATTGGAGTATTCATTGCAGTATAGCCTAGTTTGTTTTACACCATCCCAGCAGGGCAGAAGACTCAGGGCTGAGACAAGATCACTTTCATAGCAGCCACATACAGCATCATCACTTTGCACATTGTATAATTCCTTCTCTCATCAACAAGCTCCCCACCTCTCACATTTTCCCTTCACTTGTGGACTTTAGTGCACAACACAACAGCTGTCTGTGACGAGGCAAGAAAAATTATCTCCAAGCCAAACCTTCATACCATAACCGCTAACTGCTACACAGTTTATATTGTTGTCACCATATTAGCTAACATAATAGTCAACTTAGCTACTACAACTAGCACGTTACTAAAACCCACAATCCAATCCATGTGTATAATCATGCAGTACAGTGTACATCAAGCAGTTTAGCACTTACACCGGCGGGCCCCAGTGGTAGTAAATTAATAAAACCGAAAGCTTACCTTGACTTGGAGGACTCGCATCATTGGATAGCCTTAGCCAGCTAGCTTACATAAAAAGCATTCCTCTATTTTTGATTCAGCTTGTTGAGTAGGCTAAATTAGCTGCATTGGCTAGTTAAGTAAGTTAAAATACAACAAAATATAGATAGCTCTCTCTCTCTCTCTCTCTGCTAGTTCTCCTTAATTTTGAAAGAAATCTATTTCTTCAAAACTGTTAAATTGCTGTCTTTCTCTCTCTTTGAGTCAACTACTCTGCACACTTGACGCACTGCAGTGCTAGCTACAGTGAGGGAAAAAGTATTTGATCCCCTGCTGATTTTGTATGTTTGCCCACTGACAAAGAAATGATCAGTCTATAATTTTAATGGTAGGTTTATTTGAACAGTGAGAGACCGAATAATAACAAAAAAAATCCAGAAAAACGCATGTCAAAAATGTTATAAATTGATTAGCATTTTAATGAGGGAAATACGTATTTGACCCCTCTGCAAAACATGACTTAGTACTTGGTGGCAAAACCCTTGTTGGCAATCACAGAGGTCAGACGTTTCTTGTAGTTGGCCACCAGGTTTGCACATATCTCAGGAGGGATTTTATCCCACTCCTCTTTGCAGACCTTCTCCAAGTCATTAAGGTTTTGAGGCTGACATTTGGCAACTCAAACCTTCAGCTCCCTCCACAGATTTTCTATGGGATTAAGGTCTGGAGACGGGCTAGGCCAGTCCAAGACCTTAATGTGCTTCTTCTTGAGCCACTCCTTTGTTGCCTTGGCCGTGTGTTTTGGGTCATTGTCATGCTGGAATACCCATCCACGACCCATTTTCAATGCCCTGGCTAAGGGAAGGAGGATCACACCCAAGATTTGACGGTACATGGCCCCGTCCATCGTCCCTTTGATGCGGTGAAGAAGAGCTCCATTTTGGTCTCATCTGACCACAACACTTTCACCAGTTGTCCTCTGAATCATTCAGATGTTCATTGGCAAACTTCAGACAGGCTTTCTTGAGCAGGGGGACCTTGCGGGCGCTGCAGGATTTCAGTCCTTCACAGCGTATGTGTGTGTTACCAATTGTTTTCTTGGTGACTCTGGTCCCAGCTGCCTTGAGATCATTGACAAGATCCTCCCGTGTAGTTTTGGGCTGATTCCTCACCGTTCTCATGATCATTGCAACTCCACGAGGTGAGATCTTGCATGGAGCCCCAGGCCGAGGGAGATTGACAGTTCTTTTGTGTTTCTTCCATTTGCAAATAATCACACCAACTGTTGTCACCTTCTCATCAAGCTGCTTGGCAATGGTCTTGTTGCCCATTCCAGCCTTGTGTAAGTCTACAATCTTGTCCCTGACATCCTTGGAGAGCTCTTTGGTCTTGGCCATGGTGGAGAGTTTGGAATCTGATTGATTAATTTTGTCTGTGGATATGTATCTTTTATACAGGTAACAAACTGAGATTAGGAGCACTCCCTTTAAGAGTGTGCTCCTAATCTCAGCTCGTTACCTGTATAAAAGACACCTGGGAGCCAGAAATCTTTCTGATTGAGAGGGGGTCAAATACGTATTTCCCTCATTAAAATGCAAATCAATCTATAACATTTTTGACATGCGTTTTTCTGGATTTTTTTGTTGTTATTCTGTCTCTCACTGTTCAAATAAACCTACCATTAAAATTATAGACTGATCATTTCTTTGTCAGTGGGCAAACGTACAAAATCAGCAGGGGATCAAATACTTTTTTCCCTCACTGTAGCTGTAGCTTATGCTTTCAGTTTTCAATTAATTCTCTGATCCTTTGATTGGATGGACAACATGTCAGTTCATGCTGCAAGAGCTCTGATAGGTTGGAGGACATCCTCCGTAAGTAGTCATAATTTCTGTGAAAGTCTAAGGAAGGCAGTGAGAACCATGAGCCTTCTAAGTTTGTACCCTTGGAGAACGGAAAATATCTGTGCTCTGGCTACACCATGGTGCTACCCTAGAGGGTGTTGTTGAGGCTACTGTAGACCATTGCAAAACAGTCTGTTTTAATCAGTTATTTGGTGACATGTTTAGTATAGTTTTTTTTAAAAGGATGAAAAAAAAATGTTTCACTCCCCTTCGTCCTCTGATGAGTCTCCACTGTCCACTACATACTGATAGCCATAATTACACTACAGTAGAGACACACCACACGCACACAGACCCCCCCCCCCCCCCCCCCCCCCCCCCCCCCACACACAAAAACATACGTGCTGCAGATTCCCTGCAGGAAACCAACCAAGTCGACTCAACGTTTGAACATTTTAAGTCACAGCTATGAAAGAGGCTCTCAGGTGGAAGGACTACTCGGAGCTGGATCCCTCCAGGAGACATTTGAAATGTAATTGAAAAATACAATAAATGTAAGTGGATGTCAATGACTGGTCTCACTTACACCCGGCGGCAATTAGGCTACTCCTTTCACCAGAGACTGTCTCTCAGGCGCTCTGTAGAATTTGAACATGATTGAGAAGAGTGAGTGAATAACCCCGATAAAGCACTCTCAAACAGTCCGTGTTAAATGCTGTATCCTGAGCAAGTCATGCTTAGCAGAAGTCTTTGTGGTCTTCCATCCTCGTATTACACCACAGGTTAAGGACAGAGGTCTGGAAAAAGCTTAACCATTGATTCGAGCCAACATATTCTCATTAACTAATACAATTTATGTTTGAGAATAAAAACCTAAATCAGATTACCACATCATGGTTTAACACTAGAAGTGCCTGGCCTTTCAGCCTATAAGTACCCGCTAGAGCAGGTATTCCTAAACTGGGAAATACCCACAGGGGGTACGCCAAATAAAAATGTGATTCACATTTTTTTTTAAATATATCAAAAAAATAAATGTCTTCATTTTCAAACATTCCATTTATATTTTCCAACGAGGCTATACATTTGGGTGAGTTTTTCTTCTCGCCTGAGTAGCCTCGTTTCACTGCCAAAGATTTAATTAAACCATCTAGTGTTTAGCAAAATAACAACACAATGTCAAATACAGGTAGCCTGGTCAAATAGTTAACATCCAATCACATTAATCGTTACTCTCTCGAGGGAATTCCACTAACGGTCCGTATGTAGCCAAAATGCTACATACGGAATGCTGCTCATTCCGTTTGCTCGAAAATTGATAAATGGTTAAAAAAGTAAGCCCTGCATCCATAGAGACACATACCAGTTCTACTGGTAGTCATGCTACTTCCAGCAGTTCTACACCTGCACCTGTCAACAACACAAGTTGTTCAGCTTCCACATGCACATCCAATGCTAGAAATCAGTAATTCTACATTTATTGTTAGCCCAGCTAGCATTGACACTGACAGTTGGGAATTTGATGCAGCCGAAGAGCTACTGCCCACTTACCCGGGAAAGCACCGAACAACAGACAGGGATGTTGGACCATCGAAGAGACATATGATGAGAACTACATTGATTTGGGGTTCACTTATATTGCGAGTAGTGCCTTTCCTAAACCACAGTGTGTTATATGTGCAAAAGTACTATATCACAGCTCCATGAAACCTTCACTCTTGTGCAGACATTTAGAAACAGAACATGCCAATTTGAAAAATAAAACATGGGAGTTTTTTGAGGGAGAATTAAGACGACTTTCGAGTAGTAAGAAATGTATAAAGCAACAGATACCAGTAATAAGAAGGGGCTAGAAGCATTTTATATGGTGAGCTACCGAGTGACTAGGACAGGCAAACCCCACACTATTGTAGAGGACTTAATTCTTCCTGCTGCCGCAGATATGGCTGGGACAATGCTTGGGGAAAAGGTCCAAAAAACGATACAGACAATGACTTCATCAAACAACACTGTTTCACGACGCATCAGTGACATGGCAGGAGATGTTTTGAAACAATGACTGCTTCGCATACAAGCCAGTGAATTCTATGCGTTACAGTTGGATGAGTCAACAGATGTGGCGGGCCTGGCACAGCTCCTGGTATATGTCTGTTACGTTTATGGGGGGTCAATTAAGGAAGACATCCTCTTCTGCAAACCACTGGAAACCAGGGCAACATGAGAGGATATTTTTAAAGTACTGGACAGCTTTGTGACATCAAATGGACTTTGATGGTCAAGATGTGCTGGAATCTGTACTGATGGCGCAAAAGCCATAACAGGGAGTGCAAATGAACTCAAGTTTACGGACCATGTTAAATGTTATATAGAGAAGCATCTGAGTGAGTTGGGTGTGCAATTACGCAGGTACTTTCCCGAAATGGATGACACAAACAACTGGATTTGTTATCCCTTTCATGCCCTGCCTCCAGTCCACTTAACGATATCTGAACAAGAGAGCCTCATCTAAATTGCAACAATCGGTTCTGTGAAAGTTGAATTGAATCATAAGCCACTGCCAGATTTCTGGATTGGGCTGCGCTCAGAGTATCCTGCCTTGACAAATCGTGCCAATGCGTGATAAGTAGTGCATAAACAATTGTAAAGGGTGAATTGCATGAAGAGATATTTGTGGAAATACTGTATATCTATGTAAAAATCCAACTAGTTTTTTGTTTAGATAGAGTCAAGGATATGTCCTAGTGAAAAACGTAGTGCTAAAGCCTATTTTTGTTTCACTTGCAATAAAAACATGTAATGGATTATCAACGAGGGGGCTATGTTCCTTCCCACGTATTTACCCACAAGTTGATTATCCCTTTCATACCATGGCTATCATTTAACACATTTGCCACTAGAAATGTGTTCATTTGCAAGTAGAAATGTGTTCAACATCCACTGAAGTAGCTAGCAAGTTTACTAGATAGCTACAGTAGTTACCATGGTAATCAAACAGACTTTCTAGTTTAGCTAACCAACCCATCAGTCCTAGCTTGCTATTATGAAAACAGTACCAACTGTTTTAAATTCGACTTTTGCTTTCAAAAGCAGTTCAAACAAATCTTGTAAAATAAGCTATAGCCATTTAATTCTACTGTGAAAATATACAGTGCGCTATAGGGAAAAAATACACGCTATCGAATGCCCTTCAAGCCAATCAGAAAGGAGCATTCAACAATGCCATGGTATAATACAGTGTAAAATACAGTGAATTTTTTTGTATTTATTATGGATCCCCATTAGCTGCTGCCAAACTATATTTGTACCTTTGATTAGTAATAGAGTTATTGTGACTAAGAGTCCAGTTACAGCTTCTTTTGACAAAGTAGAAACAAAAAAGGTAATAATAATAGAACCAGCCAGGTGCACAGGTGAAATGACTTGCCGTATTCCTAAACAAAAGCACCAGTGCATTAACAATTATAAAGAATTAATTGGTTTACATTAGTGGAAATATATCCATGACAAGATGTAAAAACAGTAATTTGTTGTATTTGACACTGTATTTTCCCCTTAACCCCATGCCTTTATGCATGAATGAATAATGTCTTCTCTTTATGGAGTCTGGTCCAAAAATCTAATGGCAGTGGCCATGGTAGCTACTGTAGCAATTTTTTTATCAAATGAAATTGTACCAATCATATGTTGGTGTGGATCAGAGCTCACATAACTAATGACAACATAAACAGATGTTGACCTGGCTAATAATGCACATTTGGCACTGGTTCGTGTAAACTCCCTCGAGATTTCTAGACTGCGTCATCTCAAATGTAAACATAAACAATTTTAGCAAACAAATGAACAGATATGGAGTTGCATCATGTTAGCATTGCCATACGGACCAGGACCTTCTGTTCCAAGAGAGACGTGCAGATTGAATCATCCGTATCCAAAATAGACTGTTTTAAAGATTTTTTGTTTGATGCGCTTATGAGCAGGGTTGTTTTAGTATGTTAATTCATTTTTTTACTCAAAAATCGGCTGAATTCACAAGTTCTGTTTACATCTTTTATATATTGCACGCATAATGAAGAGTGAAATCTACTTCTGAACTTAAAGCAATTACTTTTCCTTTCATATTAAAAAAATAAGGACACTAATATAATCTTTCCTTCTGCTATAGTAACTAGAGCAGCAACATCAATAGTATCTGCCCTACTTTAGTGACTGCCCCAAGGGCAGCAACATCAATAGTATCTGCCCTTAGTAACTGCCCCAAAGGATGCAACATCAGGTTTTTCCTTTGTACAGTTCTCAGCTGCAAACCAAACAAACACCTTTTATCTAGCACATCAATTAATTAATTCAAGTCACTACAACAAACACTATCCAAGCCTTAAGTGTATATCTTGATATTGCTGAGATATGACATGGCCTAAATCTCAATGTTTGCACTATGTTATTATTATGTTCTTATAACATCACAGAAGCAAATACCTACTAAGCCTGCTTTGACAACTCACTGAATCCCACTACAAACACCTCAGTCTTAGAACTCCCATAAAAGGGAGACACAGGAACATAGATTTAAAATCACCTGAAGGGGTTAGAGTTGGTTTCAATCTCTTAAGGTATCTATTCTTTTTACCCTGTAATCATTTGAACCTAGAAACCTAGAAAATCGCACATGAAATGTGCCTTTTTTCCTCCCCATTTTCAGCAGATGAGCAGGGTAAAGTGCTTCATGTGCTTGCCACTGACATGATAACGAGTTCACATTGAAGGCACCTTTCTTCGATCAGCCTCTCTTATCAGCCATTACTGTGTACAGTGGGAGGGCAATCACTTCCCTTCAGCAGAGGGAAATGAAGGTGCTCTCACACATAATAGCAGCCTCTCATTTCTCTAATCGTAATATTAGGTCGGGTATACCACCACAGAGATCTGATTATGCAATAAGAGGGAGGGGGATGCAATGGGGGGGACGTTGCGATTTAAGGTTGGCTAAAGCAATTTCCGAAGCAAATAATTGGAGATGGATGTCTTTTTATGGATCGGCAAAAGCCCTAAAGCTCAGACACACTGGTAGGATTGTCAAGGGTTTGCCTGCCGACAGTACTTTGCATCTCTGAACAAAGTGTCGGCAGTCAATCTCTTTTGTGTTCACACAGCAAAGCCCTTGGAAATTGTCAGCTACTCAGCCTTGATAAAATACTCCAAACCAGAAGGTGCTAGTAGCGTTGTTTGGCAATGCATATCCGTGCGTATTGCTTATGGTTCCAAGCTATTAATGTTTGTATTTTGTAGAAAGCACTTGTTGATACTAGCCAGATGGCCACAGCTAGATAACTACATAGCAAAATATTGAAGAAACAATTTAATTCAATCTCCATAATCCCATTCTGCCCGTGCCTACCAATCCAATATTGCCAGTGTCTACTCAGCCCATAGCCAAATGTTTAGCTAGTTAGCTAACATTAGCATATTCGCTAGCTAACACAGCATAGCTAGCTAACTAAGTACACTGCACTAACTAGGCAGCTAACACAGGCAGCTGTTTCATGGAGACTACCTAATCCATTGTGATTTAATTATAATGTCAATAGTAGCTACAGTGGTTAGCTAGCTTGGAGGAAGTATTTAATGTTGTGTGCATTGTGTCGGTGCACTTAGCTAGCTACCATTGCATAGCCTACATTGCATATGAAGTGTGATGCCCTCTTTTTTTGAAGGGGGGGGCTCCCCCACGTGAAGGGTTGTGCTCTTTGATTGGCTGTATGTCAAGTTGTTGGCCACTAACAAGTAGAATCTGTAGATTCATCATTACCAGGTCGGCAAGCGTTTGTTCTAGCAAGAGGAACACCCTCCCACTGTGATTGTCACAACTTCCGCCGAAGTCGGCTCCTCTCCTTGTTCGGGCGGCATTCGGCGGTCGACATCACCGGCTTTCTAGCCATCGTTTTCATTCCCTAATCATTTCATATGTATTTATTCCTCTGTTCCCCATCATGTCTTTGTGTAAGATTGTTTGTGTTACGTGTATTTTGATATTGTGGATATCGTTACGCGCATTACTTTTGTCTATGTTCCGTGTTTTGAGCACATTTATGTTATTTTTGTGCTGTCTTTTGACCAGAATAAAAAGTGTGCCTGTTCACTACACTCTGCTCTCCTGCACCTGACTTCTCCTCACTCCGATACACACTCCTAACAGTGATAAGTACCTATCAACAGTCTAACAGCAGTGTCACGGCTGTCTGAAGAATGGGACCAAAGCGCAGTGTGTGTATCGTTCCACATTTTATTATAACTGTGAAACTATGCAATACATACTAATAAACTAATGAACAAAACAACAAACCATGACGAAGAGGTGCAACATACACTTACTCAAAATACAATCTCCCACAAACCCAGGTGGGAAAAACAACTACTTAAGTATGATCTCCAATTAGAGACAACGATGACCAGCTGCCTCTAATTGGAGATCATCCCCCAAAAAACATCAAAAACAACAAGAACATGACAACATAGAAAATCGAAATTAGACACAACCCTGTCACGCACTGACCTACTCTACCATAGAAAATAAAAGCTTCTATGGTCAGGACGTGACAAGCAGTGAGATTCTCAGGGTTTCATAAAACTCCAAACTAATTGACGGCATTTTTTAATCCACCTTGTCAGGGTCACAATGTAAGATGTTTTTTTCCCTACATCTGCTTCGTGTACACCTAGTGCGTGAATCCTTGAATCGTGACTGGTAAGAGTTAATATGACACGGCTCTTGACATGATGGTAGACAAGACTAATTGTTACTTGGGACGTTGTCTGAGTCAATGACGTCTTGAGGGAATGTAATTTTCACTCCATTTCTAAACTCATAACGCATTGATATTAGATGCTTTTCAGATAAATACAGTACGTACCATTACATTCACTGCATCAGTAACAGACTTTTAGACTATATGCACTTCACATTTTTATGATGCCATATCCTATATGATTTCACTAGGGATATATCCTATAGAATAACATCATTTAATGATGGCAATGAGTCATTGTTTGTCTCAACATGCTTCTTTAAAGGACCACCTCAGAAGAAGTTGCTGCACCTATTTCAAGTCATTCCTGCCCTAGAGAGGACATTCTCGTTTAGGTTCCACCTTGAAGACTGACGCAGCACAGCAAAATCACCAGTGTTATAATTCTTGTGTTAATGATTTTAGAGTCCGGCTTTGAATTCTACAGGAGTAACACCACGAGTGTAAATTAACAATAGAGTCTGGTGTTCCATTGCGGAGTTATTCAGCTCCGAGCAAGGTTAATTGGAACATCCGGGATATTTTGATCAGGACCTGTTGAACTACTTTGGATGCCATTTTTCCACACTCGCATTGAGAAAGTCGCAGCAGTGATGAGTATTCTTACAATGAAATAGAGGCTATTCATTAGTTCATGATGAATTTGCATAGAAAGTAAAATCACTGGGTCAAAAAGGGTCAATATAAGGGGATATCTTTATCTATATATTATCTATATATATCTGCCTTTTTTATATATATATGCATGTCCATAATGTCATATACGGAGCTAGGCTATTCTCCGTAATGGGACAGTTTCTAAATGCATCTGATCCGGACCTTAGAAATCTCCCTACTATTTATGAGTCCAGGGATATTTACATTTTAGTCATTTAGCAGACACTCTTATCCAGAGCGACTTACAGTAGTGAGTGCATATATTTTCATATATATTTTGTTGACATCTGGGATCAAATCAAATTTGATTTGTCACAGTCGCCGAATACGACAGGTGTTGACCTTACCGAGAAATGCTTACTTACAAGCCCTTAACCAACATTGCAGTTTTAAGAAAATAGAGTTAAAAAAATATTTACTGAATGAACTAAAGTAAAAACATGTTTTATTTTTTATTACAAGTAACAAGTAAAGTAATGGGTGAGATACATTGAAGACACGCACCTGATGCGCATTCACCCACTTACATATTTGTAGAATATTCTAACTGATCATTTATGTATCCGTATAAACAAAAAATTATTATTTCAATAGACATCCTTACATAATATGTACAATTCATCCTTGTGTGTTCTGATCGAAAGTGAGCTAAATCTGACTCATGAAATGTCCAGCGGCCAAATTATTGGACCTGTTCAGGCACCGAAAATCATCGTGCATCTTCACATGAAGGTGACATAATGTATCTGAGCATACATTTGCACCATATTCAGTGGTAGGCTATACAAGGCACGGAAAGGCAAACATTGTAATATTTCATCCAAGTTGCTATTTCCAAAGCTATTTCTGTAAAGAAAAATGCAGCATAGCAAATCCAGAGCTCCAATCACAACACATGTTTTCTGTAAAGATGCAAACATAGGCTAATCTTTCAAAAAATGTGTTTTTATTTGTTTACATTTTAGTCATTTATCCAGAGCGACTTACAGTGGAGAACGCATACATTTCATACATTTTTTTTCCGGTACTGGTCCCCTGTGGGAATCGAACCCACAACCCTGGCATTGCAAACACCACGCTCTACCAACTGAGCCACACGGGATGGTTTAAACTAATAAAAGTTGCACGCTCTCAATACCCCTGCCTGCCCTGTTTGTTGTAGAAGGTGGAAGTGATGGATGCAGATTGGGTCTTCAGTGGCGGTCCCTCGCTGTCCAGACCCAATCGTCATGGTAGTGCTGGTCTGTGATCCACTCCAAAGTGTTGATGCATAAATCATTAATAAAAGTTGTCGATATTACAAGTAAATATTGTAATTTCACATAACCATACCACAAGTAGGGTTGTGACGGTCTTAGTATTTGAGGTTACGGTAATTGGCCTGGCCAATGTGCACGGCGGTAGCGGTGCATGGGTAAAATCAATGGGGAAGCCAAGCCAGGTAAAAATAGTCATATTCCAACCTATATGTGTGTTAATTGCGTTGTTTGCTCTATAACCTGTTAGTTCATATGCCTTGCCACCGTGATATATAGACCTAAGGTCGAGACAATAAGAAGACCGTGGCAGAATACGTTCAACCACACCTGTGTTTCACCACAAAACCGGAGAGCAACACCTGCCCGGTGAAGTCCACAAAGCATATTGCGTGTAACAAACAGATACATGACATACAGCATGACCAAGTAAGTTAATATTTCGGACATTTTCGAACTACTAAACAATTATTGATTTAGAACCATGGAGAGTTAGGCAACCGCAAGTCTCAAAGATAACAGAAGCTGCTTCAACTATTCCAGCACCATTTCAACTTGAACATTTCAACATTATCAAATCACATATGCTTAACTTTATTTTCATGTAGATAAACTTGACCTAATAGTATTTACTAATGATTAAAAGCAAATGTTTTACTAACTTAGTCTGTCTATTAAACTTTCTACATCTCCTCTTTCCAACAGATGATGTGTGTGGGTGTAGAGAGCTATTGGCCATGGCACTTCAGTAAAAAACATTGATTTGTGGACTTTCTTTTATACAATGCACATTTTCATTGCTTCAGAGTAAATAAATAACTCTGTCTTCTTTTACACAAAGGCTGGATGTGTCTGACTATTGATTAATTATTCAACAGCAGTTGACAAGGTTGTTCTGGCTCTGAGGCCTATAATGTGCTAATGCTGTGTCAAATGGACAATGTACCAATCCTCTCCAACCTGACATGGTAAAATTTGATACAGAATATTTTCTTAATTTATATACTAATCCACGCTGATTATGCCCGGTCCTGGCCAATATACCCCAAATAGCTTGCTCATCGTTGCCTATGAAAGGAAGTTTGGCTAGCAAGCAAGCATTTTAGCCAGGTATCCTAAGACAACAAAAACTAAAAGCGTGTACTGTATGACAGAGTCATAGAGCATTTCAGCCACATGAAAGAGAGGAGGATGGCATTGCCATTTCTCTACAAGTAGGATGAGTGAACATGTTTTTTTCAACTTGTAAGCACACACATACACACAGAAATCAGTTCCATGGACAGCCACGTCATACTTAGCTTACGTTGATTGGACTAAATCGTTTTTGGCATCTTTTAGTTGTCACTTTTTACAGTGCCTAATTCTAATAATAAAAAATAAACAAATCCTAAAATGAATGTAGGCCTATTTAAACGGTTTTGGTGGTTATTTTATTTTCATGACGGTCTTTATCCATAACCGTCAGCTACACGGTTATTCAATTACCATCACAGCCCTAACCACAAGGTAGCTACTCTACCTGCTTCATTCATGACGAGAAAACTAACCTCAGTCGAGCATATGCATTGTATGTGCTGAGAAAATACAGTATACTATATAGAGCTACGGTCAGTAGGCTATTTGTCATCATATAAAGAAAATATGTCCACATAGCCCTATCTGTATGATATCCAAAAATGATTTGTGCATGAAATAAAAATATGTATTTAATATTTGTCAAGTTATTGAGCATGTGCTGAAAACTCTAAATCCATCAGCATATCAAAACGCAAATCAAGATCTGGATATGGACCTCAAGCCAAGAGAAGCATATCTGGAATCAATATAGCTTCATATCTTGAATGTGCTGAGAAAATACATGCGATGTATACAGTCAGCACATCTTGAATGTGCTGAGAAAATACATGCGATGTATACAGTCAGTTTTTGTCAACATAAACATAGGATGTCACATAGTTCAGGATATTAAATTAGTCCATATTTGTCTATAGGAAATGTCCATGTGTTATATAGTGAGCAAATCCCAATATCATATATGTCTAAGGGAGTGAACATATTTATAATAAGGGTTACAAGGAGAAAATCTGACCTCTCTGAAATGAAAATGGGCGGCCCTCCCTTCAAATCAAATCACATTTTATTATTCACAATACAACAGGTATACAAAACCTTACAGTGAAATGATTACTTACAAGCCCCTAACCAACAATGCAGTTAAAAAAATATGAATAAGAATAACAAGAAGAGCAGCAGTAAAATAGCAATAGCGAGACTATATACAGGGGGTACCGGTACAGAGTCAATGTACGGGGGCACCGATTAGTGAACATAATTGAGCAGCTACTCTTCCTGGGGTCCACACAAAACATGAAACATTATACAGAATGAAATAATACAGAACATCAATATACTGTACAAGAACAGCTCAAAGACAGAACTACAGTTGAAGTTTACATACACTTAGGTTGGAGACATTAAAACTCGTTTTTCAACCACTCCACAAATTTCTTCTTAACAAACTATAGTTTTGGCAAGTCGGTTAGGACATCTACTTTGTGCATGACACAAGTCATTTTTCCAACAATTGTTGACAGACAGATTCTAGTGGATCAGAAGTTTACATACATTAAGTTGACTGTGCATTTAAACAGCTTGGAAAATTCCAGAAAATGATGTCATGGCTTTAGAAGCTTCTGATAGGCTAATTTACATAATTTGAGTCAATTGGAGGTGTACCTGTGAATGTTGTCCAAGGCCTACCTTCAAACTCAGTGCCTCTTTGCTTGACATCATGGGAAAATCAAAAGAAATCAGCCATGACCTCAGAAAAAAAATTGTAGACCTCCACAAGTCTGGTTCATCCTTGGGAGCAATTTCCAAATGCCTGAAGGTACTACGTTTATCTGTACAAACAATAGTACACAAGTATAAACACCATGGGACCAAGCAGCCGTCATACCGCTCATGAAGGAGATGGGTTCTGTCTCCTAGAGATGAACGTACTTTGGTGCGAAAAGTGCAAATCAATCCCAGAACAACTGCAGAGAACCTTGAGAAGATGCTAGAGGAAGTAGGTACAAAAGTATCTATATCCACAGTAAAACGAGTCCTATATTAACATAACCTGACAAGCCGCTCAGCAAGGAAGAAGCCACTGCTCCAAAACTGCCATAAAATAGCCAGACTACAGTTTGCAACTGCACTTGGGGACAAAGATCGTACTTTTTGGAGAAATGTCCTCTGGTCTGATGAAAAAAAAATAGAACTGTTTAGCCAAAATGACCATCATTATGTTTGGAGGAAAAAGGGGAGGCTTGCAAGCCGAAGAACACAATCCCAACCAGGTAAAGCCTTTTTGAAATCGGACAATGTGGTTAGATTCACCTCTTACATCTAGACGTTCCGCTAGCGGAACACCTGCTCCAATATCCAATGATAGGCGTGGCGCGAATTACAAATTCCTCAAAAATCCCAAAAATTAAATTTTTCAAACATATGACTATTTTACACCATTTTAAAGACAAGACTCTCGTTAATCTAACCACACCGTCCAATTTCAAAAAGGCTTTACAGAGAAAGCAAAACATTAGATTATGTCAGCAGAGTACCCAGCCAGAAATAATCAGACACCCATTTTTCAAGCTAGCATATAATGTCACAAAAACAAAACCACAGCTAAATGCAGCACTAACCTTTGATGATCTTCATCAGATGACACGCCTAGGACATTATGTTATACAATACATGCATGTTTTGTTCAATCAAGTTCATATTTATATCAAAAAACAGCTTTTTACATTAGCATGTGACGTTCAGAACTAGCATTCCCACCAAACACTTCCGGTGAATTTACTAAATTACTCACGATAAACGTTCACAAAAAACATAATTATTTTAAGAATTATAGATACAGAACTCCTTTATGCAATCGAGGTGTCCGATTTTAAAATAGCTTTTCGGTGAAAGCACATTTTGCAATATTCTGAGTAGATAGCACGCCATCACAGGCTAGCTATTTTGACACCCACCAAGTTTGACCCTCACCAAACTCCGATTTACTATTAGAAAAGTTTGATTACCTTTCCTGTTCTTCGTCAGAATGCACTCCCAGGACTTCTACTTCAATAACAAATGTTGGTTTGGTTCCAAATAATCCATAGTTATATCCAAATAGCGGCGTTTTGTTTGTGCGTTCAAGACACTATCCAAGGGTGACGAAGGGTTACGCGCCCGACGCGTTTCGTGACAAAAAATTTCTAAATATTCCATTACCGTACTTCGAAGCATGTCAACCGCTGTTTAAAATCAATTTTTATGCTATCTTTCTCGTAAAAAAGCGATAATATTCCGACCGGGAGTCGTTGTTTTCATTCAAAGACGAAAGAATAAAAACATGGGGTCGCCTCGTGCACGCACCTCCAGTCTCTGTTCTCTGATCGACCACTATCAACATGCGCTAATGTTTTTCAGCCAGGGCCTGCAAAGCCACCATTCAGCTTTTTGCCGCCTTCTGAGAGCCTATGGGAGCCGTAGGAAGTGTCACATAACAGCAGAGATCCCCTGTTTTGGATAGAGATGATCAAGAAGGCCAAGAAATGGTCAGACAGGGTACTTCCTGTACAGAATCTTCTCAGGTTTTGGCCTGCCAAATGAGTTCTGTTATACTCACAGACACCATTCAAACAGTTTTAGAAACTTTGGAGTGTTTTCTATCCAAAGTTAATAATTATATGCATATTCTAGTTTCTGGGCAGGAGTAATAATCAGATTAAATCGGGTACGTTTTTTATCCGGCCGTGAAAATACTGCCCCCTATCCATAACAGGTTAACACAGTGTCCAAAGAGGGGCCAGAAGTATACAGAATGATGTCTGCGTAGAGGTGGATCAGAGAATCACCAGCAAGAGCAACATCATTGATGTACACAGAGAAAAGAGAATCGAACCCTTTGGCACCCCCATAGAGACTGCCAGAGGTCCGGACAACAGGCCCTCCGATTTGACACACTGAACTCTGTCTGAGAAGTAGTTGGTGAACTATGCTAGGCAGTCATTTGAGAAACCAAGGCTGTTGAGTATGCCGATAAGAATGTGGTGTTTGACAGAGATGAAAGCCTTGGCCAGGTCAATGGATACAGCTGCACAGTATTGTATCTTATCGATGGCAGTTATGTTATCATTTAGGACCTTGAGCGTGGCTGAGGTGCACCCGTGATTGCATAGCGGAGAAGGTACGGTGGGATTCGAAATGGTCTGTGATCTGTTGGTTAACTTGGCTTTTGAAGACCTTAGAAAGGCAGAGGGGGATGACTGTGGCAGCTTTCCAATCTTTGGGGATCTCAGACGATACGAAAGAGAGTTTGAACAGGCTAACAATATGGGTTGCAACAATTTCGGCAGAATTTTTTTTAGAGAGATGCTCCAGATTGTCTAGCCCGGCTGATTTGTAGGGGTTCAGATTTTGCAGCTCTTTCAGAACATCAGCTATCTGGATTTGGGTGAAAGAGAAATGGGGGAGGTTGGGCAAGTTGCTGTGGGGGGGTACAGGGCTGTTGACCGAGGTAGGTGTAGCCAGGTGGAAAGCATGGCCAGCCGTGGAAAATTGCTTATTGAAATGTTCAATTATCATGGATATATCGGTGGTGACAGTGTTTCCTAGCCTCAGTGCAGTGGGCAGCTGGGAGGAAGTGCTCTTATTCTCCATGGACTTTACAGTGTCCCAGAACGTTTTGGAGTTTGTGCTACAGGATTCAAATCTCTGTTTGAAAAAGCTAGCCTTTGATTTCCTAACTGCTTGTTTATATTGGTTCCTAATTTCCCTGAAAAGTTGCATATCGCGGGGGCTATTCAATGCTAATGCAGTACGCCACAGGATGATTTTGTGCTGGTCAAGGGCAGTCAGGTCTGGTGTGACCCAAGGGCTATATCTGTTCCTGGTTGTAAATTTTTTAAATTGGGCATGCTTTAAAGAATAACCAGGCATCCTCTACTGTCGGAATGAGGTCAATATTCTTCCAGCATACCCGGGCCAGGTCGATATATTGCTAATTGTGTATTTCGACACAGCCCTCAAGCTTTGACTCCTTGATAATCAAGGAGATGTTTGTTTTAATCTGTTTAGTTGATCAAAGAGATCCTGCTGACGAAACCAGGAGGGGCAGCAATGCTGAAGGGGTATGAAGACACTGGGACAATCAAGAAGGCAGATGGTGAACATGCTTACATCACATAATGTATGACAGAGTTTGAGGAGTATGTTTATGATGTGAACTTTTAGGATTAGCTGTCCATCTTACATTGTTCTTTCATATCTGTTCTTATTCAGATTAAGGGGTAATGAATAATCCAATTCAAAGTTCAATTAAAATTACTGTACTATATTTTTACGCAAGGAACTTCAATTGTAAAATGGTACATTACACACATGACATGACACATGACACAGGCACATACAACACAGAAAAACATTCAGTGCAATAAATACATTAAAATCAGAATAGTAAGACACTCTTGAGGTAGAGGGTGTTGTTCACAAATATCCTTTAAAAAAGTCTATAATCCATAAGAGTCGACAATCCATAAGAGCAGACAAACTCGAAATCTTTGCCTGCAATGAGTCTTCACTTGGGTCCTTGTAGGGAACTTAAAACACTTGAACAAAATGTTGGTGATGAGTTAATTTGATGCGGGACAAAACTAATATCAGCAATTCTTGTTTAGAGAGTGGGACAGTGACATGTCTTCCTTCCTAGTCCTGTTATCAGGAAGCCTGCTGGAAGGAAGAAAATACAGAAGATCAGCACAGCTCAAGCCATTGATTGAACATCTGGTTGTATTTCACAAGGTATGTGGCAGATGTCAACTTCTTTGAGCTCAGTATGTGAATCAAATTCCAACAAAGAAGTGGAACAAGGTAATCATTTTGTATGCATGCACCCTTTATCCTAACACATGACAAAGATATCTTTTGAACTTTCTTTTTCAGGCCAGTTTTACAAGTTGTCCAAGGAGATGTTGGCCCATGCAGACACAATTGCATCACGCAGTTGCTGCAGATTGGACGGTGGTACAATAGTTGTCACAAAAAATGTCGTGGAGAGAAGAGGACCAAGGCGCAGCGGGATTGTGGACACTCATGTTTATTAACTAAAACACATAAAGCATCCACTTGAAAAACAAAAAAAACAATAAACAGTACTCACGACTCACAACAGTGTAGCAGGCTCAATAACGCAGTGCTCACAAACAATCTCCCACAAAAGACAAACACACCCTACTATATGGGAGTCTCAATCAAAGGCAAATAGACAACACCTGCCTTCAATTGAGAGTCCCAACCCCAATTAACCAAACATAGACATACAACCAGCTAGATCAACATAGAAATACATAAACAAGGAACAGTGCCCAAAAACCCCGGAATACATAAATCAAATCCCCTACAACAAACACACCACCCCAAACCACATACAACAAATACCCTCTGCCACGTCCTGACCAAACTACAATAACAATTAACCCTTATACTGGCCAGGACGTGACAATAATGCTGAGAACAGCCCATTCGATCTCATCCCAAAGATGCTGTAGTCTAATGGGTTGAGGTCTGGGAACTGCGCAAGCCACTCAACTAAACTGAACTCGCTTTCATGTTCCAGGCAATGTTTTTCCACTCTTCAGTTGTCCAGTGTTGGTGATCGCGTGCCCACTGGAACCACTTCTTCTTGTTTTTAGCTTATAGGAGTGGAACCCGGTGTGGTCATCTGCTGCAATAGCCCATCTGTGACAAGGATTTGTCTGTGGCCCGCCTGTTAGCTTGCACAATTCCAAAAAAAATTCAGCCTATGTGTTGGGATAATTGCATTCTTTGCTCTACAACCTGTTAATTAATTCATATACCTTGCGACCGTGATATATAGGCCTGAAGACCAAGACAATAAGAAGACACAGTGGCAGAATAAATTCAACCACTTCTTTGTTTTAGCACAAAACCGGATGGGGATGGGATGAGATGGGATGAGATGGAATGGGCTGTTCTCTGTTCAATGAAGTCAACAAAGCATATTGCATGTATAATAACAGACAGTTAATGACCTACAGCATGGTCAAGAAAGTTAATGTTTCCACCATTTTCAGACCGCTAAACAACTATTGATTGAGAACCACAGAGAGTTACTGCAAGTTATTCCGGCACCATTTCAACTTCAACACCATGAAATCACCTTGGCACATTTTTTTATGCTTCTTTGTCAAGGGAGGCCAGATGCCTTCTGGCGGCAACAATGTCATACTCGTTTGGACCAGACAGCATCAGATAGATGGCCTACACGTAGAGAGACAAAGGGGCGCTGTTTCGTTTGCTCGGATGATTTCTCCTGTGAGATACATTCAGCCTCTTTGAATTGAAGGAAAATTATGAAACGCAGACAGACAAAAGACAAATAATTGTGTGTTTTTAAAATAAATTATTGATAATTTTTGGGGGGAAGCCTGGCTTCCCTTTGCATCCATGAATGCACGCCACTGTGCAGCTGGCACATTGATTCGGCACCTTAAGCTTTGCATGGCTTGTATCCTGGAATTATTTTGTTTGATATGTGCTCAAGATGGATGTTCATTGCAATTCAAAGGTTTTGCACATTTTAGAAAGCACTTGATAAAAAACTATGAGAATGATATTCAGCATCATCAAGTAATGATGGCAACACGCCCACAACTCAACAATCTGAGAATGTGATTGAAGAGACCTCGCAAGAGAGTGACTCTGATTCAGACCTAGATTTGTCAATCAACCTGCAATGTCTCATATCTCAAAAGACCAGTCTAAAGAAATGTGTGCATCTATTATTGCTAAGTTACAGTGCAGTGGTGTTGCTAAGAATGTTGCACTGTCTATTGTTGAAAGCACGGAAGAGTATGTGAATGAAAATCACGCAAGTCTCAGGGAACAAGTATTGAGTGTGGTCCCTTTAACAATCCCAGTAGAAGCTCAGTAGAATAAGCTCAGTAGAATAAGTATTTAACAATGTTAATGGGATTTGAGCCATAATAAGTTTTAAAGTGGTCAGTGATTTCTAGTCTATGCCTATAGGCAGCAGCCTCTAATGGGCTAGTGATGGCTGTTTAATAGTCTGATGGTCTTGAGATAGAAGCTGTTTTTCAGTCTCTCGGTCCCAGCTTTGATGCACCTGTACTGACATCGCCTTCTGGATGATAACGCGGTGAACAAGCAGTGGCTCGGGTGGTTGATGTCCTTGATGATCTTTTTGGCCTTCCTGTGACATCGGGTGCAGTAAGTGTCCTGGAGGGCGGGTAGTTTGCCCCCGATAATGCGTTGGGCAGACCGCACCACGCTCTGGAGAACCTTACGGTTACAGGCGGTGCAATTGCTGTATCAGGCGGTGATACAGCCCGACAGGATGTTTTCAATTGTGCACCTGTAAAAATGTGTGAGTTTTTTACAGTGAGGGAAAAAAGTATTTGATACCCCGCTGAACTTGACAAATTGTTATGATTATGATCATTTTCTGGTAAAAAAGCATTAGATTGCACCCCTTATTATCATTTGCTCCATTGCTAGGTGGCCAAGTATATCACATCACTAGTTAACACAGCTAGTTATAAACTCTGTCTATTTCTACATTTTCTTTTATTCAAATCTGATTTTAAGCCTAACCTTAACCAGGCTGCTAGCCTTAGCCTAACCCTAACCTTAAATCTAGACCAAAAAGCTAATTTATTTTTGTTTTCATTTATGCTTTGACTGCATGCTGACAGTGCGTTCAGAAAAGGGAAAGGTGTCACGACTGCCGAGGTTAGTTCCTCTCCCTGTTCGGGTGGCGCTCGGTGGTCGTCGTCACCGGCCTACTATCCCCTTTTCGTTTTTCTGTTAGTTATGTCTTTATTAGTTGCACCTGTGTTCTGTTAGTTAATTAGTGTTATTATTTAAGCCCGCCTCTCCACCCTGTTCTGGGTGCGGGCTTGTTACGTGTTTTCACTGTGTTCGTGGTGTGTATCGTGTTGGACTTTGGATTTGTTATGCCCTGTTGTGTTTGGGCATTTTTCCTCTTTTGTGGTACTTATTATATATATATATATATATATATATATATATGTGTTGTACCAAACATTTTTCTGCCTCCTGCACCTGACTCCACACCCACAACGTCCAAGCGTTACAAAAGGGGGAAACTTAGTCAGTTGTACAACTGAATGTGTTCAACTGAAATGTGTCTTCTGCATTTAACCCAACCCCTCTGAATCAGAGAGGTGCGGGAGGCTGCCTCACCCGGGGAACAGTGGGTTAACTGCCTTGCTCAGGGGCAGTACACCAGCAGACTTAATTTGACAAGGTTGCCGTGAAGCAATTGTAATGACAGTCCACCACAACATAGCCGAGAGTCTCCTGATGAGCAATATGAATAACTTTTTGTATAAATTAGAGATTAATCTATTGTGTGCATTGTCGTGACTTTACTTTCATTAATCTGATGACTGTTATTGATCTAATCAACTAACTATGTTTAATTGTTACCCAATTTAAATTAATCATGTAACAATTAACTCATTAGGATTTGGGGCTAAGAGAGCAGTTCTTTAAAGAGTTACCATCTTCCAAATTAAACTCTAAAGGTCTTTACCTATCACATCCATAAACAGTCAACTTATTAATCATAACCTCATCATATTATCATTCTGAACAGTCGTAAACCTCCTGCATCTGCAAAAATCCTTACTTATGAATCAGTACTACACAAATTGCTTGAATTATTATTTACTAGCTAACTAAATAGCAACACAGGATAAACATACACACACAAAATCATGAATGTATTTACGTCTAAATGCCTTGGTTCGCCGTATTATCTATCGGAACAGGCCTTCTTGGAAAGGTTGTTGGGCCTTTTTGCAGCATGCTTGTAAGGATCTGATTGTCCAAAAGTGGTCCCCACCCGTCTCCTACTGTTGCTCTCCTCTGCCGTCGCCCGGCATCCCGTTGTGTAGTCCTGAACAGACCTACAGAGCTAACTTCCAATCGCTTTGGAAGATGCTTATTTGAAGATAGGCCAGCCAGCCGTGTCGATGGTTCTTATTGGTGATGAGAGAAGTAGAATAGGATGGTTTGAAGAGAGCAGTACAATGGTCCCACTTAAATTCACTTTTCTAGATACTTTACTTAGGACAGGTAATCAGACGTACCAGTGATTGTCCTCGAGGTGACTTCATCATCTCTACCTCATGTTGAGATTTCAGAGTTCAAACCACTTTGGACGTGACCTGCAGATACACACCTCGCTGGTCTAATATGTTAATTCTTAACCCACCATTTTATACAGTTCATTCAAAAGGGGCGGTTCGTGAGGCTCACATGCTCTCTGACCTCACTTAAGCGGTGGTGACTACTCGTACAAAGTTATAGAAAACATTTCCTCTTATAGTTTCTAACATCACATCACTCTCTTAACAAAAACACTTTCATAATGTTTTATATCTCATACACAACATAGAGGATGGAGACTTCATACATGTAGTGTGTATATATACTTTTCAAGTAAAGTATAAAGTATTTACTTTATAACATTTTAATGAAGTCACAAAATAACAACCGAAATGACATTATTATACTTTTGATCATCTCTGACCATTCCTCACGTTCTATGTTAGAAATATTGTTCCAGTATTTGCTTCAGAACGTGTTAGAGTTTCCACAGGAAAACGTCTGTGAAACAAAGGCACATTCATGTGTGAATTTGGAGAGGGAGATAACTGAAGGTTCTAATCCTTGATTTACAACCGGGTGAGAACTGTCAACACCCCACCAGCTCCTTTCTCCCCCCTTCTGTGGGTGAGAGAGGGTCTGGTTGAAGTCATCCATTTCCAAGCTGATCTGACTTATTTGGATCCTCGCAGGACAGTCATGACAGTCCCCCTCTGGTGGGTTCAATCTTGGAAGGATTCTGCAAGTTGCAACTTGCCACAATAATGACCACCGGATGTCATGGTTTGTGGATCATCATGACAGTCCCCGTCTGGTGGTTTAACCTTGTAGGATTTCTGTAAGTTGCAGACTCCCACAAGAATGGCCACGGGATATCCTGGTTGTGGATCATTGATCCAGACACGTCGTTCGGTTGTACAGGCTGGTGGATCTAGGAAGTAACTTAGATGTTAATAACGCATAACACTCACGAAATACATCATTACATTTCTTCCCCAAATGAGTGCCGTTGCGGCACTAACTGGTGGTCGTATTGGGAACTTGTTTGTGGCACTATCACTTCCTAAGAGTCAAAGGACATTTTGGATAAATTACGCTATCATGGCATTTTGTCTAATGTCATATCTAGGGCGATCCGACTTATTTTTTATTTAATTTTTAATTTCACCTTTATTTAACCAGGTAGGCTAGTTGAGAACAAGTTCTAATTTACAACTGCGACCTGGACAAGATAAAGCAAAGTAGTTTGACACAGACATCACCACAGAGTTACACATGGAGTAAACAATAAACAAGCCAATTACACAATAAACAAGTCAATGACACAGTAGAAAAAAAAGAAAGTCTATATACAGTGTGTGCAAAAGGCATGAGGAGGTAGGCAATAAATAGGCCAAAGGAGCGAATAATAACAATTTAGCAAATTAACACTGGAGTGATAAATGAGCATATGATGATGTGCAAGTAGAAATACTGGTGTGCAAAAGAGCAGAAAAGTAAATAAAATAAAAACAGTATGGGGATGAGGTAGGTAGATTGGGTGGGCAATTTACAGATGGACTATGTACAGCTACAGCGATCGGTTAGCTGCTCAGAAAGCTGATGTTTAAAGTTGGTGAGGGAAATAAAAGTCTCCAACTTCAGCAATTTTTGCAATTCGTTCCAGTCACTGGCAGCAGAGATCTGGAAGGAAAGGCGGCCAAATGAGGTGTTGGCTTTGGGGATGATCAGTGAGATATACCTGCTGGAACATGTGCTATGGGTGAGTGTTGTTATCGTGACCAGTGAACTGAGATAAGGCAGAGCTTTACCTAGCATAGACTTATTGATGACCTGGAGCCAGTGGGTCTGGCGAAAATTATGTAGCGAAGGCCAGCCGACTAGAGCATACAGGTCGCAGTGGTGGGTGGTATAAGGTGATTTGGTAACAAAATGGATGGCACTGTGATAGACTGCATCCAGTTTGCTGAGTAGAGTATTGGAAGCTATTTTGTAGATGACATCGCCAAAGTCGAGGATCGGTAGGATAGTCAGTTTTATTAGGGTAAGTTTGGCGGCGTGAGTGAAGGAGGCTTTGTTGCGAAATAGAAAGTCTATTCTAGATTTGATTTTGGATTGGAGAAATGAGTCTGGAAGGAGAGTTTACAGTCTAACCAGACACCAAGGTATTTATAGTTGTCCACATATTCTAGGTTGGAACCGTCCAGGGTGGTGATGCTAGTCGGGTGGGCGGGTGCGGGCAGCGAATGGTTGAAAAGCATGCATTTGGTTTTACTAGTGTTTAAGAGCAGTTGAAGGCCACGGAAGGAGTGTGTATGGCATTGAAGATCGTTTGGAGGTTAGTTAGCAGTGTCCAAGTAAGGGCCAGAAGTAGACAGAATGGTGTCGTCTGCGTAGAGGTGGATCAGGGAATCGCCCGCAGCAAAAGCGACATCATTGATATATACAGAGAAAAGAGTCAGCCCGAGAATTGAACCCTGTCGTACCCCCATAGAGACTGCCAGAGGTCCGGACAACATGCCCTCCAAATTTGACACACTGAACTCTGTCTGCAAAGTAGTTGGTGAACCAGGCGAGGCAGTCATTAGAAAAACCAAGGCTATTGAGTCTGCAGATAAGAAGACAGTGATTGACAGAGTCAAAAGCCTTGGCCAGGTCAATGAAGACGGCTGCACAGTACTGTCTTTTATCGATGGCGGTTATGATATCGTTTAGTACCTTGAGCGTGGCTGAGGTGCACCTGTGACCGGCTCGGAAACCGGATTGCACAGCGGAGAAGGTACGTTGGGATTCGAAATGGTCAGTGATCTGTTTATTAACTTGGCTTTCGAAGACTTTAGATTGGCAGGGCAGGATGGATATAGGTCTGTAACAGTTTGGGTCTAGGGTGTCACCACCTTTGAAGAAGGGGATGACCGTGGCAGCTTTCAAATCTTTAAGGATCTCGGACGATACAAAAGAGAGGTTGAACAGGCTGGTAATAGGGGTTGCAACGATGGCGGTGGATAGTTTTAGAAAGAGAGGGTCCAGATTGTCTAGCCCAGTTGATTTGTACGGGTCCAGGTTTTGCAGCTCTTTCAGAACATCTGCTATCGGGATTCGGGTGAAGGAGAAGCTGGGGAGGCTTGGGCGAGTAGCTGCGGGGGGGGGGGGGGGGGGGGGGGGGGAATCAGAGCTGTTGGCCGGGGTTGGAGTAGCCAGGAGGAAGGCATGGCCAGCCGTTGAGAAATGCTTATTGAAATTTTCGATTATCAGTGCAGTGGGCAGCTGGGAGGAGGTGCTCTTATTCTCCATGGACTTTACAGTGTCCCAAAACTGTTTGGAGTTAGAGCTACAGGATGCAAATTTCTGCTTTTTCTAGCCAAATTTCAGCTTTTTTTTAAGCCTTTGCGTTCCTGATTGACTGCGTGTATTGGTTCCTGACTTCCTTGAACAGTTGCATATCGCGGGGACTATTTGATGCTATTGCAGTCCGCCACAGGATGTTTTTGTGCTGGTCAAGGGCAGTCAGGTCTGGAGTGAACCAAGGGCTATATCTGTTCTTAGTTCTGCATTTTTTAAACGGGGCATGCTTATTTAAGATGGCGAGGAAATTAATTTTAAAGAATGACCAGGCATCCTCGACTGACGGGATGAGGTCAATATCCTTCCAGGATACCCGGGCCAGGTCGATTAGAAAGGCCTGCTCGCAGAAGTGTTTTAGGGAGCGTTTGACAGTGATGAGGGGTGGTCGTTTGACCGCGGACCCATAGCGGATTCAGGCAATGAGGCAGTGATCGCTGAGATCCTGATTGAAAACAGCGGAGGTGTATTTGGAGGGCAAGTTGGTCAGGATAACGTCTATGAGGGTGCCAATGTTTATGGATTTAGGGTTATACCTGGTGGGTTCCTTGATGATTTTTGTGAGATTGAGGGCATCTAGCTTAGATTGTAGGACTGCAGGGGTGTTAAGCATATCCCAGTTTAGGTCACCTAACAGTACGAATGGGGGGCGATAAATTCACAAATGGTGTCCAGGGCACAGCTGGGAGCGGAGGGGTGTCGATAGCAGGCGGCAACAGTGAGAGACTTATTTGGAGAGATTCATTTTTAAAATTAGAAGTTCAAACTGTTTGGGTATAGACCTGGAATGTATGACAGAACTTTGCAGGCTATCTCTACAGTAGATTGCAACTCCTCCCCCTTTGGCAGTTCTATCTTGACGGAAAATGTTGTAGTTGGGTATGGAAATCTCAGAATTTTTGGTGACCTTCCTAAGCCAGGACTCAGACACGGCAAGGACATCAAGGTTGGCGGAGTGTGCTAAAGCAGTGAGTAAAACAAACTTCGGGAGGAGGCTTCTGATGTTGACATGCATGAAACCAAGGCTTTTTCGATCACAGAAGTCAACAAATGAGGGTGCCTGGGGACAAGCAGGGCCTGGGTTTATCTCTCTACATCACCCGAGGAACAGAGGAGGAGTAGGTTAAGGGTACGGCTAAAGGCTATCAAAACAGGTCTCCAAGAGCGTTGGAGACAAAGAATAAAAGGAGCAGATTTCTGGGCGTGGTAGAATAGATTCAGGGCATAATGTGCACTTAGTGGTTTGTTGCTTAGGGCACTATCCTAAATTGATAACTACATTATAAGTATATAGCTGTAAGGCACTAGCTTCGGACAGTCTACAGGGATGACCTTTGGACCGCCAGGGAGAAACTGGTGAGTAATGTAGCTGGGGGTGTCAGGGTCTATTTTCACTTTACCAAGACTGGTATTTTGCTTGAACCCTTAAGTGATCCTTGTATAAATCCTCATTAAATGTTCCGTTGTGCATGTGTGTTTATGCTTGCACAAGCGCACATGCCAAGGGCAAGAAAACCAAGTATCCTGGTAGGCTGCAACCTGGACAGAATGAGTCATCAGAATATTTCCATGTCAACGACCATGTGTCAGTAGAATCGGTGCCGACCTCAAGCCATATGCCTAGGGGACCTGTAGTGGTTTTATTACAAGTCAAAGTATCTTACACTATTGTAGTGGCGATAGGTATGAAGGAGACTATTTCATAACTATATCATCCACAGAGGAGCTAACCTCACGACGGAAGTACTCTATAAGCACTGAACCAGTCGTACGCGGTGTGATCATAGTTCATGACTTCTAATAACTTTCCTCCTGAATGGAGGGTTCTATTTATTAGCAGAAGAGTGCTTTGGAGATTCCCTTCCATGTGTTGCAATCTGAGTGGCTACTCCCTCCTCTGTCGTTGTTATGAAAGGCACTTCAAATTGTTAGGTCTTTACCTTCTTACTGACTGTGGCTGGACTGACTGTTGCTGGCATTGGTACTGTTTCCAAGGGGACCAGCTATCCTACCGATTTATTTCGTAATGTTATCCTACAGGAAGACATGATTAGAGCATTATATTAGTTGTACTGTAGTTGAGACTACGCATGGCAATAAATTATTATTGTTACCATTTTTTTGGTAGCTGGAAAGTCCACTGGAATTCTTTTATGACCAGTGTGGGACACTTCAGTGATATCTCAAATGTATTCTATGGTTATCGCGCCTCTCTTTCTTGTCGGGAAATTTACAACTTGTTCCTGATGAGGCGGCCTCGTACAGTGTTGCACGTAGTCCTGACTTCCCCCCCACTGTCCTCGATGAGGCTCATAATGGGTCTGAGCTTGTATTCCCCCTTTGTGTCTCGCCCCCCCCCTTCCACCAGCAGTTGGTGTTGATGTCCGATTGTTATTATTGCCCATTATTGTTTTTATATAAAAAAATAAGTTATGAGTTGTTGCAAGCTGCAAAAACGCGTTAAATATATTTATAGACGTTAATGAATCAGCAATACTGGATCAGTTATGTGGGAGTTGGACGTCAATGAATTTGCAAAAGCGAATTTAATTGATTAAGCAATGTTATAGGCAATCTGGGAATTAAACTTTAATTAACCTGAAAGTGTTGCTGTATCTAGGTTAAGATTGACAAGTTTAAAATGTCTCATTGGTTGGAACAAATACATTTTGTCCTTATCTGAGTGATCAACCTGATACAAAAATTTGTTTGCTGATATAGCTTCCTTGTTAAATCGAATGAGACAACGAGATTCGTTGGAAATTATAAAGTGTAACCAGTTGTTACAGAGGTGAGAAGACGTTTGCCCTCACATTGGATTTTATTGAATTTTTTCTAAATAAATTACTGCCGATTCTTCACCACAAAGAGTCACTTAGTCACTTAGTCACAAGAGATTCCAGCAAAGGCTGGACTTCCGTCGCCCAAGGCGGGATTTCCGCTGTAAACAAAGGAGAATGGCTTCTCTCTCTTTATTAGCTTAGCCTCTAATGCAAAGCTAGCTGTTCTTGCACAAGAATGTTCATTTCAAGCACAAACAAGGTCTCCTTCAATTCGGGAATGGGGTTTATGAACGACTTCACATGTTTCAGGTTCAACCTTGCAATGTTAATGGAACACTAGTTAACAAAGAAATACTCGCCGTGTCTGTTACTCATGCTCCTGAAGCGCGATAAACAGAGAGATAATACTTTGCTTCAGCAAAACAAATATATCATCTCAAATTTCCTTAATCGGTTGGCCCTTATGTGCTAGCTCTAGAAATTAATACTCGCCGAGTCTACTCGCTCCTGAAGTGCGAGAGACAGAGATAATACTTTGCTCTGGCCAAACGAATATATTTTCTCAAATTTCCTTAAATCGGCTGGCCCTAAATGTCCTAGCTCTGGAAACGTAATAATTGGTGAGTCTACTCACTCTGACCCTTTGTCAGGTATACAACAACACCGGAGGCAATCTTTCACTGCCATCTGGGTCGAAATGAAACAAACACAAACTCTCAACGATGATCCTGCCTACAGCTCTATTCTTGTATAATGTAATCTTGCCACAACATTCATATAGACTGAATTCAGCAGTAAAGCCTAATTTTGTCTTAGTTTCCTGGCATGGGGCTTCAATATGTTGTAACTTTACTTTCATTAATCTGATGACTGTTATTTATCAAATCAACTAAGTATGTTTAATTGTTACCCAATTCTATTAATCATGTAACAATTAACTAATTAGCATTTGGGGCACCATGAGAGTGGTTCTTTAAAAACCTGTAAGTGGAACATATAAAATTGCTCTTTACAGTTAGTAGTATAGCTAGAATTTCAGCAGCACATTACAGAGAACATTCAAAAAAAATGCCAAGGGACAGAGAAAAGTTGACAACATCCCAAACCTCAGCATGGTTCAGAACTATATACCCCATTCATGTCAGCAAGGTTAAAGTATGATATTACTCAATAAATCCCATCGAATATTCTTCAGGTGAAATTAAATGCATTAGTTTACAATGACCCCTGTAAATCATAGTTGCACAATCTCGCCTTTCAGGTGCCCATATGTTATTAATGGCATCCTTCAAGGTGTTCCATTGTAATACATAACTGGGAAACTGATTTACAGCATCTACAAATGGCTGACTATTTTCCGTTTCCAAGGCAGCACGGAGGTGGCCTTATGTGGTCTGTCTTCCTTGTCCGATGGTTTATGTAACCAGAGTTTTTGAAATGTCACTCTGAGGATTTAGCCAGGCTGAGCCTTTGTAATCCTCAGCACAGATACTTATACAAATCCTGGATTTAATTAGATTTCCCCATTTAGTAATTTGCTGTCTGAAGCCTAATTCCAGCATAATGCTCACAGTGAGAGTGTCTGTATCCCTGGCAGCCGCAAGGACTGGGCACCATGTTCTACTTCAGTGTCTAGTTATCCAACGAGTTCCATTTCACTTTGCAGGCTCTTTAGGTTTCATTCTACTGAAAATACAGTACAAGACTATTGGTGTAGTCTTTACCTTGATTGACAGATCATCCATTTGTGTATGAATAATTTATCTGTCTCAGCTAGTCAGGGTGAGTGACGTCTTTTATCAGGGGTATACAGGAGATTACATTTGTATTTTTATTTCTTGGTAGTTTTACCCATTTTTCTCCACAATTTTGTGATATCCAATTGGTAGTTACAGTCTTGTGCCTACGGTAGAGGCGAAGGTCGAGAACCATGTGTCCTCGGAAACACGACCCTGCCAAGCCGCACTGCTTCATAACACACTGCTAGCTTAACCCGGAAGCCAGCCGCACCAATGTGTCAGAGAAAACACCGTCCACCTGGGGACCGAAGTCAGCTTGCAGGCGCCCGGCCCACCACAAGGAGTCACCAGAGCGCCACAAGGAAATCCCGGCCGGCCAAACCCTCTCCTAACCCGGACGACGCTGTTGCAAGTGTGCACTGCCTCATGGGTCTCCCAGTCACGGTCATCTGTGACCCAGCCTGGGATCGAACCCGGGTCTGTAGTGGCGCCTCATTTAGACCGCTGGACCACTCAGGAGGCCAGGAGATTTATTTTGATATTAGAATGATCGACAATGTCCATACAGGGTAAACTTAATTGTTTGCAGTGATAAGGGTTGTGTGAAAATGACAGGTTGAATTACTGTTACTCAATGAAAAGATAATATCAGCAGTCATATTACAGACAAACTGTTAGATTGGTTTCATTGATTTACATTTTAGCAGACACACTTTTCAAGAGTGACTTACAGGAGCAATTAGGGTTAAGTGACTTGCTCTAAGGCACATCGACAGATTTGTTAACTAGTCGGCTAGGGGATTCAAACCAGACACATTTCAGTTATTGGCCCAACACTCTTCACTGCTAGGCTACTTGCCACAGTGTGCCATGCAATTTTGTGACACACTCACAGGCTTAATAAAGATACCTTGGGATCCCTATGAGACCATTGACAACGTAATTATGTGGCCGATTCACAAAGTGGTCTGACGTCACAATTCCATATGAAAATTTGGAGATTATGGAGCCATTGTGTATTGGAAGGCCGAAGAATAATTTAACTGGACATACTTTCAAATTGTCAGTATTGTTTATTGTTAGCGGGAAATTTGTATGAAAATACATGTCTTTATGCTCAGAGTATGTGGCTTTACACAGCTACTCAAGCAGGGATACGTTTACCTACACTACAGCATTCAGAAAAATCTTGGTTATTATCCATCACTTGAAAGCGTAATGTGGAGATTCAACCCGACGTAACTTCTCATCACTTATCAAAACTGAGATAGCCCTGAGGTTTTTTCAGGCCACTAAAATATTAAGACATACATTTAGCCGGTTCAACTATTACTAGCTTGTGAAATAATTCCCTATTGATTTTTAGATTGTACACAGTCTCTGTTCAAATCCATGACATTTTCAGAAGAGGAGTCGCTGAAACAAAAAAGTTAATTCCCCCAGTGGATGCCCGAGGTCCTTAAAAATTCCACACAGGCACAATTGTATGCATATACTTTTTGATCGTTCTCTTTTAAGGCAATAGCACTGATTTCATTTTGGGGGGGGTAAATAATGACCAGATTAAACGGATAAACCTGCTTAAAGAGCAAAATGGACGTCTTTATTTCCCTAATAGCTAAACGTTCAAATTTCTTAAAGGTTATTAAGTGTCAACCTTAAGCTGATATCTCAAAACATAAACATCATTTGATTTATAGAATTGCAGTTGTTTTTCTACCTCATTAAACACACTGCAGCATTCTGGATTTGTTTATGCTGTCTATATTTGGACAGTCACATGACCATAGTTGTCAGAGTAGTCACTTGGAGTTGTCCTTAGATGGACACTGTATTCATTGGGTTAAGTTAAACGGACTAACAGCACTGTTGCCAACAACTTGCTTCGACAAGCTCGTTATGGTAGCCCTACTACCATCAGTCAACCCATCTATGGTACATACAGTAACTGTATAGGTTTGACGTCACAGTTCAGTTATGTTCTAGGGACAGCAGAAAGATTCCCATGGTACTTTATTTTTGCACTGAGCAACTGTGTACATCCCTGATTTCAAACATGTTTGTTGAGCACAGGAGGATGAGCAAAGGACAAAAAACGAAACTAAATTTACCATAGGATTATATATCATTATTACTGTGGGGATTTTATATGGAAAGAGATCTTTTCAATTCTAATATTTTCACCCACTCGCAAACCCTAGCAAACACCATGGCATATACACCGTGTACAAAACATTAAGAACACTTTCCTAATATCTTGTTGCACCACCCTTTTCCCATCAGAACAGCCTCGATTCTTTGGGGCATGGACTCTATAAGATGTCAAAATCGTTCCACAGGGATGCTGGCCCATGTTGACTCCAATGCTTCCCACAGTTGTCAAGTGGACTGAATGTCCGTTGGGTGGTGGTCCATTCTTCATACACACGGGAAACTGTTGAGTGAATAACCCAGCAACTTTGCAGTTCTTGACACAAACCGGTGCGCCTGGCAGCTACTACCTACTATGCCCCATTCAAAAGGCACTTAAATATTTTGTCTTCACCCTTTGAATGGCACACATACACAATCCATGCCTCAATTGACTCAAGGTGTAAAAAATAGTATTTCAGCTGTCTCGCCTCCTTCATCTACACTGATTGAAGTAAATTTAACAAGTGACGTCAATAAGGGATCATAGCTTTCAACTAGATTCACCTGGTCAGTCTATGTCATGTAAAGAGCAGGTGTCCTTAATGTTTTGTACTGTACACTCAGTGTACATCAAGGGACAAACACACTCAATTGTGATGTAAGCTTTTTTCACAATGCTGTCAACACCGCACTTTACCAGTTTTGTGACAGCTTCATTTCTGGCATACGTGCCATTTCAGGGCAATTTGGTTCATTCATCAATATTCAATTGGAGCTCAAGTTGTGTTTCCTCAATATCGATAGAAATAACAACTCTTCATCATGGATATTTGAGGGGGAAACAAGTGTACATTATGTATTTAGATTTGTTGTGATGATCCAAAGTCATGCCTTCTATGATAGCCAACACTTAGTGGATATTTCAGTATGTTCAAGTATCAGTGTGCATACAAAGCCTGGGGCAATAAATATGCCCAATGAAATCTGTTTTGATGTGGTAGGATGAAATACTGTTAGCCTTGCTGGGATGGCAACATAAGCTAGCATCTGTTTGTTTGTTATCTACACACCACAATATCTGTTCACTTCAAGAAGTCCACCATCATTGTATGCACGTTTGGACTAAGCTTGCAATAATATTCCTTGATCGATCTGTGGCTTTTAACCAGATAAAAGGTAAGTAATTCCCTGTCCGATAACCTGTTGTCCTATGTGGAAGACACTCATCTACTCTTCTCCTTCCCCCCTTCTGACACCCAGGTGGAGACACGCATCTCTGCGTGCATGGCAGACATCTCAGCTTGGATGTCGGCCCACCACCTCAAGCTCAACCTCAACAAAACCGAGCCAAGACCTCTCCATCTCGGTTGACAACTCCAATGTGCCCCCTCCCAGAGTGCAAAGAACCTTGGTGTGACCCTACACAACACCATTTCGTTCTTTGCAAGCATCAAAGAAATGATTCTCTCACCACACAGGAAGCAGTGCAGGTCTCGCCATCTAGGCACTTGTCATCTCCCATCTAGACTATTGCAACTCTCTGTTGGCTGGGCTCCCTGCTTGTGCCATCAAACCCCTGTAACTTATCCAGAATGCCGCAGCCCCATGTCACCACGCTCCTACGCACACTTCACAGGCCTCCAGTCGAAGCTTGCATCATCTGTACTTCACCTAGCTATCTTAAGATGAATGAAAGTCGATCTGGATAAGAGCATCTGCTAAATGACTAAAATGTGAAATGTAAATGTCCTCCTCGAGCTTCTGCTGTTGTCAATCTAGAGCAGCGTTCCCCAACTGCCGGTTTTATTTGGCCCCCAAGTTTTCAACAACAACAAAACGTGTATATATATACATATATATATATATATATATATATATATATATATATATATCTTTATTTATTTTTTTAAACGTTCATTGTCGTACATAAAACACCAGGAGATCAACTCCAAGTAACTTTTATTTAAGAAATCTGTTCCCAAGTATTCCCACGCATAATAGAGAGACACATGATCATATACAAATGTAAGCAAGTTTTGAAATGATTATGTTTTAGTTAAACATTACAACTGTTTGGTCTTCTTGTGGTCAATTTGCAGTCTTCAAATGATTTATAATTATGTTCTGGCTGAATCTAGTTGATGATCCCTGATTTAGAGGATGCGTCACTGAATTGCCCAAATGTCAATCACTTGTATTTATCTACCGACTCATCCTTACAGGACTGTAGCTGTCCTCTGTATTGGAATTGTCAAAGATAACAACCTTGGTTAGCATTAGACCCTCCCCATTTGTAGATCTATGTACAGTTGAAGTCGGAAGTTTACATACACCTTAGCCAAATACATTTTAACTCAGTTTTTCACAATTCCTGACATTTAATCCTAGTAAAAGTTCCCTGTCTTAGTTCAGTTAGGATCACCACTTTATTTAAAAATGTGAAATGTCAGAATAATAGTAGAGAGAATGATGTATTTCAGATTTTATTTCTTTCATCACATTCCCAGTGGGTCAGAAGTTAACATACACTCAATTAGTATTTGGTAGCATTGCCTTTAAATTGTTTAACTTGGGTCAAATGTTTTGGGTAGCCTTCCACAAGCTCCCCACAACAAGTTGGTTGAATTTTTAGCCTATTCCTCCTGACAGAGATGGTGTAACTGAGTCATTATTTTAGGCCTCCTTGCTCGCACACTCTTTTTCAGTTCTGCCCACAAATTTTCTATGGGATTGAGGTCAGGTCTTTGTGATGGCCACTCCAATACCTTGACTTTGTTGTCCTTAAGCCATTTTGCCACAATTTTGAAAGTATGCTTGGGGTCATTGTCCATTTGGAAGACCCATTTGCGACCAAGCTTTAACTTCCTGACTGATGTCTTGAGATGTTGCTTCAATATATCCACATATTTTTTCTGCTTCAGGATGCCATCTATTTTGTGAAGTGCACCAGTCCCTCCTGAAGCAAAGCATCCCCACAACATGATGCTGCCACCCCCGTGCTTCACGGTTGGGATTGTGTTCTTCGGCTTGCAAGCCTCCCCCTTTTTCCTCCAAACATAACAATGGTCATTATGGCCAAACAGTTCTATTTTTGTTTCATCAGACCAGAGGACATTTCTCCAAAAAGTACGATCTTTGTCCCCATGTGCAGTTGCAAACCGTAGTCTGTCTTTTTTATGGCGGATTTTGAACAGTGGCTTCTTCCTTTCTGAGCGGCCTTTCAGGTTATGTCGATATAGGACTCGTTTTACTGTGGATATAGATACTTTTGTACCTGTTTCCTCCAGCATCTGCACAAGGTCCTTAGTTGTTGTTCTGGGATTGATTTGCACTTTTCACACCAAAGTACGTTCATTTCTAGGAGACAGAGCGCGTCTCTTTCCTGAGCGGTATGACGGCTGTGTTGAAAAACGAGTTTTAATGACCTCAACCTAAGTGTATGTAATCTTTCTACTTTAACTGTACATACAGTACATCTATGTTGTCTGAAGACAATGCGAATCATATTTATTCTTATTAACCCCATCACGTTAGTTAGTTAGTTACATATCATGTTCATGTTATGTGTACTGATGGTCTGCATGAGGTTGTGATTTACTCATGTGATTTATTTATTTCTATATGCTATGAATTTCTATCTGATTATAAAGTATCAGATTTATACATTTCGAAATGCAAGGCATGTGTACTTACACATGTACACATGCGCACACACACACACACACACACACACACACACACACACACACACACACACACACACACACACACACACACACACACAGCTATAACCCCACAAGTGTAGGTTTGCCTGCCAATAACCATAAGAACAAATCGTGCTCCTCTTGTTTTAGTTGCTGTTTACTTGCTGGTGGCTACACTACACATGCACTCCTTTACACAGAGCGTGGGCAAGGTCATCATGACCATCGCTAGTTGTTTGTTGCACAGCCTTTGGCTTTGTTACACAGTCTCCTTTTCAAAAAAATCACTCAGATTTTCCTAGACACACCTAGACAGTCATAGACAACCCTGTGAATTCTCCTCATAATATTTATGGACAGATAACTTTAGTGGAGATTCTTTAGGTTTTAAATAAAGCTGACCTCATTGTCTTGGCAGCTTGCATTTCAAATGTGACCCGATTCAGGAAATTAGGCGTATGTTGCAAGTCACGTCTTCACAGGTGAGCCGTTTGAACGTAATTTAAAATGTTTTTAATCAAAATGTGTTTTTGGGCAGAAATGCCTCCTCGACCATACAAACTTTCATGTGCCTCAATAACAAAGTTGTATGCCATCTGTGAATACGAATAGAATTGCTACATTTCAAGCCTTGTTTGTTAAGCCACAGAAAAATGCCACAGAAAAATTCAGCAACCTTCCCACTAGCCATGATTGGCTGAGATAATGACTGGGCTGGATATGCTGAGAGAGGAGTTTGGATTGGTCTGCCATATTGAAGGCTTCTGTCTATTTGAGCTTGTCAGTCTGTGTTGGTAATCCTGTTGAACTAGGCTTTTAAAAAAACATGTATTGTGTAGTTGAGCTGCATAAGTGTTGCTCTCCACTTTCTGGAGGATCAAGTTTTGAAATCAGTGGAATTAGAGTATGATAGCTGTAATACTGCCTGTGTGTAGCTGGTGTAGAGGAGTCAGGCACAGGACAGCAGATGTGAGTAATAAACGTAATTTATTAAAAATACAACGCAAATATGCGAGCCCACAATAACGGACCGTATTACAAACAAACAAACAATCACTCAAACAAACAAACATGGGGGAACAGAGGGTTAAATAATGAACAAGTAATTGGGGGAATGAAACAAGGTGTGTAAGACAAGGACAAAACAAATGGAAAATGAAAAGTGGATTGGCGATGCTAGAAGGCCGGTGACGTCGACTGCCGAACGCTGCCCGAACAAGGAGAGGGACCGACTTCGGCAGAAGTCATGACAATAGCTAACAAGATGGAGAAAACACCTGTTTCTGGATTACATCTTAAAACTAAGGGCAACCGTGGTATGGCATTCCTGACAGGGAGATGCATCCATCATGAATGAGTATGTATACAGGTAAGATAGTCTACCATTTGTTAGCTACGTTTTCAGATATTACATTTTTCTTATAGTCTGCATGAGGTTGTGATTTACTTGTGATTTATTTACGTCTATATGCTTTAATTTTCTATCTGATTATAAAGTATCGGATTATAAAGTATTCTATCTCGGATTACTATCTGTAAAGTCCATGGAGAATAAGAGCACCTCCTCCCAGCTGCCCACTGCTCTGAGGCAAGGAAACACTGTTACCACCGATAAATCCAATATAATTGAGAATTTCAATAAGCATTTCTCTACGGCTGGCCATGCTTTCCACCTGGCTACCCCTACCCCAGGTCAACTGCCCGGCACCCTCCACAGCAACCCGCCAAAGCCCCCACCATTTCTCCTTCACCCAAATCCAGATAGCTGATATTCTGAAAGAGCTGCACAATCTGGACCCCTACAAATCAGCTGGGCTAGACAATCTGGACCCTCTCTTTCTAAAATGATCTACCTAAAATGATCTAACCTCTCTTTCGTATCGTCTGAGATTCCCAAAGATTGGAAAGCTGCTGCTGTCATCCCCCACTTCAAAGGGGGTGACACTCTAGACCCAAACTGCTACAGACCTATAACTATCCTACCCTGTCTTTCTAAGGTCTTCGAAAGCCAAGTTAACAAACAGATTACAGACCATTTCGAATCCCACCGTACCTTCTCACTATGCAATCTGGTTTCAGAGCTGGTCATGGGTGCACCTCAGCCACGCTCAAGATCCTAAACGACATCATAACCACTATCGATAAGAGACTTTACTGTGCAGCCGTATTCATCGACCTGGCCAAGGCTTTCGACTCTGTCAATCACCACATTCTTATTGGCAGACTCGACAGCCTTGGTTTCTCACATGATTGCCTCGCCTGGTTTACCAACTACTTCTCTTATAGAGTTCAGTGAGTCAAATCGGAGGGCCTGATGTCCGGACCTCTGGCAGTCTCTATGGGGGTGCCACAGGGTTCAATTCTCAGGCCGACTCTCTTCTCTGTATACATCAATGATGTCGCTCTTGCTGCTGGTGATTCTCTGATCCACCTCTACGCAGACGACAGCATTCTGAATACATCTGGCCCTTCTTTGGACACGGTGTTAACTAACCTCCAGACGAGCTTCAATGCCATACAACACTCCTTCCGTGGCCTCCAACTGCTCTTAAACGCAAGTAAAACAAAATGCATGCTATTCAATCGATCACTGCAGACACCGGCTCGCCTGTCCAGCATCACTACTCTGGACGGCTTTGACTTAGAATACGTGGACAACTACAAATATGTAGGTGTCTGGTTAGACTGTAAACTCTCCTTCCAGACTCACATTAAGCATCTCCAATCCAAAATTAAATTTAGAATCGGCTTCCTATATCGCAACAAAGCATCCTTCACTCATGCTGCCAAACATACCCTCGTAAAACTGGCCATCCTACCGATCCTCGACTTCGGTGATGTCATCTATAAAATAGCCTCCACCACTTTGCTCAACAAATTGGATGCAGTCTATCACAGTGCCATCCGTTTTGTCACCAAAGCCCCATACACTACCCACCTTCCTCTTACACCACCTAGTATATAGGTCCTGGATAGCAGGAAGCTTGGCCCCAGTGATGTACTAGGCCTTACGCACTACCCTCTGTAGCGCCTAATGGTCAGATTCCGAGCAGTTGCCATATCAGTCAGTGATGCAACCTGTCAGGATGCTCTCGATGGTGCAGCTGTAGAACTTTTTGAGGATCTGGGGACCCATTCCAAATCTTTTCATTCCCCTAAGGGGGAAAAGGTGTTGTCGTGCCCTCTTCACGACTGTGTTGGTGTGTTTGGACCATGATAGTTTGTTGGTGATGTTAACACCAAGGAACTTGAAACTCTCGACCCACTCCACTTCAGTCCTGTCGATGTTAATGGGAACCTGTTCGGCCGTCCTTTTCCTATAGTCCACGATCAGCTACCTTGTCTTGCTCACATTGAGAGAGAGGTTGTTTTCCTGGCACCACACTGCCAAGTCTCTAACCTCCTTCCTATAGGTTGTTTCATTGTTGTCGGAGATCGGGCCTACCACTGTTGTGTCGTCAGCAAACTTAATGATGGTGTTGGAGTCGTGCTTGGCCGCGCATTTGTGGGTGAACAGGGAGTACAGGAAGGGTCTAAGCACGCAGCCCTGAGGGGCCCCAGTGTTAAGGATCAGCGTGGCAGATGTTTTGTTGCCTACCCTTACCACCTGGGGGTGACCCATGAGGAAGTCCAGGATCTAGTTGCATAGGGAGGTGTTTAGTCCTAGGGTCCTTAGCTTAGTGATGAGCTTTGAGGGGATTATGGTGTTGAACGCTGAGCTGTAATCAATGAACAGCATTCTCACATAGGTGTCCCTTTTGTCCAGGTGGGAAAGGGCAGTGTGGAGTGCGATTGAGATTGCGTCATCTGTGGATCTGCTGAGCTGTAATCAATGAACAGCATTCTCACATAGGTGTCCCTTTTGTCCAGGTGGGAAAGGGCAGTGTGGAGTGCGATTGAGATTGCGTCATCTGTAGATCTGTTGGGGCGGTATGCAAATTGGAGTGGGTCTAGGGTTTCTGGCATGATGGTGTTTCTGGCATTTGATTGTATGAGGACAGCACCTCAGATTAGCCTATTTTCTGTCCTGGGGTGCAACACTCACTACTGAAATCCAAAGTGCCTCTGGAAGCAACGTCAGCACAAGACCTGTTCATCGGGAGCGTCATGAAATAGGTTTCCATGGCCGAGCAGCCGCACACAAGCCTAAGATCACAATGCTAAATGCCAAGCGTCGGCTGGAGTGGTGTAAAGCTCACCGCCATTGGACTCTGGAGCAGTGGAAACACATTCTCTGGAGTGATGAATCACCATCTGGCAGTCTAATGGACAAACCTGGGTTTGACGGTTGCCAGGAGAACGCTACCTGCCCGAATGCATAGTGTCAACTTTACAGTTTGGTGGATGATAAATAATGGTCTGGGGCTGTTGTTCATGGTTCAGGCTAGGCCCCTTAGTTCCAATGAAGGGAAATCTTAATGCTACAGCATACAATGACATTCTAGATGATTCCATGATTCCAACTTTGTGGCAACAGTTTGGGGAAGGCCCTTTCCTGTTTCAGCATGACAATGCCACCGTGTACAAAGCGAGGTCCATACAGGAATGGTTTGTCGAGATCAGTGTGGAAGAACTTGAATGGCCTGCACAGAGCCCTGACTTCAAACCCGTCGAACTCCTTTGGGATGAATTGATACGCCAACTGTGAGCCAGGCAAATCAGCGAACATCAGTGCCCGACCTCACAAGTGCTTGTGTGGCTGAATGGAAGCAAGTCCCTGCAGCAATGTTCCAAATCTAGTGGAAAGCCTTCCCAGAAGAGTGGAGGCTATTATAAAATCAAAGGAGGGACCATCTCCATATTAATGCCCTTGATTTTGGAATGGTATGTTTGACGAGCAGGTGTCCACATACGTTTGGTCATGTAGTGTATGCTTGGCCTCTGAGTTTGACTTTGCATCTCTGACTTAAGGCTATCATCTAATTGATCGCAAGATATTAGCTCTTAGCCTCTTAATGATTGCATAACGGCTATCTTGGACACAACTTATAGTAACTTATAGTATTCTGAGTGATGACGCAAGGCTCGCTACCTTGGCTAGACCCATCGAATATGCTTAAGGGCCTATAGCATTCACATAATTATGGATTCAGATTATATACTGAACAAAAATATAAATGCAACATGAAACAATTTAAAAGATTTCACTGAGTTACACTTCTTAGAAGGAAATCAGTCTATTCATTAGGCCCTAATTTATGGATTTCACATGACTAGGCAGGGGTGCAGCCATAGGTGGTCCTGGGAGGGCATAGGCCCACCCACTTGAGAGCCAGGTCCACTCACTGTGGAGCCAGGCCCAGCCAATCAGAATTATTTTTCCCCCACAAAAGGGCTTTTTACAGACAGAAATACTCCTCAGCTGATCCCGCAGGTGAAGAAGCTGAATATGGAGGTCCAGCGATGTTGTGGTTACACGTGGTCTGCGGTTGTGAGGCCAGTCGGATGTTTCTCTAAAACGACTTTGGAGGCGGCTTATGGTAGAAAAATTAACATTCAATTCTCTGGCAACAGCTCTGATGGATATTCCTGCAGTCAGCATTCCAATTGAACACTCCCTCAAAACATCTGTGGCATTGTGTTGTGTGACAGAACTGCACATTTTAGAGTTGCCTTTTATTGTCCCAGCACAAGGTGCACCTATGTAATGATCATGCTGTTTAATCAGCTTCTTGATATGCCACACCTGTCTAGGTGGATGGATTACCTTGGCAAAGGAGAAATGCTCACTAATAGGGATGTAAACAAATTTAAGCACAACATTTGAGATAAATAAGTTTTATGTGGTAATGGAACATTTCTGGGAACTTTTATTTCAGCTCATGAAAAATGGGACCAACACTTTACATGTTGTGTTTATATTTTTGTTCAGTATATATTCTATTATGGTCATATTACTCCTACACTAATTTCATATCAACAGAATTCCTATTTTTTCCCACTATGACAGTTTCTAAGAGAAAGGTTGAAGTGTGTGTTAGTTTTAGCTGCTATGTGGGCACATCTTCAAAGAGGTTTACATGATAGCTGTAACATGCAATGGAAACTGGATTTCAGCAAACAAAACACTTATAAGCCAGGTGCAATCAGCCAGAGAACTGTATCGTGTGTGGGGGAAATTAACAGCTGAGCCATTGCTGGTTTTCTATATTTCGAGGGAAAGTGAGGAATACTGATAGATGCTTTATGTTGCAGTTGAGTTATCTCTCCCTTAGTGGTGGAATCTGGAGAGTGGGTTCCATCATTAGGCAAATGCATCAATGAGTCGACTGGCAGACATTGACAGGGAGTCAACCCTCATTTCTGATTCCAGGGGTGTCTGTGTGGCCCAAGAAGCCAGCACAGCCTGGAGTGACTCGCAAGCAGATTATCTCTTTCACCGGCAAAAAAAATCTTTGAAGCTATGGAACAGTTGGCACAGTCCTTGAACCTGCTGAAGATGCAAGAAGCAACTTTCAAAACAGAGAGAGAGAGAGAGAGACATTGCTGTACTTCTTATTCATGTCAAGTGTAAGAAGGGGCATGTAAATTCTGAGATGAGAGGCTGCTGAATCAGTATTCAAGTCAATACATTGGTGAGAGGGGGCACATTCATTTTAGTAATTGGTTCAAGATGCAGTTTTATAAAAAAAAAATGCAGTCAAAGAACAGAGAAATTATTTTCACTTTAGGGTTAGAATTTTAAACCTCTTCTCTTATCTCAAGGTAGCCAGGCAATCAAGAGCCGTCTGGATTTTTTGGGAACATCTCATGGATCAAAATCGGGAAGTAAAATCCCCATAAAAGTTCCTAATGGTGTTAGGAATTAAACTCCTTGAGCAGCTCCATGAAATTACTGTAAATTGTGCAGCACAGTCTGATGAATGGAAAATTGAGCTTCACAAGTGCTCGGGTTTCAGTACCAAAAGACAGAGAAATTGCATTTATACAAAGGGCATTATTTCACCCTCACAAACACATACGGTATCTGGTATTCTCAACTCTTTTTTTCTGAGTTCCTCTTCTCAATGCTTTGTGAAACACTGCACAACAACGCACTAGTAAATGCACATGGTTAAGGTGACAACCTTTTGGGGCTACCTAGTCGTGCAGCGGTCTAAGACACTACATCTCAGTGCAAGATGTGTGACTGCAGCACCTGGTTCAAATCCAGGCTGCATTACATCAGGCTGTGATTGAGATCCCATAGGGCGATGCACAATTGACCCAGCGTCGTCTGGGTTTGGCCGGGGTAGGCCGTCATTGTAAATAAGAATTTGTTCTTAACTGACTTGCCTAGTTAAATGAAGGTTCACTATATATATATTTTTCAAACATGGAGAAGTTATGTTTTCAAGAAAATCCTTATAGAAATATCCCAGTTTTATAAAAGTATCCAAGTTTTGTCTTTTCTTACTGTGCATCAACTACAAGAGACATTTTGTAATGGTAGTGTCTCCTTTCAGTGATCTGTCAATCAAGATTATTGTTAATGATGTACTCCAGCCACAAATCAGCGATGAATGTTTAATCATGTCATTCCATGCCAGTGAGAGGTTATTCTCCTTTGACTTGAGAATGCCAAATACAATGTGTCGCTGATAATAGATTGCAGGGTTGTGCAGAGTCGGTAAGTACAGTATTTCTTAAACTATTGAATGAGTTAGAAAGTTCAACTCAGCTTCCATCTTTGTTCATCTCATTGTCATGTTCTGTCAAATTAATATATGCATTTGGACCTATAACTTATTGAGTGCTCAATAGCACTACCATGTTTTCCAAGCAGGCATGGGATTCACATGCTACAACATGGTGGTATTGTGGAAAGAGCTTAATGGAACATCATAACCTGACTTTTATTTGAGTAATCAAGAAGTTAAGCATCATAGACACTCTCATTTCAGCCAAATTAAAGTTTGAATTACTTGATGTTGCGGTGAAAAGTTCAAATAAAAGCTGAATTGCCATGTAGGCTTGTGTATCTCATACTGCTCAATAATATTTAACTATCAATAGGAATGAAAATACAAGCAGGTACTGTAAGTGTCTAGTTATCTTAAACTAATCATCCAGAACAGTTTTCTCTTTAGATATTTCCACAATGTGCAAGACTACCTGCCCTGTACTACCTATAAGGTGTTACATAGTGGTGGAAAAAGTACCCAAATGTCAAACTTGAGTAAAAGTAAAGATCCCTTAATAGAAAATGACTCCAGTAAAGGTAAAAGTCACCCAGTACAATTCTATTTGAGTAAAAGGTTTAATAGTATTTGGTTTGAAATATACTTAAGTACCAAAAGAAAATGTAATTACTAAAATATTGTTTTTAAATTTACGGATAGCCAGAGGCATTCTCCTACATTCAAACATCATTTACAAACAAATGATGTGTGTTTAGTGAGTCCGCCAGATCAGAGGCAGTAGGGATGACCAGGGATGTTCTGTTGATAACACCATTCCCAAACCGGCTGCGCGGATGCACCATTGTGCGCAAATAGATTTTGTCCACCACACCAAATGCAAATCAAGACACGCAGGTTAAAATATCAAAACAAACTATGAATCAATTATATTAATTTGGGGACAGGTCGAAAAGTATTAAACATTTATGGCAATTTTGCTAGATAGCTTGCAGTTGCTATTTAGCTAGCTTGCTGTTGCTAGCTCATTTATAGTCATCTCTCCTCCTTCCAGGCTTTTTCTTCTTTGGACTTATATGGCGATTGGCAACTAACTTTCATAAAAGCTGTATTACCACCACCGACCTCCGTTCGTCTTTCAGTCACCCACGTCGGTATTACCAATGAGGAGATGGCACGTGGGTATCTGCTTCTATAAACCAATGATGAGATGGGAGAGGCAGGACCGCGATCAGTGACACAAATAGAACTGAGTTCTATTTTAGCCATTGGCAACACAGACGCTCGTTGGCGCACGCGAGCAGTGTGGGTACAATAATTGAATAACATGTACAGTGAGGGAAAAAGTATTTGATCCCCTGCTGATTTTGTACGTTTGCCCACTGACAAAGAAAGGATCAGTCTATAATTTTAATGGTAGGTTTATTTGAACAGTGAGAGACAGAATAACCACAAAAAAATCCAGAAAAACGCATGTAAAAAATGTTATAAATTGATTTGCATTTTAATGAGGGAAATAAGTATTTGACCCCCCTCAATCAGAAAGATTTCTGGCTCCCAGGTGTCTTTTATACAGGTAACGAGCTGAGATTAGGAGCACACTCTTAGAGGGAGTGCTCCTCATCTCAGTTTGTTACCTGTAAAAAAGACACCTGTCCACAGAAGCAATCAATCAATCAGATTCCAAACTCTCCACCATGGCCAAGACCAAAGAGCGCTCCAAGGATGTCAGGGACAAGATTGTAGACCTACACAAGGCTGGAATGGGCAACAAGACCATCGCCAAGCAGTTTGGTGAGAAGGTGACAACAGTTGGTGTGATTATTCACAAATGGAAGAAACACAAAAGAACTGTCAGTCTCCCTCGGCCTGGGGCTCCATGCAAGATCTCACCTTGTGGAGTTGCAATGATCATGAGAACGGTGAGGAATCAGCCCAGAACTACACGGGAGGATCTTGTCAGTGATCTCAAGGCAGCTGGGACCATAGTCACCAAGAAAACAATTGGTAACAAAAGTACACCGTGAAGGACTGAAATCCTGCAGCACCCACAAGGTCCCCCTGCTCAAGAAAGCACATATACATGCCTGTCTGAAGTTTGCCAATGCACATCTGAATGATTCAGAGGACAACTGGGTGAAAGTGTTGTGGTCAGATGAGACCAAAAGGGAGCACATTGGCATCAACTCAACTTGCCGTGTTTGGAGGAGGAGGAATGCTGCCTATGACCCCAAGAACACCATCCCCACCGTCAAACATGGAGGTGGAAACATTATGCTTTGGGGGTGTTTTTCTGCTAAGGGGACAGGACAACTTCACCGCATCAAAGGGACGATGGACGGGTCCATGTACTGTCAAATCTTGGGTGAGAATCTCCTTCCCTCAGCCAGGGCATTGAAAATGGGTCGTGGATGGGTATTCCAGCATGACAATGACCCAAAACACATGGCCAAGGCAACAAAGGAATGGCTCAAGAAGAAGCACATTAAGGTCCTGGAGTGGCCTAGTCAGTCTCCAGACCTTAATCCCATAGGAAATCTTTGGAGGGAGCTGAAGGTTCGAGTTGCCAAACGTCAGCCTCGAAACCTTAATGACTTGGAGAAGATCTGCAAAGAGGAGTGGGACAAAATCCCTCCTTAGATGTGTGCAAACCTGGTGGCAAACTACAAGAAACGTCTGACCTCTGTGATTGCCAACAAGGGTTTTGCCACCAAGTACTAAGTCATGTTTTGCAGAGCGGTCAAATGCTTATTTCCCTGATTAAAATGCATTTTTGACATGCATTTTTCTGGATTTTGTTGTTGTTATTCTCTCTCACTGTTCAAATAAACCTACCATTAACATTATAGACTGATAATTTCTTTGTCAGTGGGCAAACGTACAAAATCAGCAGGGGATCAAATACTTTTTTCCCTCACTGTATGTTTAAGTGTATTTTGCAACGCTCGTGCACGCAACATGAGCGTTGTAGTCAGCATGTAATAAGTGTGTGAATGGGACCATTTTTCTGTTATGCTAAGCATTCAAAATGTAACGAGTACTTTTGGGTGTCAACAAAAATGTATGGAGTAAAAAGTACAATATTTTCTGAAGGAATGTAGTGAAGTAGAAGTAAAAGTAGTCAAAAATGTAATAGTAAAGTAAAGTACAGATACCACAAAAAACAACTTAAGTAGTATATAAAGTATTTTTACTTAACTACTTTACACCACCGGTGCTACGTCACTGATAATCCCATAGTCCTGCATAGAAATCCTTGATAACCTTAATACTACACCGACAACGATTAGACAGCTTATAGGGTGGAGGTCAGAGACTGGGCAGTGTGGTGCCAGGACAACAACCTCTCCCTCAATGTGAACAAGACAAAGGAGCTCATCGTGGACTATATGAAAAGAAGGGCTAACCAGGCCCCCATTAACATCAATGGGGCTGTCGTGGAGCGGGTTGAGAGTTTCAAGTTTCTTAGTGTCCACATTACCAACAAACTATCATGGTCCAAACACACCAAGACAGACAGAGACTGAAAAGATTTGGCATGGGTCCACAGATCCTCAAAACAGCTGCACCACCATAAGGCACTACAGAGGGTAGTGCGTACGGCCCAGTACGTCACTGGGGCCAAACTTCCTGCCATCCAGGACCTATACTATGCGGTATCAGAGGAATGCCCAAAAAATTGTCAAAGACTCCAGTCACCCAAGTCATAGACTGTTCTCTCTGCTACCACACGGCAAGCGGTACCGGAGCGCCAAGTCTCGGTCCAAAAGGCTCCTTAACAGCTTCTACACCCAAGCTATAAGACTGCTGAACAATTTATCAAATTGCCACCCAGACTGTTAACATTGACCCCCCCCCCTCCCCTTTGTTTTTACAATGCTGCTATTCGCTGTTTGTTATCTATGCATAGTCACTTTTCAAATTACCTCGACTAACCTGTAACCTTCACACATTGACTCTGTACCGGTACCCCCTGTATATAGCCTCGTTATTGTTATGTAATTTTCTTGTGTTACTTTTTGATTACATTTTTTTACTTTAGTTGATTTAGTAAATATTTTCTTAACTCTATTTCTTGAACTGGTTAAGGGCTTGTAAAGTAAGCATTTCACGGTAAGGTCTACACCTGTTGTATTCAGTGCATGTGACAAATACAATTTGATTTGATATTTGATTAATTTGATCATGAAGTTGTTGTTCGCCTGAGGTGCCCAGCCTCACCCCGTAATTGGACGTCCAGCTATCCATCTAAACTGGAAGTGGCTTGGCCAAGTCTTGTGTGGGGGGGGGGGGGGGTTCTACTAAGCTAACACATGGAATTGTTTAAATGTCATACCATATATCATTTAGCTATTTGATTGTGAATTTTAGGACCTCTTTACGTATTAAAGAATATATACATTTTTTGGGGGATAAAATATTTAATTTGTCCTTTACTGCAATAGCCCATAGACACACACTGAAAAACACATTCATAAATGGCAAAGAGGTTTTTAAGTGTCTGTCCTATATCTAGGAGATGAAAGAAAGCTCAGGAAATATTTGTGCTTTTTTTGGACACATATTTAACCCCTTTAACCCCTGCGTTTGTTAGGCCAAAATATATTTTCCATAAAAATGTGTTTTTATCAAAAAATGAATTCATACTTCAAGTGGTCTTAAAATTCTAAATCAAAATGATCCTTTGTTTGATCGTCTTAAAACAATTTCATATAGCTTAGTATTACCCCCTCCCCCCCCCCCTAGCAGATTCAGACTTGTTTTTGTGTCTAACGGTATCTTACTGTGTAGAAATGTTCTACCCTTACCTTACTGTATGTAACCACCTCTTTGCCCAAGGCAACATGGTGCTTGTTAGGTTTAAATGCAGGGGTCAACCTTCGGACATGCCTGTGCACAAACTGCCAACTGGGAGAGGCTGCTAGGAACGAGTGATTTCTATAAAGGAGACAGGTGTTGCTTTTCACGGTGTGAAATAGGGAAAATTGTTTCCGGCCCTCTGTCTCACTTTTGTGACACCTCACCTCCACGTTTCCTTAAGTGACGTAGTTGATGAGTTGAGGGGAGGTGAGGGTGAGAGGGAGGCGGGGAGGCAAAGCTTCAGGTTGTATTGGAAACGGTTTAGTGTCTATGGATGAAACACTTTGGGGACTGATCGTGAAGGTTTTAGCTATCAGAATCTGAATGTTCACGTAAGTAGGCAACAAATAACAGCTAAGAGGACTGCATCCCAGTCTCATTAGGGCCCGGTGTTATGATTCAACTCACACCTCCTCTGCAGACATCTCAGCAGGGTACGTGCAGCCTAACAGTCAGGGGTCGTGTTGCTGCTCTCCATTCATTCTCGCCTGTCCAACTCCAGAGACCTGTGGTGGTTAGTAATTGAAGGCTCTCAGATCCAGTGTTTCCCAACTCCAAAGGCCCATACTGTATACAGACTAGTAAAGCAGTGGAAGCATATACAGCCTATTGTACACACAATAGCATACATTTTTGTTGTAGCCCTGGAAAGAACACCTGATTCAACTTGTCAACTAATCATCAAGTCCTTAACGAGTTGCATCAGGTTTGTCTGGGGCTACAAAAAACATGTGTGCTGTTGGGGGATACTTAAGGACTGGAGTTGGGAAACACTGCAGTAGGCTGTATATGCTTCCACTGCTTTACTAGTCTGTATACAGTACAGGCGACCCCTGACTGTTAGGCTGCACGTACCCTGCTGAGATGTCTGCAGAGGAGGTGTGAGTTGAATGCTTCCATTGCTTTACTAAGCTGTATACAGTATAAGCTTTTGGAGTTGGGAAACACTGGTCTACTGTATATGCCGCCAGCTATAGCCTAACCTAGCAACACCATAGTGTGGGCATGCGTTTTCATCACACAGACCCTGTGCATGCAGGGAGATGCACCATCACAAAGTATTTTGACTGAAGTGTGAGGGGGAGTTTTTCTGGCCATCCCCACGCATCCCTAGTATTGCAGTGATTACTAGTTGCAAGGCTCATACATCATAATGGCTCATTGCACAAAGAGGATCACGCTGCACCCAGGGGAACGGCGGCTGCCGAAGGGGTTCAACTTTGCGACGATAACAGCCACGATTAAAGGAGTATAATTAATGCTCTATGAGGTAAACCTATGAAATGCTTCTTCTATATTAGCCAGCACAATCTGATACAAGCAGAAAAGACAAAAGGGGGAAATACAATGAAGAAAAAACTGTCGGAGAGGGAAAAAAACCTGAGGAGCTAGGAAACTGTTCTCTCCCGTTTTCTGGGCTCAGTCTTGCTCTGTCTCATCTTATTAGAAAGCTAATGCAACTGTCTGTTCTAATACTGGAGAGCAGCTTTTACATTTTTCTTTCTCCCTCACACGCTTTTTCTATTCCGTTCACCACTAATCTGTGCTGTGCCAGCAGACGATAAGATGGGGCACGTCCGTCTCTTCATAGCCGTGGTTTCGCCGGGCTTTGTGGGAGCTTGAGTTGTACAATCATTTGTTTCAAAAAGTTTGGAGTGGAAGGAGAGAGAAAAAGTAAACTTTTCCAGGTGTATTTTATGTCGAATTTTGCTGTAGTTCTTAGGGTTTTTGTGTTGATTTTGCTTTCTAGAAACCTGAAAGAAGGAAAAGCACATCCCTTCTTTGTTTTACGTACAAAGAAAGCTCAGTCTTGGGGCCTTTGAAGTACACAAAGTGGTAGAGCTTATGGAGCTATTGTTGCTGAGGAGAGGGATGAATTCTGGAATGAATTTAAATCTACGGAAATAACTCCTACTGGCTCAGCTATTGTAAGGATCAAGCACGTGTTAATGGACCTTGAATACAAACTAAGAACCCCCAGGCAAAATGGGAAAGGCTCTCAAGCTCTACTCCTATAAAGAATTCTGTAGTAATAGTAGTATGATAGTACAATATATGATAAAACTTTATGGGAACACAATTAAACTTAGCATTCATTCTCAATGGATATGCTAGTAATTCACACTTACACTTTGCATTAAAACATGTATTTTATCTCTACCAGAGAACCAGTAAGGTATCACATTTAGTCCTGCACACATTTTGACGACAGGTGATGAAAGACAAAGTCAAAAATGTGTTGAGCAATATGCATATAAGTCACAGCCCCCACTGGTATCTGCAAAATCCCTCACCCCTGGATGTCTGCATGGGTATATTAGACTCAGGGAAAATCTCTCTGGCAATAGAACAGTATATCATGCATAGACTTTGCTAGTCATAAGGGTGCCTGGAGTATACTGGAAAGATAAAGCCCTCTTATTCATTATCATTGAGCTTCTCATCAGTCTTTTAGTATTCTAAATGAATATTTGTTACTTATCCAGCATAAAAGAAATATATCTCTCTATCCAAACATAAGTTATATGCCATTTACGAGTTCTGATGAGAGTTATTTAAGGACATTGACATTTCCAGATGGGTATTTAAATACTTACAATCTTTTGCTGATATGTCAGACTAGGGGATCTATGCTTATTTCATGAGTCAGTCTGATGCAATATTTTAGCATGCCATGCATTTTGACAAGTGTCCAGTGTTGGGAGCCAACTTGGCTGTATTGATGTCGTATTTTTTAAAGAAATTAAGTTGATTTGGCTGACAACTGATGCAATGCTAGTTGAGGAATGAAGCATTTTCAGAGTAAGGTACTCAGACTCCAACTCCTGAGGATTGAGGAAGTGCTGGTTAATAAATATATACCTTTTAGAAGTATAATCCATTGGACAAACTCAGCAAGGATAAAACATGGCTGGGGTATTGTGCCTACAGCGGTTGGTATATTGACTGTCAAAATAGTGCAGCCATTCCAATGAATCTGGCACTTTTTCAACTTTTGTGAAAAGTTGTAGTTGTTATTCTGAGTCACAATAAGATGTTGGTTTCTCAAAGAGGGACTAATGCACAGTCCAAGAGCCTACAGGAGAGCACCATTGGAAAAATTATTATGTTTCAAACCACATGGAACTTTCCTCTGTGATTTTCTGCATGTTTAACTGGAGTCCATAGCGGGGAAACTACCACGTCCGTTTTCGATATGACAACAGCAAAGACATTACTACAAACAATGTTTTTTTTCTCCCTATGACATCATTGCAGGCATGATAGAACAGCAGAGAATTTCCTATGATTCTTTTTACCATTTTGGTGGATGCTCATTTCCTCAAAACAAAAACAATAACAAATGTGCCTGGGTTGGCCAGTTGCGCTATTTCGCCTATCGTGGATTTCAGCTTTAAGGCAACAGAGATGGATAATGTTGAAGACATTCTTATGGGGATTTCCCAGTTGGAAATTGGGAATCAATTCTCGAAAGCCTAGGAATACATTGACGTAATCGCATGGCGATATGGAGGCATGGCACGGGAAGCCTAATTTCTTCCCCATATGAAAATTGTAGTTTTAACATTTGTGAGGGTACATTGGGCTTTTCATGTGTTAGTAGGTGACAATGTCTTAATTGTCAAAAGCTTTTTGATATCCATTGGGCTCATAATGTAGCTAGCTTTAAGAAGCCCTAGCGTGTCATCTGCAACTCATCATACCGATTCTACCCCTGGTGGCATGATTGAACTTTCAGGGAGTCACCAGATTCGCTGACACAGGGAGATTAGACTGATCTTGGTCAATCCCTAAGGCAGGGACCACACTCCACAATTGGACTGTTATGCTAATGAGTAGATATCACTCACAATGCAGGCAAGTAGTGATTCCAAATCTCTGTCAGACCCAGGCAGAGCTAATGCCGCAGTGAAGGGTCCCTGACCGCTTCCAATTCATACATATGAGTTTTATGATTACGCGGTCATAGAGGGCTTTCACACATGCTGCAAAGGCACAGTGAAGAAGATGTAGGCTAGAAACGGCTTAGACCTTTACTTTTGAAAACTCAAATTTTGTTCCAGCTGTATTTTTGAGTCTGACCCAGGGGTTTAGATTTGAGATTTTATTAGGAGCACCATTAGCCAATGCTAGCCGATGCTAGCCGATGCAAATGGTGACAGCTAGTCTTACTGGAGAAAATACATTACAGACAGAGTCTTTACAATTTACATACATTTAAAACATTAACATGCAGTGTGTGTGTGTGTTTGCATCTATCAGTTACATAAACATGTCAGTATACACAAAAAGTAGGTCACATGGGGGAGAGGTGTTGTTCTGTGAGGTGTTGCTTTATTTGTTTTTTGAAACCAGGTTTGCTGTTTACTTGCGCTATATGAGATGGAAAAGAGTTCCATGCAATCATGGCTCTGTATAATACTGTACGTTTCCTTGAATTTGTTCTGGACTTGGGGACTGTGAAAAGACCCCTGGTGGCGTGTCTGGTGGGGTAAGTTGGTGTCAATTTTGGAATAATTGAAACAGGTGGAATTAAATGTAAAACTTAAGGCTAAATATAAAATGCAAGGGTGGCGTTTCTTTATGAAAACATGTGAAAACTGGAGAGCAGTAGAACGGAGCAAAGTACCTTGCAGTTGAAGTCGGAGGTTTACATACACTTAGGATGGAGTCATTAAAACTCATTTTTAAACCACTCCACAAATGTCTTGTTAACAAACTATAGTTTTGGCAAGTCGGTTAGGACATCTACTTTGTGCATGACACAAGTAATTTTTACAACAATTGTTTACAGACAGATTATTTCCTTATAATTCACTGTATCACAATTCCAGTGGGTCAGAAGTTTACATACACTAAGATGACTGTGCCTTTAAACAGCTTGGAAAATTCCAGAAAATAATGTCATGGCTTTAAAAGCTTCTGATAGGCTAATTGACATCATTTGAGTCAATTGGAGGTGTACCTGTGGATGTATTTCAAGGCCTACCTTCAAACTCAGTGCTTCTTTGCTTGACATCATGGAAAAAATTTCAAGAAATCAGCCAAGACCTCAGAAAAAAAATGTAAACCTCCACAAGTCTGGTTCATCATTGGGAGAAATTTCCAAATGCCTGAAGGTACCACATTCATCTGTACAAACAATAGTACGCAAGTATAAACACCATGGGACCACTCAGGAAGGAGACACGTTCTGTCTCCTGGAGATAAAAATACTTTGGTGCAAAAAGTGCAAATCAATCCCAGAACAACAGCAAAGGACCTTGTGAAGATGCTGGAGGAAGCAGGTACAAAAGTATCTATATCCACAGTAAAAAGAGTCCTATATCGACATAACCTGAGAGGCCGCTCAGCAAGGAAGAAGCCACTGCTCCAAAACCGCCATAAAAAGCCAGACTACGGTTTGCAACTGCACATGGGGACAAAGATCGTACTTTTTGCAGAAATGTTCTCTGGTCTGATGAAACAAAAATATAACTGTTTGGCCATAATGAACATCGTTATGTTTGGAGGAAAAAGGGAGAGGCTTGCAAGCCGAAGAACACCATCCCACCCGTGAAGCACGGGGGTGGCAGCATCATGATGTGGGGGTGCTTTGCTGCAGGAGGGACTGGTGCACTTCATAAAATAGATGGCATCATGAGTAAGCAAAATTATGTGGCCATATTGAAGCAACATCTCAAGACATCAGTCAGGAAGTTAACGCTTGGTCGCAAACGGGTCTTCCAAATGGACAATGACCACAAGCATACTTCCAAAGTTGTGGTAAAATGGCTTAAGGACAACAAAGTCAAGGTATTGGAGTGGCCATCACAAAGCCCTGACCTCAAACCTATAGAAAAGTTGTGGGCAGAACTGAAAAAGTGTGTGCGAGCAAGGAGGCCTACAAACCTAACTCAGTTACACCAGCTCCGTCAGGAGGAATGGGCCAAAATTCACCCAACTTATTGTGGGAAGCTTCTGAAAGGCTACCCGAAATGTTTGACCCAAGTTTAACAATTGAAAGGCAATGCTACCAAATACTAATTGAGTGTATGTAAACTTGTGACCCACTGGGAATGTGATGAAAGAAATAAAAGTTGAAATAAATCATTCTCTCTACTATTATTCTGACATTTCACATTATTAAATAAAGTGGTGATCCTAACTGACCTAAGACAGGTAATTGTTACTAGCATTAATTGTCAGGAATTATGAAAAACTGAGTTTAAATGTATTTGGCTAAGGTGTATGCAAACTTCTGACTTCAACTGTAGCTACCACAAATCATTATTTACCATGCTTCTCTTTTAGCCTCCCACTTGTCTATCTCAGATAACCTTGGGTGGATGGACTACATTTCCTGTTCCACCAAAACTACAGTGCCAGCAACCTTCACCAGATAGGCAATAATGAAGCCCTAAAATCCTCTGAAGATATGCATGTTGAATCAATAACACACTAGCTGTCCCTTATTTACCAATGTATGACGGGAACAACCTCAATGTGAATGAGCTTGATGTGCCAAACTGGTTAATGTGAACGCAGCTCTTATAGGCAAAAAGCTGACTAGGTGTTTGAATTCTTTGACTGTAAATGTGTTTTAGGGGTACAAAATACATGGATTTACACTTTTGTAGGGAGGTCACACTTAGAGTAGGCATGTATCCACTGTTTAAACAGTGTATTTACGCTGTTGCAAGCTAGCAAGTAGGCCTTACTCTGCAAAATTGCTGGTCACAGAAATTCCCTCACATTTTTCTCAATGTCAACTAAAGCCTGTAAAACTACTGTGAAATGTCCACAAGTAACTCCAAGAGGAAATTATTGACTGTATTTGGTTTCAAGTATGTCATGTGTGGGTTGCTTCCCTGAGCAACACACATGAAATAGCCTCAGTAAAATCTAGGCTCAGAATGGATCGATAGCTATTGATCACTCCTGATTCGCAGACATTGGAGTTCTAAATAAAAAATTTTATTGAGCACATAGTGTACGTAAGGTACAAAAATGCATTGGAAAATCTAGAGTAGGTATGGATAAAACTAAGTTGGTCTAAAATACAAATGTCTACTTGAAATGTTTTTCCCAGCATAACTTTGAATTCAATTACTCCGTCTTCTGAGATCCCTTATGGATGTCACCTGTTAAATCCACTTCAATCAGTGTAGATGAAGGGGAGGAAACAGGTTAAATAATGTTTTAAGCCTTGAAACAATTGAGACAGGGATTGTGTATGTCTGCCATTCAAAGGGCGAATAGGAAAGACAAAATATTTAAATGCCTTTGAACGAGGTATGGTAGTAGGTGCCAGGCGCACTGGTTTGAGAATGACAACAACTGCAACATGCTGGGTTTTTCATCGTAAACAGTTTCCTGTTGTGTATCAAGAGTGGTCCTCCACCCAAAGAACATCCAGACAACTTGACGCAACTGTGGGAAGCATTGGAGTCAACCTGGGCCAGCATCCCTGTGGACCACTTGTAGAGTCCATGCCCCAACTAATTGAGGTTGTTCTGAGGACAAAAGGGGGTGCAACTCAATATTAGGAAGGTGTTCCTAATGTTTTGTACACTCAGTATTTGGAACGCATCACCTGATCATCACCCTTGGGTGGTTCTTGGCCATGAGTGGTATGGCCCAGGGAACGATGCCCAATCAATGAATAAGTGCTGGGTATAGCTCTGAGCTGCAAAAAGCCTTACAGACTGGGGAGGCTCCCCAGTGGACCTGATCTCTAGTTGCCACTGCACTCCAGTGCACATAGTCTCCAAGCCTATCTCTCTGCGGAGCCCTGCTATGAGATAAGAGGAGGAAGGTGCTAACCCGGTGATAAGGTGGTGGTAAGGTTGGACACTTTTCCTTCACCACTTGCAAACAGGCCATAGCCATCGGAATCACCCTTGTGATAATAGTGAGAGCTCCTTTGGAGCAATACTCAAAGTCTTCTTTTTTTAATCGGAACACATTGGCAAACACTGCCACACTGCTGTGGGAAGGGGGAGCCAATCTATTACGGTCCAGGCACATGTTTCACCGGGAGTCTAATTTAAATGTTCTTCCAAGACACTGAGCGAGGTTGCAGTCACAGTGGAACTATGCTTTTCCACAGTAGTATTCAGATCACTTTATTGGTGGTGGTCTCGGATAGGGAGACCTGAAAAACTATTAACTACATTACTTATCCGCTTTATCAAAGTTTAACGGTCATGCAAGTCATTTTACAATCTTTCATATATTCGTTGTATGCCATTACCTACACACGTCTCCATGAGACCCCCAGAGCTAAATGTTACCAAGAAACACATTAAAGGAGACATTGGACTGTCTCGGTTTGTCAGACCCTTTCATTCAATTCCTCTTATTCTTAATTTCTTTCTCTGATTCTCATGAGGGAGTGTATATACTGTATGTATATGCAGTGTTGGGTAGGTTACTTTCTAAATATAATTTGTTATAGTTACTAGTTAGATGTCCAAAATTGTAATCAGTAATGTAGCTTTTGGATTACCCAAACACCAGCCTGGTCTGAGACTTGATGTAATGTAGTAAAAGTAAAAAGTAAATGTTACGTTTGGTATGGTATGGTTACATAAGACAGAAGCTTACTTAAGGCAGAAGCAAAAGTAGGGTAGCTGGTTGGGAGGATGGGTAGTTGTATAACGCAAACTTCTAGCAACACAAAGGTTGCATTTTCAAATCTCTTAATGGACAACTTTAGCATTTTCACTAAATACTAATTCTGCAACTACTTACACATTTTTAGCTACTTTGAAATGACTTAACATGTTAGCTAACCCTTCCCCTAACCCTAATCTTAACCCTAACCGTGTCATGCGTATCGGAGCAGGTGAAGTGTCCAAGTGGTGTGTGGAACACCGTTTTCCACTCGTCCCTCTCTCTGATGCGGACCAGGTGGTAGGCATTCCGGAGGTCGAGTTTGGTGAACACCGTGGAACCATCGTTGGGGGAAAAAGCAGAACTGATGAGTGGCAAGGGGTACTTGTTCTTCACAGTGATGTTATTCAGCCCACGGAAGTCTATGCACAGCCTCAGCGACCCATCCTTTTTCTTTACAAAGAAAAAAACAGCTTTCTGAACACAGAAGCTAGATTGTGATACTTGAGAGGAACTGATGACAGTTCCGGAGGTTCTGGAATGGACTGGGGCACAGACAAGGCAGGAACATGGGCAGAACGAAAACAATTTGAGTGACAAAATGTACTCCAAGTGGTTACCTTTCCGGTGGTCCAGTCGATCTGTGGATTGTGCAGCTTAAACCAAGGATGGCCCATAACCATGGGAGAGTGAGGGCAGTCGATCATGTGGAGACTGATCCTTTCCTGGTGATTCCCAGAGAGACGCAGGATGACAGGGACAGTTCTCTCACAGACACAGGCAAGGAGCTGTCTGTTGAGAGCATTGGCATCGAGGGGTGAATCAAGTGGAACAGTATCCTGGCCCAACTGGATAATGTCACCTCGGTCCAGTAAACTCGCGTTGGCGCTGAATCGATGAGGGCAGGCAGAGGAAAAGCCTGGCTCTGCCACACTAGGGTTTCGTCTAGCAATGGTCTGGGGCGAGATTGGCTAGCAAATTGGTTCAACAGTATATCCCCCACAACTGCCGAGCCACCTCCCTTTGCTGGCCGCAGGGAACAAGTGGACACGAAGTGACCAACCTGGCCTCAGTATAGGCAGCTCCTACTGCTGATTTGCCGCTGCCTCTCCTCAGGTGAGAGACTGGCCCGACCGAGCTGCATGGGTTCAGGTTCTGGGATAGACTTGGGAAGGGAGGGAGTCAGAGGAGGAAGACCAAGCAAAGAAGCAGATGTAGTGATGGGGCATGTAACCCTACCTGCCCTCTCCTTCCAACCCTCACGGAGACGGGTCTCAATGAGGATGGCGAGGGAAATTAGCTTCTTGAGTCCATCCGGCTCATCCCTGGACACCAACTCATCATTGGTGCTCTCAGTGAGAGCTTGCTGAAATGCTCCCAGAAGGGCCGCCTCATTCCAGGTTCTCTCAGTGGTGAGGGTGCGAAACTCAATCGCCATCTCAGCGGCACTATAGGAGCCTTGACGGAGGGACAGAAGTCGCTTAGCGGCATCCCTACCACAGACAGGGTGGTCGAAGACTCATCTCCTCTGTGAAGCTGGAGTAGGAGGAGCAGATGGGAGTCTCTCCCATACCGCCGTGGTGCAGTTTAAGCGCTGCTCCACATAGGCTGCCAATCAGGAAGGAATTCTTGGCCTGTTCGCTAGCATTAGTGTAGGGCTGTTGCTCAAATACTAGTGAACATTGTACCAAAAGAGCTTTGCAAGCTCCGAGGTTGCCATTGTAACACTCGGGGGTCAGAACAAATGGCTCATAGGGCAGAGGAGAGGGACTCGGGGCAGGTTGCGAGCTCTGGGCGGTTCGGCCTTGCAGGTCCGAAAGGCTCTGTGAAAACTCCTTGACGTGCTCCAGAAGGGTTTTCAGGGCTTGGTCATGTTGCTTGGTCGCCTTGGCTGGCGTGGGTTTGGTGGAGAGGATCTGAGTCTGCTGGGTTCATATCTGGGCCAGATCGTACTGTCACACGGAGAGGAGCAGATGAACCCAAGAGCAGACTCGGAAGAGGAGACTGGGAGGAGGTATTTTGGTATTTGATATTTTATTTGGATCCCCATTAGCTGTTGCAAAAGCATCAGCTACTCTTCCTGGGGTCCACACAAAATATGAAACATAATACAGAACATCATTAGACAAGAACAGCTCAAGGACAGAACTACATGTATTTTTTAAAAGGCACACGTAGCCTACATATCAATGCATACACACACACACACTATCTAGGTCAAATAAGGGAGAGGCGTTGTGCCACGAGGTCTTGCTTTATCTGTTTTTTTTAACCAGGTTTGCTGTTTATTTGAGCAATATGAGATGGAAGTTCCATGCAATAAGGGCTCTATATAATACTGTACTTTTCTTTAATTTGTTCTGGATTTGGGGACTAAGAAAAGTCCCCTGGAGGCATGTCTGGTGGGATAAGTGTGTGTGTCAGAGCTGTGTGTAAGTTGACTATGCAAAGAATTTGGGATTTTCAACACATTAAAATAAGAATTGATACAGTCAGTCTCTCCTCAACTCTTAGTCAAGAGAGACTGGCATGCATAGTATTTATATCAGCCCTCTGATTACAATTAAGAGCAAAACGTGCCGCTCTGTTCTGGGCCAGCTGCAGCTTAACTTCTTCAGGATCGGTGGGACGTTGAGCTAACGTAGGCTAATGCGATTAGCATGAGGTTGTAAGTAACAAGAACATTTCCATGGACATATCTGATATTGGCAGAAAGCTTACATTCTTGTTAATCTAACTGCACTGTCCAATTTACAGTAGCTTTTACAGTGAAAGAATACCATTCTATTGTTTGAGGAGAGTGCACAGTTTTGAACATGAAAAGTTATTAATAAACCAATTAGGCACATTTGGGCAGTCTTGATAAAAAAAATTGAACAGAAATGCAATGGTTCATTGGATCAGTCTAAAACTTTGCACATGCACTGCTACCATCTAGTGGCCAAAAGAAATTACAACTGGGCTGGACTAATACATGATGGCCTTTCTCTTGCATTTCAAAGATGGTACAAAAAAACATACAAAAGAATGGTGTTTTTTTTCTTTGTATTATCTTTTACCAGATCTATCGTGTTATATTCCTTTCACATTTCCACAACATCCAAAGTGTGTCCTTTCAAATGGTACCAATAATATGCATATCCTTGCTTCAGGGACTGAGTTACAGGCAGTTAGATCTGGGTATGTCATTTTAGGCGATATTGAAAAAAAAGAGTCCAATCCTGAAGAGGTTAACTAGGTCTTTCCTTGCAGCACTATACCACATGACTGGACAATAATCAAGATTAGACAAAACTAGAGCCTGCAGAACTTGCTTTTTGGAGTGTGATGTCAAAAAGCAGAGCATCTCTTTATTATGGCTAGACCTCTCCCCATCTTTGACCATGACAGTTTCCAATCTAAAGTAAACACCAGGTAATTTAGTCTCCTCAACTTGTTAAATCAACACAGCATTCAAAAAAATAATCAAAATTATATAGCCCTTCTTACATCAGCTGATATCTCAAAGTGCTGTACAGAAAACCCAGCCTAAAACCCCAAACAGCAAGCAATGCAGGTGTAGAAGCACGGTGGCTAGGAAAAACTCCCTAGAAAGGCCAAAACCTAGGAAAAAACCTAGAGAGGAACCAGGCTATGAGGGGTGGCCAGTCCTCTTCTGGCTGTGCCGGGTGGAGATTATAACAGTACATGGCCAAGATGTTCACATGTTCATAAATGACCAGCATGGTCAAATAATAATAATCATAGTAGTTGTCAAGGGTGCAACAAGTCAGTAACACAAGAGTAAATGTCAGTTGGCTTTTTCATAGCCGATCTTTGGGAGTATCTCTACCGCTCCTGCTGTCTCTAGAGAGTTGAAAACAGCAGGTCTGGGACAGGTAGCACGTCCGGTGAACAGGTCAGGGTTCCAGCAGGTCTGGGACAGCAGGTCTGGGACAGGTGGCACGTCCGGTGAACTAGTCAGGGTTAAATAGCCGCAGGCAGAACAGTTGGAACTGGAGCAGAAGCACGGCCAGGTGGACTGGGGACAGCAAGGAGTCATCAAGCCAGGTAGTCCTGAGGCATGGTCCTAGGGCTCAGGTCCTCCGAGAGAGAAAAAGAGAGAGAGAGCATATTTAAATTCACACAGGACACCGGAAAAGACAAGAGAAATACTCCAGATGAGACAGACTGACCCTAGCCCCCCCGCCACAAACTACTGCAGCATAAATACTGGAGGCTGAGACAGGAGAGGTCAGGAGACACTGTGATGAGATGTGGGACTGGAGACAGGGACCAGAGTCAGAGTGGCAGAACTGTACCGGAGAGGAAACAGCATCAGGCAAGGGAAAACAGGCGTAACACGAAAACAGGCTCTTAAGCAGGAACAAATGGCTAAAAACCACAGACTGACTAAGCAGAGGTTACGATCTGGCAGTGTGGAAGTGGCTGGGCTGAGTATTTGTAGAGGTCTTGATTATGGAACAGGTTGCAGCTGATGGGGATCTGCTCTGCCTCCAGCACACCTGTCTCCACCCACACAATCACACACACACAGAGGAAGAGGGAGAGAGCACATCGGGAGTAGCGGCAGGTTAGGGAGACACAGGATGAGCAATAGAGGGCGTGGCAGACGCAGATGTAACAAACCCTATGCTTAACCCTAACCTTAACCCATAATCCCTTGTTTAGGTAATGTTAGCCACCTAGCTAACCTTAGTGTTAGCCACCTAGCTAACGATAGCCACGTACAAACTTCATTACATATCAAACAAATTGTAATTCATAACTTATAATACAAAATGGATGATGGATATCCAGAAATGAATACATACTATACGAAACATAACGTATCATACTAATTGGCATGTGCTGGATTTAAGGTTACAATGTTACAACTACTACTGAGTCCAGGTTGCAAACTCAGTAACATAACCTGATTACTTTGACATACTTTTGGATTCATTCCCCTTAGAAGAAAGACAAAAAGGATCCATCAAATGCATTTGATGTGTCATCATAGTTGTGGTCAGACTCAAGCAAACATCCTTTCTGAATTTAAAAGTCAACCAAGAAGTAATCACCTAGTTTTTGTTTGTTATCTGATTGCTGGTAACGTAACGGATTACAGTTAGTTTTGAGTTAGTCACATCACATCACAGTTACTCCCCAACTCTGTGTATACGGCACAGCAAATGACTGTGATTTTTAGATTGACAATTTATCATGATATGTGCTTTAAAAGGTAAACCTCTATTCACTCTGTGTACACCTAAATAGGCTATGAAGAAATAGAAATTCAGACAATATAATGCATACAACTGTATGATAAAAACTCTCCAGCCTTGAGAGAATACCTGAGGCAAATACTGTATGTATGCACTTAATCATTTATCCTTAGCCCATGTTGCTATAAACTGGAAAGTACTGAATGTGATTAAATTACCAAAGGGCTCTGCATGACTGTATGCGACTGAGCCACCATTGAGAGAGCAGCAGCGCATTTTTAATGACTTCACTACGCAAACTACTACCTGCTATCTCTGCGGATCACATGAATTAGACTGTGGTTCATTTGATATGTCAAAAGCACTGAATAAACTTTGTAAGGGGGTTTTACTCAGTGGGATATGTTCAGTTCAGGGTGGATGAATTAGACATAAAGAAATAAGCTTGGGTGATTCACTGGGATCTGGAATTTGCTTTATATGACTGTAAACTTATGTGAATATCTGGATAGTACTAACTAATGGCCTTCCCACAAATGTATAGCGAACTATAGGGTACTGAATTCAAGTCTACACTAGTAACACCCTTGTACCTGTAGAAATGGTTTGTCTCAACTTTCCACAGACACACTGTACTTAAAGGAAATGTATTAACAGCCTTTTGGTTTGCATTTAGTGGGTAGCATTGGTGTGACAAACTAACCGATTTCTCACTCCCAGAGTAAGGTAGTTATGTTCTCGAAATTTAGCAAAGATGGCAGTAATTTTCAAAAGCGCAAGACCTGTTTAGTTTTTTTCTTCTTGTGAAGGTTTTGGCAAGGCACACCTTGACATATAGCACTAATTTTAGCACAACTACGAGGACATATAAATACACAGAAAGACATGTCAGTCTGTGGACAGCTCGGGCCGTGTTTCTGGTTTGGAGAAAGAGAAAACACAAGGCCCCGGGGCTGATAAGGACTGGCACTGATATGGTAGCCAAACTAATTAGCCAAAGAAAATTGGGCCCTGGTCCATATCAGTTAGCTCCAGAGAAGCCAATCTACCAGGGCCCTCAAAGTGAATAACCCCAGTTTGGGCTGTCTGACTAGGGGCTGCCAATGATAGCCAAGCGGGTACAAGTGATGTTTGAAGGGAAATAAAATGTATTTTCTCAGATGGCCAACTAGCTCTGAGACAAATTCATTTTTGAGTATAACAGTACCAGTTTAACTTTGGATCCAATTCCTGGAGGTCTCTTTGGCGCAAATTGTTTTTGCATACAGCTTAGAGTGAAAAAGCCTGCACAAGACTCTTTTTCCTACATTGTGTTTCACCTGTACAATTTTAGACTGTACAAAAGTAATGAACTAATGAACTATCATTACATCAATGTTCACTAGGGGTGGCAGGTAGCCTAGTGGTTAAGAGCATTGAGTTGGTAAATTAAAGGTCCCTGGTTCCAATCCCAGGGCTGACTAGGTGAAAAATCTGTTGATGTTCCCTTGATCAAGGCAATTAACCCTACTTTGTCCTGTAAGTTGCTCTGGGTAAGAGTGTTGACTAAAATGATGCAAAACATATATAATAATATGTAGGTGTCCTGCATTTCTTTCTTAGCTGGCTGTTCCATGTCAAGTCCTTGCTAAGTAAAGCAATTGTCCATTTCCAGCTGTGGTGCTCTTGGCAGTTCAATTTTGAGGGGGGTACTAAAAGAGCAACACACACAATGAGGATCCAGTGTCAGTTTCTCTCGACAACCCCCCCGTTGCACAGTGGAAGTGTCAGCCCAAAGCTGATCCTACACATAAAGGAGTATTTGTTTATGCTAGAAAGATAATGCTAATTTCCTTCACACCGTGTTGGCATATTATGGACTGTGCAGCATACGTGAGACCATCCCAGAGATAAATTATAACCTCCCTCGTGTTATCTAAGAGTGATACAACTTCAAAATCAGGTTTGCACTATGCTCCTTATGCACATACATACAGTGTGGAACCTAGGTAATTATTTATTAACAATGCTCTCTCCTATTGGATTTGAGGCACATTGGAAATGTACAGACAAACATAATCAGAGATTAACCTCACTGAATGAATTGAGGCTAGGGGAGTTGGGATTTGAGCCGGAGCAAACAGTGACAATGTAATTGGATTGTGACAAGCGAGCAGCCGTAATTCCGTGGATTTCATAGCTTGCTCCATTCTTTATGTTATTTCCCAACAGCACTCAATAATAGACAGAACATGATTACAGCATCATGGATGACCATTTTGTTGAACATATTGCATCTGCACCACTTTGGGCTGTCACACATGTGACACATGCCAGTGTTCTTGATGCAGGCACTGCATGTGATGAAGCGGTGCTGGTCTCACACTGTGTTGGCCGGAAGGGGGAGCCATTTTGTAAACACAGAGTCCTGCACTGCCCCCCTATGTGGTGGCACTGCACAGGGCATTGTGACTCTTAATTGCCTTCGTACAGCTCACACGTTGGTGAAATTGAGTGTTTGTTCGATTACTTATGATCTTTTACAGGAGATCCGTCTACAGTAGGTATGCAAACATAGGCCTAGTTCTGGTCCCATACATAAGGTGGGAGCTGTATCTGTGTAAAATATAATTTGTGGGAGGAGAGGTATTGTACAAGGTTATGAAGGCTGTAGACTACTCTTTAATATCAAAATCTATAATCAGACTTGCCAAGTTCTGTAGCTCAAAGACCTTGAATGTGTCACTGTCTTATTCATGTTTTACAATTATGTAAATACTTCAGAGGTAAATTTCTCTTTCATAACCTCTTCTTAATCGTTTTGCCCTCAAGTATGCCAACTACTCCATGTAAAATACACCCATATTCTAACCATGTCATTTTCCCAAGTACACACTTCCTCTCCTCGCCTTGTGCATAGAGTTGTATGGTTTGTTAAAATTTTAAATACATGTTTTTTGTTTAGCAGACATTTTCAAGTGAAAAATCAGAGTCTCGTTGTAACTTCATTAATGTGGAATTGCCCAGCTTCGTTTTTCTCTCTGTATTTGTTTACTCTGGTTGCCTGGCAGTTTTCAATTACCCACCTCATCCGAGTCGACTACCTTTTAGCTCAAGATGTTATGAAGCACAATAATGATACTTCTCTAATAAGCTTTATGATTTTCTTGGCATAAGATATGAATTGACTTAGTGCTGCTGTGCCAATTAACTGTATTTGGACATTTAAACGCATATCAGATAAAGTCATGTTATTGTAATGTTCGCTTCCAACTCACACTCTCAAACACGTAGATCCCCTGAACGCAGCTCACTTTCCAGCCCACTTTCCAGCTCACACGCTCAAACACATAGATCTCCTGAACGCAGCTCACTCTCCAGAACCCAATCACCTGAATTCTGATCACCTGTTCACACACATGTATATCATGATCACACACTATTTAGTTCAGTTGTTTGCATCCCATCATTGTGAGGTATTGTTTGTTTTGTGACACACTTCTATTCGGAGTGCTGGGTTGCCTTTAATTTAATCCTCCCGTTTATGATAGGTTTTGCCTATTCCCTGCCTGTACTTTAGCTTATTGGATTTCCTGCTATCAATCTATTGCCTGATCTCCCGGATGACATTACTAGCCTTTTCCCTGGCTATACTGTTGCCTTTTTGGACCCCCTGTGTATGACTTTCTGTCTGCCCCTGGACCCAGCTACCTGCCTCCTCCTGTGGTCCTTTACTAATAAACACCTGCTGCGCCCTTCACTTGAAACCAGCTCTCTGTCTCACATTGTGCTCATTGCAGTTATGTCTTTATAATGAGTATGTAAATGTCTTTGTTTCAGCCCAATGGCAACCCCACTACTTGGTTTTGATACTAAGCTGCGGGTTGGGGCTGAAGAAATGTAAGCACTCTCAAATTCATAGATAGAGCCATCAATGAGACTGACCATCCATGAAATCAAAATGATAGTTTTAACAATGTTTTGAAGCTATACCGTGTGTGTTTACAATAACATTGGGTTGTGATTAAGACAGTTGATGTGGCATTTATAAGTTATTCTTCAAGAATAAATGGACATATTATCTCAGATTGCTCCTTTAATTCATAAAATAATTGGTTGGACAGTATCATCAAGTAGCCTCCAGTTTACTCAACATGTTACCAGTTGCATATAGACTCAGGTAAAAATACTTCACTTGCCACACACAATAACCATTTATTTTTACCACTGTGGAGAAACACAGTCTGGTTTTATGATGCTGAAGTGAGCATGCTTAGTCAAATCCACATGGGTATGGTTATTCTGGGCAGGCTAAAGTTAAGCTGCAGAAGTTAAAATGTCACTGGGGACAATTCTCACAATTTGTTTAAAATAAGTGAATGCATCGGAAAACACAAAAGCCTTAGTTTTATTCTACCTCATTGCACACCATTTCATGGGAAATATACCTTAGGTTTCTGAGGAGGGACTCTGCCCTCAACTTGGTCTCTTTGTTTCTTTCCCAATTCCTATTAAATATTTAAACAAGCTTGACAATGCCTGAAAAGCTCAGCCTACCATGAAAGGATGGGAAATACACAAGAGGACTTTGAAAGAGGAAACCCATGGAGAAAGAGTGAGAAATATTTCATCAAAGTAACCACAGGTTAACTTTTCTAGGTGTATGTGTGTGTGTCCGCTTGCCTGTGTCCATGTCTCATAGAGAGAGTTGAACTGTTGAAAGTTGACAGCATACAAATAGATTTTATTTTCACATAATATGCAGCAGTCTGGGTCAGGACATCACCAAAAAGAATCCTTATAATAGCTGTTTGCCTGGGGAAAGACGTGGTCCACTACATATTGGTCGCCAAAACCACTGGCTCCAGGTCATCTATAAGTCTTTGCTAGGTAAAGCCTCGCCTTACCTAAGCTCACTGGTTAACATAGCAACACCCACCCACCCAACACCCACGCTCCAGCAGGTATATTTCACTGGTCATCCCCAAAGCCAACACTTACTTTGGCCGCCTTTCCTTCCAGTTCTCTGCTGCCAATGAATGGAACAAATTGCAAAAATCACTGAAGCTGGAGACTTATATCTCACTCTCTAACTTTAAGCATCAGCTGTCAGAGCAGCTTACCGATCACTGTACCTGTACACAGCCAATCTGTAAATAGCACACCCAACTGCCTCTTCCCCTTATGTCATTTTATCTTCTTGCTCTTTTGCACCCCAGTACCTCTACTTGCACATCATCATCTGCACATCTATCACTCCAGTGTTAATGCTAAATTGTAATTATTTCACCTCTATGGCCTATTTATTGCCTTACCTCCCTACTCTTCTACATTTGCGCACACCGTACATAGATTTTTCTGTTGTGTTATTTACTGTTACATTTGTTTATGTGTAACTCTGTGTTGTTGTTTTTGTCGCACTGCTTTGCTTTATCTTGGCCAGATCGCAGTTGTAAATGAGAACTTGTTCTCAACTGGCCTACCTGGTTAAATAAAGGTGAAATAAAAAATAACAACATTTTTTTTTATTGACCCTCAGATCCCATTTCAGCAGTAAAATAACAATAGCGAGGTTATATACATGTAGGTAGAGCTAAAGTGACTATGCATAGATAATTAACAGAGAGTAGCAGCAGCGTAAAAGAGGGCGGGAGGGCAATTCAAATAGTCTGAGTAGCCCTTTGATTAGCTGTTCAGGAGTCTTATGGCTTTGGGGTAGAAGCTTTTAAGGAGCATTTTGGACCTAGACTTAGCGCTCTGGTACCGCTTGCCATGTGGTAGCAGAGAGAACAGTCTATGACTAGGGTGGTTGGAGTCTTTGGCAATTTTTAGGGCCTTCCTCTGACACCGCCTGGTATAGAGGTACTGGATGGCAGGAAGCTTGGCACCAGTGATGTACTGGACCGTACGCACTACCCTCTGTAGTGCCTTGCGGTCGGAGGCCGAGCAGTTGCCATATAAGGCAGTGATGCAACTTGGCTCAAATTAAGATCCTACATCTGTACAGTATTATATAAATAGAGAGCAGTTATAGAAGAGGTAAGAAAAAGCATGGCATCAAGCATCAACTACATTTCATGAATTTTTAGCTAGTCAGCCAACATGTCATAATTTCAGATCCATATTAGTGCCCATGAACAAATCTGCATTATTGACTTCGGTAGTTCACTGTAAGATCGTATTAGAGTGTAGAGGGCATTGCGTTTCAGCTGCCATTTTGTATCATCTTGGACTTCAGCTGGGCAGTTCGGCCCACCACATGCCTGTAGGAATTGGCTGTTATGTCACGTCACAGAAGAAACATCTGTGACTCACATCTGTGCCCTTATGCCCGTATGGGTGCCACACATTGATTGGTTATAGGCGATGGGCAGAGGCTGGTGGTAAAGTCTTCCCATGTCACATTTTAATGCCTAGAGGGACATTCCTGAGATGGTTGAGATGAGGAAAAGGATGTGTCATTCTCTTTGGCAAAGGGCAGACGTCAACAACTTGCAAGATAGTTTCAGATAGCTGTGTTTGATGTTTAGCTTTGTGTTTAGCTGTTTCTAGAGATTCTAGGAGAATGTGATGGAGGTCAAGTGGGATAGGGACAAAGGTTGATCTTACACTCTCTGTTCTGATAAAGATCTCTAGCTCAACCGGCTGACATTTCTTTCTTTCTCTACTCCTCTGCCACACTCTCTCTCTGTTTTTGAAATAACATTCTGATGCTGTACAGTTATCTGATTTATATAGAAACTCCATGCAATTCTATTCCCCCTTTCACATTGTTACCCAAGCAGAGTTCAGTGCAACGTCAAGGTGACATCAACTGAACACATTATCTTATACACTTGCAGTGGAAGCAAGTGTGGTTTCCAAGAAACCCTCAGTCACCATCACATAAGAAATGCATCTCATTAATTGAAATCACAGGTAGACGCTTCTGGTTTTCAGATATATTTCCATTAGTGCATTAGTATCGAAATGGCAGGCAATTTATAAAAACTCAAAGAAGTGTCCTGGTTAAGGAGAATGAGTATTGGGTTAGCAACTTCTATCGAACGTTATGCCATATTCAAATGCTTTCTTTGGATTAAAATAGCAAATTAACCACAAATGACAAGGCCATATTCCATTTCAATTAAGAATCAGACAAAGTTTCCTGACTTGCCTGCCTAACTAAAAATATTACCCAAATGAAAGAATCTGTCTTAACACTGAACTGAGCTGTTCTTCATCCTAAACCTTATTAAATAAAACTATAGCACAATTGCCTTAGACTCTGTGAAATGGATGTACAGCTTTTCAAATGAATAGAGCCATTCTGCACCATTCAGTGTTGATTGCTTCTATGGAGTGAAAACAACTTAATTTCAAATAATTAAGTTAACTTTAATTTCAACTGTGAAATGTAGAATCAGTATAAACACAGGAAAGCTATCTAAAATGTCTGTGAAGATCCAAAAGTATTTTTTTTCTCATCGACCTTGACCTACTTGCCGGGGGGGGGTTCTTCATAATCAGGCATCTGTCAATGTTCAGAACACCTTAAGCACCTCCTCAGATAACCTCATATGTTGTTTGTGTCAGATTCTCTCTGTACTGTAGCCCCATATCTCTCTCCTGTAATATTGTCATAAATTCTTAATCTGCCAATTCCAGAGAACACTTTAAATGACATGTGCTCGTCTTGAGTGAGTCTACTTCTCCAGATGCGTCTTAAAATGAGATTAATCATCAGGGACAGCGGTGTTTAGATGAGTCGTACACCTGCCATCGGAAATGTGCCGTATCAATCAAAACCCGAGGTGCTAATGATCATCTGCCAGAAGTTCTAGCAGAGGGGACCACCATCTCCCCCGGCGAAGTCATTTGCGTCGATCTGCACCACTGGCGCATTTGGCCTCCTCCACAGTCCTAATAGCTCCAGCGCTTTGTCTCCTGCCGAAACGCTTTCCTCGCTCGAAGATTAATTATTCTCGTCCACAATGCAGATCTGACAGGGTTCGCTGCACCTTTGCCAAAAATAGACAAATAAATTTAATGGGGGGAAATAAATAGCAGGCCCGAGACACAGCCCGGGTGCATCAGAAGAGCTGCTTAACGTCCCAAAAGCATTTTTGTCGGAGTGTTCTTTACATTGAATTGGATGACATAACTTTGACAATAGGCTTGGGAATGGACCTGTGGGCGGGAGTTCTCTATAGTTTAATACGATTAGCCCAATGAATGTCTACACAGACATGGCGCCTCAGGAGCCCGGGAGTCATTCTCAAAATCGGACTAAGCCATTTGAAATTGGTCTCAGAACATTTGGTATTATTCTGTATGTGAATCCGAGACACTTTATTTAGTGTGATATGTTACATTTCGTATGGTATGTATTAATTTGTGGATGTCTATCACCCATTTCGTACAATAAGTTACAAATTTGCAAAACGTATATGTTATGAAATCCAGCTCATTCCCAAAGCTAGGGGTTAGGGTTAAGTTTAGGAGTTAGGTTAAAGGGTTAAGATTAGTGTTAGGGGAAGGGTTAGCTAAAAGGGTTAAGTTTAGGAGATTGCTAAAAGGGTTAAGGTTATGGGAAATTCTTATGTAACCATACCAAATGTAACGTACAGTATGTACTAATATGAGCATTGCAGATTTAAATATACTATGTTATGTCTAGTCTGAGACCAGGCTGGCCACTCAGGACAGGGGTCACAGGGCATCTGAATACTGGGGTTTTGGAGAGAGGGCAAATACGACTTTGGGGAAAGGCTCTAATGAATTAACCTCTCTGGGCCAGTGGGACGTTAGCGTCCCACTCTAGTCAACAACCAGTGGAATCGCGTGGCGCAAAATACAAATACCTCATAAATGCTATAACTTCAATTTCTCAAACATATGACTATTTCACACCATTTGAAAGATAAGACTCTCGTTAATCCAACCACGTTGTCTGATTTCAAAAAGGCTTTAAAGCGAAAGCAAAACATTAGATTATGTCAGGAGAGTACCCTGCCAAAAATAATCACACAGCCACTTTCAAAGCAAGCATATATGTCACAAAAACCAAAACCACAGCTAAATGCAGCACTAACCTTTGATGATCTTCATCAGATGACACTCCTAGGACATTATGTTATACAATACTTGCATGTTTTGTTCAATCAAGTTCATATTTATATCAAAAACCATCTTTTTACATTAGCATGTGACGTTCAGAACTACAATACCCACCAAAAACGTCCGGTGACTTTACTAAATTACTCATGATAAACGTTGACAAAGTACATAACAATTATTTTAAGAATTATAGATACAGAACTCCTTTATGCAAACGCTATGTCAGATTTTAAATAGCTTTTCGGCGAAAGCACATTTTGCAATATTCTGAGTACATAGCTCAGCCATCACGGCTAGCTAATTTGACACCCACCAAGTTTGGGACAACCTAAACTCAGAATTACTATTAGAAAAATTGGATTACCTTTGCTGTTCTTTGTCAGAATGCACTCCCAGGACTTCTACTTCAACAACAAATGTTGTTTTGATTCCAAGTAATCCATAGTTATATCCAAATACCTCCGTTTTGTTCGTGCGTTCAGGTCACTATCCGAAGGGTAACGCGCGAACGCATTCCGTGACAAAAAATGTCAAAATATTCCATTACCGTACTTAGAAGCGTGTCAAACGCTGTTTAAAATACATTTTTATGCTATTTTTCTCGTAAAATAGCAATAATATTCCAACCGGGCAACGTTGTATTCATTCAAAGAGTGAAATAAAAAAATGGCGAAGTCTCGTGAACTCCAGTGTCACTGTCCCCAGGCAGGCCACTTACACACTCTGCTGCTGTACTTTGCCCAGAGACAGGAGACACGTCATTCCGCTTTCTGAATGCTTTAGAGAGCCAATGGAAGCCTTAGAAAGTGTTACGTAACAGCACAGATGCTGTAATTTCGATAGAGATGCAACAGAAGGACTACACATTGTCAGACAGGCCACTTCCTGCATGGAATCTTCTCAGGTTTTTGCCTGCCATATGAGTTCTGTTATACTCACAGACACCATTCAAACAGTTTTAGAAACTTTAGAGTGTTTTCTATCCAAATCCACTAATTATATGCATATTCATTATTTTTATCCGGCCGTGAAAATACTGCCCCCTAGCCCCAACAGGTTTTAAGGAATACTGAGTAGCCAAAGTCCTGTGTGGTTTGATGGTAGAACAACGATGCTGTAGTACTGTATCGATTGTCGTAAGGAGGAGACCAAGGTGCCGCGTGGTAATTGCTCATGTTTACTTTTTTTAACTCAGAACACTAGACAAAATAACAAAAAGGAAAACGAACGTTACGTTCTGCAAGCTTACACAGAGCTGTACAAAAACAAGATCCCACAACTGAAGGTGGGAAAAAGGGCTGCCTAAGTATGATTCCCAATCAGAGACAACGACAGACAGCTGCCTCTGATTAGGAACCATACTCGGCCAAACACAAAGAAATATATGCCCACCCCATATCACACCCTGACCTAACCAAACAGAGAAAAACGTCTCTCTCAAGTCAGGGCGTGACAAGTACGCTGTCACAGGTTAAGGAAATAGGCCAGTCAAGCATCAGAGCACTGCAAGTTCAAGGCTCAGATGGACTGTATAGTACTGTGAGTAACATGACTGTGCACATTGGCTTTAAAAACTTAAACGTAATTGTTTAATTACAACAATTGCATTCATATTCATGCCATTGTTTTATCTATTGAATTGGGGCCTCCCTACTCAATTCATATCTCATAAATGCATGTTCTAATTGAGGTTGCAAATACCACACGCAGACTTTCTGCAGTGGGTTGCAGTCTGTTGAAGATGGCCAAATAGAAAGTGATAGGTTGCAAGCTTCAATTTCTGTGCGGGGGCCGAGATAGATCCATAGAGCATTCATCGGACGCCTCCACACGTGCTACGGGTAAACAGATTCAAATGTTCTTAAGTGACGCAGATGTCCTCTTTATCCTACTCCAACATTGTGTTTGCATGCTGCGACAACGCATCTCTGATCAGCATGTGGTAGAACATCTCTTCCCTTGAACAAACTAATCTGAGCAGGCTAGATGACACCCTCTTTGCTTATTCCACCAATTTGCTGAGATGCCGGATAAAATCCTGTAATGTTACCATATGACAGTTTGCAGTTGTCATAGAAAGCCAATTGATTTAAAATACACACACACACACATATATATATACATATATATATATATATATATATACACTGCTCAAAAAAATAAAGGGAACACTAAATAACACATCCTAGATCTGAATGAATGAAATAATCTTATTAAATACTTTTTTCTTTACATAGTTGAATGTGCTGACAACAAAATCACACAAAAATAATCAATGGAAATCCAATTTATCAACCCATGGAGGTCTGGATTTGGAGTCACACTCAAAATTAAAGTGGAAAACCACACTACAGGCTGATCCAACTTTGATGTAATGTCCTTAAAACAAGTCAAAATGAGGCTCAGTAGTGTGTGTGGCCTCCACGTGCCTGTATGATCTCCCTACAATGCCTGGGCATGCTCCTGATGAGGTGGCTGATGGTATCCTGAGGGATCTTCTCCCAGACCTGGACTAAAGCATCCGCCAACTCCTGGACAGTGTGGTGCAACGTGGCGTTGGTGGATGGAGCGAGACATGATGTCCCAGATGTGCTCAATTGGATTCAGGTCTGGGGAACGGGCGGGCCAGTCCATAGCATCAATGCCTTCCTCTTGCAGGAACTGCTGACACACTCCAGCCACATGAGGTCTAGCATTGTCTTGCATTAGGAGGAACCCAGGGCCAACCGCACCAGCATATGGTCTCACAAGGGGTCTGAGGATCTCATCTCGGTACCTAATGGCAGTCAGGCTACCTCTGGCGAGCACATGGAGGGCTGTGCGGCCCCTCAAATATATGCCACCCCACACCATGACTGACCCACCGCCAAACCGGTCATGCTGGAGGATGTTGCAGGCAGCAGAACGTTCTCCACGGCGTCTCCAGACTCTGTCACGTCTGTCACGTGCTCAGTGTGAACCTGCTTTCATCTGTGAAGAGCACAGGGCGCCAGTGGCGAATTTGCCAATCTTGGTGTTCTCTGGCAAATGCCAAACGTCCTGCACTGTGTTGGGATGTAAGCACAACCCCCACATGTGGACGTCGGGCCCTCATACCACCCTCATAGAGTCTGTTTCTAACCGTTTGAGCAGACACATGCACATTTGTGGCCTGCTGGAGGTCATTTTGCAGGGCTCTGGCAGTGCTCCTCCTGCTCATCCTTGCACAAAGGCGGAGGTAGCGGTCCTGCTGCTGGGTTGTTGCCCTCCTACGGCCTCCTCCATGTCTCCTGATGTACTGGTCTGTCTCCTGGTAGCGCCTCTATGCTCTGGCCACTACGCTGACAGACACAGCAAACCTTCTTGTTACAGCTCACATTGATGTGCCATCCTGGATGAGCTGCACTACCTGAGCCACTTGTGTGGGTTGTAGACTCCGTCTCATGCTACCACTAGTGTGAAAGCACCGCCAGCATTCAAAAGTGACCAAATCATCAGCCAGGAAGCATAGGAACTGAGAAGTGGTCTGTGGTCACAACCTGCAGAACCACTCCTTTATTGGGGGTGTCTTGCTAATTGCCTATAATTTTCACCTGTTGTCTATTCCATGTGCACAACAGCATGGGAAATTTATTGTCAATCAGTGTTGCTTCCTAAGTGGACAGTTTGTTTTCACAGAAGTGTGATTGACTTGGAGTTACATTGTGTTGTTTAAGTGTTCCCTTTATTTTTTTGAGCAGTGTATATATATATATATATATATATATATATATATATATATATATATATATATATATGACATACTTATAAAGGACCAGTCAAAAGTTTGGACACAACTATCCATTCAAGGGTTTATCTTTATTTTACCTATGTTCCAATAATAATAGTGAAGAAATCAAAACTATGAAATAACACATATGGAATCACGTAGTAACCAAAAAAGTGTTAAACAAATCAAAATAATTGATATATTTCAGATTCTTCAAAGTAGCCAGCCTTTGCCTTGATGACAGCTTTGCAAACTCTTGGCATTCTCTCAACAAGCTTCACCTGGAATGCTTTTCCAACTGTCTTGAAGGAGTTCCAACATATGCTGAGCCCTTGTTGGCTGCTTTTCCTTCACTCTGCGTTCCAACTCATCCCAAACCATCTCAATTGGGTTGAGGTCGGGTGATTGTGGAGGCCAGGTCATCTGATGCAGCACTCCATCACTTTCCTTCTTGGTCAAATAGCCCTTACACAACCTGAAGGTGTGTTGGGTCATTGTCCTGTTGAAAAACAAATGATAGTCCCACTAAGCGCAAACCATATTGGATGGATTTTTGCTGCAGAATGCTGTGGTAGCCATGCTGGTTAAGTGTGCCTTGAATTCTAAATAAATCACCGATAGTGTCACCAGCAAAGCACCCCCAAAACATCACACCACCTCCCCCATGCTCCTCTGTGGGAACCACACATGCAGAGATCATCCGTTCACTTACAAAGACACAGCGGTTGGAATCAAAAATCTCAAATTTGGACTGATCAGACCAAAGGATATATTTCCACTGGTCTAATGCCCATTTCTCGTGTTTCTTGGCCCAAACAAGTCTCTTGTTCTTATTGGTGTCCTTTAGTAGTGGTTTCTTTGCAGCAATTCGACCATGAAGGCCTGATTCACACAGCCTACTCTAACAGTATGTTAGAGAAGTGGAAAGAAATTCCACAAATTAACTTTTAAGCCACACCTGTTAACTGAAATGCATTCCAAGTGACTACCTCATGAAGCTGGATGAGAGAATGCCAAGAATGTGCAAAGCTGTCTTCAAAGCAAAGGGTGTCTATTTTGAAGAATCTCAAATATAAAATATATTTTGATTTGTTTAACACTTTTTTGGTTACTACGTTATTCCATATGTGTTATTTCATAGTTTTGATGTCTTCACTATTGTTCTACAATGTAGAATATATTCAAAATAAAGAAAACCCCTGGAATGAGTAGCTGTGTCCAAACTTTTGACTGGTACTATCATGCCCCATTTGGCGTAATAGATTCAATTTTACACGTAAATAATTCTAAAGGAAGCAAATGAATGAGCAAATTAATAGAAGAATACTTGGTCAAACTTACAGGTCTCTCATACAAATGAATGCGTGCATAGTGTTAGTCATGCAGTATCGAGAAAGACTCTCCATGACTGTGGGTGGTGGACGCCTTGCTCCTAGATGCCCTTGCAATCGTTACTGCATAGTCACAGTCATCTAACTTCCCCTGGATGTTTCATTTAGCAATGCATACCGGGGTCGATGGCAGGCTATCATTAATTAGCATTGACAGCTAGGGTGTTGACACACACCTCAAACAACACAATTTCATCCATGCCCTGACTCACAAGGCAGTATAAGGATATTATCTCTGCCATACCTTGGGATTCGGGCCCTGCATATATCTTTTTTTATTAGTTCTATGGAATTTACTTTATTTCAAAGCATAATAGAAAATATTCTGATAGCGGTTGCTATGAGTTGACCAATAGTTTACCCAATGGATAATTTAGTGTTGCAGCACTACACAAAGCCCACTTTATCAATATTTAATCCAGACAGACAACCAGTTGTGATTCCCTGTTTGAATACTTTGAAAATGCAGTCCTTCTTTGAGATAATCACTGATCTTACATGAATAGGTAGGGGAAAGACTGAGTTTCACTAAATGGCTTCCAATGTCAGATCAGTGATTAGATAAAATAAAGGAGTATCTGAACTGAACCTATGCCTGGTAGAGTACATAAAAATATACTAAATATACAGTTACTTGAATACAAGACTACCTGACTGTGAGGGGCATTGTAAATGGAGCTATTAGTAATAGGGATGCATGATATATCAGTGAACATATCGGAATCGGCTGACATTAGCTAAAAATGCCGACATCGGTATCGGCCCGATGTCTAGTTTAACTTCTATGGGCTAGGTGGGAAGCTAGCGTCCCACCTGCGGGACACAGCCAGTGAAATATCAGGGCGGCAAATTAAAAAACAACAAAATGTCATAATTCAACTTTCTCAAACATACAACTATTTTACACCTTTTTAAAGATACACTTCTCCTTGATGTAACCACATTGTCCGATTTCAAAAAGGCTTTACAGCGAAAGCAAAACATTAGATTAGGTTAGGAGAGTACATAGGCAAAAATAATCACACAGCCATTTTCCAAGCAAGGACATGTGTCAATAAAACCCAAAACACAGCTAAATGAAGCACTAACCTTTGATGATCTTCATCAGATGACACTTCTAGGACATTATGTTACACAATACATGTATGTTTTGTTCGATAAAGTTCATATTTATATCCAAAAACAGCATTTTACATTGGCGCGTGATGTTCAGAAAATGTATTCCCACCAAAACGTCCGGTGAATGTGCACATCAATTTACAAAAATACTCATCATAAACGTTGACAAAATATATAACAATTATTTCAAGAATTATAGATGGACTACTCCTGGATGCAACCGCTGTGTCAGATTTTAAAATAGCTTTACGGAGAAAGCACATTTTTACATTTTCTGAGTACATAGCTCAGCCATTACGGTGAGCTATTCAGACACCCGCCAAGTTCGGGGCAACCTAAACTCAGAATTAGTATTAGAAATATTCTCTTACCTTTGCTGATCTTCATCAGAATGCACTCCCAGGACTGCTACTTCCACAAGAAATTTTGTTTTTGTTCAAAATAATCCATATTTATGTACAAATACCTCCGTTTTGTTTGTGCATACAGATCACTTATCCAAAGGCATAACGCGTGAGCGCGGAACGAGAGACGAAAAGTCAAAATGTTCCATTACCGTACTTAGAAGCATTACAAACGCTGTTTAAAATCAATCTTTATGGTATTTTTTACGTAAAATTGCGATAATATTCCAACTGGACAATAGCATATTCATTCAAGAAGAAAAAGAAGGAACGGCGTGCTCGCGTGACTGCACATATCCAATCCCTTTCTTGCCAGGCAGCCCACTCAGAAACTGAGCTCCTATTATCTGCCCAGTGACAGGAGAAGTCTCAAATCACTTTCTGAAGGCTTTAGACAGCCAATGGAAGCCTTAGGAAGTGCAACATCCCCCACAGACACTGTAGCTTCGATAGAGAATCAAAAGAAGAACTACAATTCTCAGACTTTCCACTTCCTGCTTAGATTTTTCTCAGGTTTTTGCCTGACATATGAGTTCTGTTATACTCACAGACACCATTCAAACAGTTTTAGAAACTTCAGAGTGTTTTCTATCCAAATCTATATGCCTATTCTAGTTTCTGGGTCAGAGTAGTAACCTGTTTAAATTGGGTACGTTTTTCATCCGGCCGTGAAAATACTGCCCTCTAGCCCGGACAGGTTAACGGCAATGTGAAAAAACGATATCAAAGCTGATGTGCATACCTATATAACGTAGGTACATGACGTAATGATGCCACGTAAAATTTTGCGCTACACGTAAAACACAGCATTCCTAACCTAGCCCACAATGTCTGCTGTGTGGATCGAGCAGTCAACAAGTCGAGCAGTCATTTGAAAGAGTAAGAAAATTTCAGCGTGACACTCAAAGGCAATATCCATTAACACCAAGATTATGGAATTCATTGCCCTTGACAATCAACCGTTCTCTGTCGTTGGTGATGTTGGCTTTCGGGACTGGTCGAGGACCGGTACACACTAACGTTACCAAATGCGCTATTGTTCAGATGTTGCCCTACCGGAGTTACACAGTAATAGCGTCACTGCTATTAGCTTCACGAGATACGATAGAACGCCATTTGGGTCTTTGCGTGTCAAAAAAGATATGTCAAATAACACTATTTGACAATAAAACTATTTGACGCGTTAAATAAGCTTTTCATTTGACACATCAAATAATACAGTTCTATTATAGAATGTTATGTGTTCTGAATTTGCACGTGCAAGCCAAGCTCCACCACTACTATCAGTAGCAATGTCAAAGCTGTACAAAAAAGTCTGCAAACACCGGCCACGAACGATGTGTTTACAATACCACATTGGTAATAAAGCATTATTTTTTAGACCGCAACTTTTGGGTTAGCGAGCTAGTTTAGCTTGGTACCTAGATAGCACCAATGCAACCAGCCTGAAAATAATGACCAGTAGAAACTGCATTCATTTTCACTATTCTTAGCCATGATTTAGGAATTTAGGAATGAGTAAGTATTAACTAGGTAGCCACTTGTTGTTTGCCTATTGAAATTGAACTTCAGTTCATGAAAATAAATAGCTAGCCAGCTACTTAACCCTGTTTCCCAAAGCTAACTTTATAAGCAGCCAGCTAGCTTCATCTGGCTAGTGAGGCTCAACCTGACTGGGTTGTGTTTTGTGAAGCTTGCCACAGAAAGGATTAGGCACAATATTGGAATTTGCGGTTTGCCTTCAAAATTAAAGTACCTCTTTGAAAGTGATGCAGAAGGTTACAATTGGTGGAATCATGCCATATTTAGACTAGATAATGTTTAACAAGGTTGAAATGTGAAGCAATGAAATAGGATAGAGTTTATTCAAATATTAACGTTGTAGCTCTAATTGCGGGACTGTAACTGTGTGAAATCACCTCCCCAGTCAGCATATTGTGTGTATTGACATTCATACTGTACTGTACAGCTTTACCTAAGGATTGGGGATCAATGAAATGGGGTAACAGTCTACTCAATATATTTTTTCCCAACGTCCTCCTCAGAGTTATCAGACTCCAAAACATCTACACAATATTGTTTTTCCTCGGGAATAGTGTTCAATACACATAGGTTGACAATAAATGTGTCTCAATTCAGTTGTTTCAGAGTCCCGCAATAAGAGCTACAATGTTAATGTTCTCTGGGTGTCACTGAGTAGACTAATACCCCATGTCATTGACCCACAATCCATAGGTAAGGCTGTACAGTGAAATAAGTATATATACATATATATTTTTTTAAATTTAACCTTTATTTAATGACCAATTCTTATTTACAATGATGGCCTAGGAAGAGTGGGTTTACTGCCTTGTTCAGAATGACATATTTTTACCTTGTCAGCTCAGGGTGTTGATATAGCAACCTTTCGGTTACTGGCCCAATGCTCTAACCACTAGGCTACCTGCCGCCCCATACACTAGGCTACCTGTATGCCCCCAATGCAATTCTAAAATATAATACATCCAGTGTGATTTCAACATATTTTTGTCAAATTAACAAATTATTGTCTTTTATTGATTTTATATAACAACATTCCAAGCTCGTTTAGCATGATCTATTAAATGATTGCATAATTCTACTATTTGCATTCATTTGCATCACTGTCAATGACATACTTTTATTTAGAAGGCTAACCGCAAAGTCCACTATTGTGGCTATTCCTTATTGTGGCTAGCTTCACATAGATGGGTCCGACCACCATTAATCAAAAAAGACCTGTTTTAAAAATTAGGGTTATTTTTTAGCTTGCTAACTATAGCTACTGAGACAGATTGTCGTTTTGCTATGTTTTTGGGGAAGAACATTGTTTGCATCCATGAGTTAGCTAGCTTTTTTATAACCAGCACTGTTGGTGCGCGAGACAACTTTACCAGCATCATAGCAAACATATCGATGAATCGTTGTGTCATGAAACATGAGTGATAGTGTAATCAATGTGTAATAACTATATAAAACATTTATGAACGCATTAAATTATTTTGTGACGTGCAGTCATATTCAGGTCCTGATTGATCAACAAGCTTATTTGACACGTCAAATAGTGTTATTTGACATGTATCTTTTTTGACATGCAAAGACCCGTTCCATAGATATTCTGGTTGAGAATGAAACGACTGAACAAATGAACAACGAAACAGAACAGCAACTAAGTGAAAGAAATAGGTTTAGATTATGTTTTACTGGTTTTGGGGACATACATAAATGCCAACAAAATAACTTTTTGGTTAGTGTGGTGTGTGTGTGTGTGTGTGTGTGTGTGTGTATGTATGTTTGTGTGTAACCTTTATGTAACTAGGGAAGACAGTTAAGAACAAATTCTTATTTACAATGACGGCCTACCCCTGCCAAACCCGGACGACGATGGGACAATTTTGCGCCGCCCTATGGGACTCCCAATCACGGCCGGATGTGATACAGACTGGATTCGAACCAGGGACTGTAGTGACGCCTCTTGCACTGAGATGCAGTGCTTTAGACCGCTGCGTCCATGTGTGTGTGCTAGCTATTTAACTGTACTAGAATGCTTAAAAGGCCGCAAAAATATTACATTTCGGTTACCGGTATCGTTTGTTTTGGTATGTAAAATATTGGATATCGGTATCGGCCAAAAATGTCATATCGGTGCATCACTAATTAGTACTTTGATATCCAGGTGTGGCCATTGCTGAGTTGCCATGATTAGAGGTGCTTAATTTAAATGGCTTCAGCACATATTAACAGGCTAGGGTCTATTTTTCTCCACTTCCTGTCTGACTGATGTGCCCAAAGTAAACTGCCTGTTACACAGGCCCAGAAGCCAAGATATGCATATAATTGGGACCATTGGATAGAAAACACTTTGAAGTTTGTAGAAATGTTAAAATAATGTATGAGACTATAACACAATAGATACGGTAGGATAAAATCCCCCCTAAAAACAACCAGATATTTGTTTTTGAGAGCCCATGCTCTTACAATGGAAAGCATAGGGGCATATCCAAATCCAGCTCCCAGATTGCAATTCCTATGGCTTCCACTAGATGTCAACAGTCTTTGTTCAAGGTTTCAGGCTTGTTTCTTCCCAAACGAGGAAGAATTCTGAGTTTCAGTACTGGGACTCAGAGTTGGAAATCAGTCTGTGCTCTCGCGACAAAGAGGATGCGAACCTGCTAATATCGTTTTCCTATTGAACATACTTCTTTCCGTATGAAATATTAGAGTTTAATTACATTTTAGGGTACCTGAGGATTAGATAGAAATGTATTTTGACTTGTTTTAACAAGGCACAATTAACAAGGCACACACAAAATTCAAGGCACACTTAACCTGCCTGTTGAACGAGCGGATTACTCAAATCGATGGCGCCAACTAAACTGACTTTTTGGGATATAAAGAAGGATTTTATCTAACAAAACGACACATGTTGAGCTGGGACCCTTTGGATTGCAAATCAGAGCAAGATTTTCAAAAAGTAATTGAATGTTTAATCGCTATTTGTAATTTTATGAAGCCAGTGCCGGTGGAAAAATATGTTGATTTGGGGCGCCGTGCTCAAACAATCGCATGGCATGCTTTCGCTGTAATGCCTATTGTAAATCAGACAGTGCAGTTAGATTAACAATAATTTAAGCTTTTAACCGATATAAGACACTTGTATGTACCTAAATGTTTAATATCCATCATTTTTATGATTATTTTTTAATTGCGCGCCCTCCAATTTCACAGGAAGTTGTCGACAGGTGTCCCGCTAGCGGTCCCGCCTAGCCCTAAGAAGTTTTAAGCTTCATGAATGAGCAGTATGTCAAAACCTTTGGTATTATACAGCAGGGGTCATTCATGGAAATAAATTGGTCATAAGAGTTTGGGTCAACTGCATTTTAGCTGTAGTTAATTGATATTTAATTTATGGATTGGAGTAAAAAATAATAAAAACAAATGTGAATTCACTTAAAAACCAACATTTCTCTCTCTCTCCCTTCCTCCCTCTCTCTCCCCCCACCCCCCTGTACTATTATCTGATTAGTTTTGTCTTGTGTTAGCCTAGAGTCTAATCAGCAGCAGACATTTGAGCTCTGGCAGGTTGTGTGGATCTATACAGAGCTGCAGCTGCCCTGCAGGGCTGGGATTATTAAGCCCACACAGACGAGGCCATCTACCCACAGATTCATTCCACAACATTTCAACAATCCATGACACCCACCATTTCAAATTGTTCCGAAATCACGTCTGTTGTTTGTTAGAAACAGGTAAAATTGGTATTCCTGAAAGATAATTTTTTTAATGTAATTTGATCTAGGAGAAATTAAGCTAATTGATTGCACCCAAATTTGCCCATTTAAATGTATTGGATTCAGATAATATTCAATCAATATAATACCAAACAACCGATTTGGACCAAACTTCTTTCTACCAATGAGTCAAAATTGTCAAAAGCTACACACACGGACCCCCCACACCAATCCAGCCCCAACAACCAGTACACAGTATCAGTTCTCTATGTTTGACAAATAGTATGAAGCTGCGGCTTCTCAATACTATGTAATGTATTCCCTGTGAATCTGGGCATGTTTTGTTTCCCCTGTTTTTAAAGAAATAAGTAATTGAAGTCGCTTGCATTATTTACCATAAAGTAGTGTGAAATACCAGGTTTTGACCACTAGATGCTGCTGTTCCTGCTATGCCTCCACACTTTTATACAGTACATATAGCTGTCTCGACTTCTGCCGAAGAAGTCGGTGCTCGGCGGTCGACGTCACCGGTCTTCTAGCCATCATTGATCCATTTTTCATTTTCCATTGGTTTTGTCTTGTCTTCCTACACACCTGGTTCCAATCCCATTCATTACATGTTGTGTATTTAACCCTCTGTTTCCCCTCATGTCCTTGTCAGAGATTGTTTGTTGTTATGTGCTCGTGTTTTTGATTGGTGCGCGACGGGTTATTGTACCCACGTTTATTTTATTATGTACTTTATTTTGGAGTTTGTTTTTACTTTATTAAACTACTCCAGTTACACCAAGTTTGTTCCTCCTGCACCTGACTTCCCTGCCACCTACACACACGACATGACAATAGCTTGTATCTTGCATTTATTAAATAGATCACAACATTTATTTTGCAATTTTGGGTAGACAACCAATAGATTTGGCTCGCTTAACACGAGAACTGCTAGTCTTCGAGGCAATCAATCTGACTACAACATTCTAACAGTGATATATGCTATCACAAAAATAATAATTAGGTTGTGTTCTTTAACCTCTCTGGGCCAGTGGGACATTTGCGTCCCACCTACTCAGCAGCCAGTGTAATCCCGTGGCGCGATATTCAAATACCTTAGAAATGCTATTACTTCAATTTCTCTAACATATGACTATTTTACACAATTTTAAAGACAAGACTCTCGTTAATCTAACCACACTGTCCGATTTCAAAAAGGCTTTACAACGAAAGCAAAACATTAGATTGTCAGCAGAGTACCCAGCCAGAAATAATCAGACACCCATTTTTCAAGCTAGCATATAATGTCACATAAACCCAAACCACAGCTAAATGTAGCACTACCCTTTGATGATCTTCATCAGATGACAATCCTAGGACATTATGTTATACAATACATGCATGTTTTGTTCAATCAAGTTCATATTTATATCAAAAACCAGCTTTTTAAATTAGCATGTGACTAGCATTCCCACCGAACACTTCCGGTGAATTTACTAAATTACTCACGATAAACGTTCACAAAAAACATAACAATTATTTTAAGAATTATAGATACAGAACTCCTTTATGCACTCGCTATGTCCAATTTTAAAATAGCTTTTCGGTGAAAGCACATTTTGCAATATTCTGAGTAGATAGCCCGGCCATCACAGGCTAGCTATTTTGACACCCACCAAGTGTGGTACTCACCAAACTCCAATTTACTATTAGAAAAGTTTGATTACCTTTGCTGTTCTTCGTCAGAATGCACTCCCAGGACTTCTACTTCAATAACAAATGTTGGTTTGGTTCCAAATAATCCATAGTTATATCCAAATAGCGGCGTTTTGTTCGTGCGTTCAAGACACTATCCGAAGGGTAAAGAAGGGTGACGCGCCCGACGTGTTTCGTGACAAAAAAAATCTAAATATTCCATTACCGTACTTCGAAGCATGTTAAACGCTGTTTAAAATCAATTTTTATGCTATTTTTCTTATAAAAAAGCAATAATATTCCGACCGGTAGTCGTTGTTTTCGTTCAAAGAGAGAGAAAGTAAACATGGTGTCGGCTCGTGCATGCGCCTCCAGTCTCATTGTCCTCAGATCGACCATTATCCAAATGCGCTATTGTTTTTCAGCCATGGCCTGCAAAGCCACCATTCATCGTTCTGGCGCCTTCTGAAAGCCTATGGGAGCGTTAGAAAATGTCACGTTATGCCAGAGATCCCCTGTTTTGGTTAGAGATGATCAAGAAGGCCAAGATATAGTCAGAGAGAGCGCTTCCTGTTTGGAATCTTCTCAGGTTTTGGCCTGCCAAATGAGTTCTGTTATACTCACAGACACCATTCAAACAGTTTTAGAAACTTTAGGGTGTTGTCTATCCAAATCAAACAATTATATGCATATTCTAGTTACTGGGCAGGAGTAGTAACCAGATTAAATCGGGTATGTTTTTTATCCGGCCGTGCAAATACTGCCCCCTATCCCCAATTAAGGTCAAATAACACAATAGTATTTTCATTACTTGAAGTTACTGTAGGTTATATGTAAAAACACTAAAAACACCAACATTCAAGTGATCAATAAATATTAATCGTGGAGTGCCTTTATTACAACTATGAAACAGAAAGCATATGTGTTGGAACATGGTAACAGCTTCTTTTAATAACAAAATAAAAATAAATATCCCAACTACCAAGATGCACGGTCAAATTATGAAAACATCAATAGCATAAACATCATTATAAGTGCCAAATGTCATTGATAAATAGTGAAAATCTGCACACAGCAATAATGGCATTTTAATGAATATGTTTCAATATGACAGCAGTCACAAACAGTTCATTATTGTCAGTGCTTGCTGTTCTGTAGAAACGTTGCATTCCATGGTGAATTTGTCTGTTTCCAGGTGTCACATTCTCGTTTCTTGGTCATCAAAACGGAGGTAAGTCATGATTTTTCTGAAGTGATCCCACGAAATGTATCACAAGTGTAGAGAGGAGTAGGCAGGAGGCAGTCGCAGGTTTAGAACTACTGAATTTATATATATACACAGTATGTGTGTGCCCAGGCGAGGAGATGGTCCCGCACATCAGAGGGCACATAGGTACACCCATCGGGACAGTGGGCAGATGAGGGCCCCTGTCGCAGGGCTTGACGGATGTCCGCATCCACATGACAGGAGCCACAATGCGGACAGGGAAATAATGGGTGTCACTTTCTCCCTCCGATCATCTGTGTCATGCACCCGGGACAATGCATTGGCCTTGACTTTCTTAGATCCCGGCCAGGAAGAGAGGGTAAAGTCAAACCTCGCGAAGAAAGGGCGTGGGTTCAGCCTCTTCACTGCTCGAATATACTCTAGGTTCCGGTGGTCCGTCCAAACAAGGAATGGGTGTTGCGCACCCACCAGCCAGCGCCGCCATGTTTTCAGTGCCTTCTTGACGGCTAGCAACTCATGATCCCCAATGTTGTAATTCCACTGCGTGGGAGACAGCTTCCATGAGTAAGAGGCGCATAGATGGAGTTTAGGCGGTGATCCAGTGCGTTGGGAGAGAACAGCCCCTACTCGAAACTCAGAGGCGTCCACCTCCACGACGAAGGGCAGAGATGGGTCAGGATGAGCCAGAACAAGTGCATTCATAAAATATTCCTTAAGTGCATGGAAGGCTTCATTGGCCTCCTCAGTCCAGCACAGCTGTCGAGGACATCCCTTCAAGACGGAGGTGAGAGGCGTCACCACTGTAGTGCCCGGTGCTGGTGCTGAAGGCAGTCTTACATTCATCCCCCTCTCTGATGCCCACCAGGTTGTAGGCACTGCGTAAATCCAATTTGGTAAAGTACTGAGCATTGTGCATCTGTTCCATCACAGTGGGTATGAGAGGCAGGGGAAAACTGAACTTAACAGTTGCCTTATTCAGTGTCCTGTAATTGATACAGGGGCGGAGACCGCCGTCCTTCCTCTCCACAAAAAAGAAACTGGAGGAGACCGTAGAGGTGGACGGACAGAGGAATCCTTGGGCCAGCGGCTTCCTGGATGTAGACCTCGATGGCTTCGGTCTCTGCATGCGAGAGAGGGTAGATATGCCCCCGTGGGAGGGTAGAACCAGGCAGTATGTCAATAGTGCAGTCCCATGGGCGATAAGGGGGCAGGCACGTGGCACGAGTCTTCGAAAAAGCCACCTGTAGGTCCCGGTATTCCTCCGGGTGGTTGGCCTGGTCCGAACATTCCACGGAGGTGGCACAGATAGACACAGAGAAACACCTCCCCTGACACTCCTGTGACCAATCCAACAACCTCCTTTCTATCCACAATATCCAGGGGTTATGCAACTGTAACCAGGGGAAAGCTAAAACTATGGAGTGTGCAGAAGAGTCTAAGATGAGGAAAGTGATATGTCCATGGTGGTTGTGAGCAACTGTGAGGGAAATGGGAATCGTGGTCTGGCACACCAGTCCGGTTCCTAGGAGACGGTTGTCTAGGGCATGCACTGGTATAGGGGGTTGTAAATGGACTAGAAGAATGCGTATTGATAAGGCCACTGACCGGTCTAGGAAATTTCCTGCAGAACCTGAGTCCACTAAGGCAGGACTCAGTGGGGGACAAGGACAGTCCGGGAAGGTGACAGGAAGGAGGATGGGCTGGGTGGACAGAGAGGAGCAAGGCACGTCCACACCTACCTGGGAAGGTGCAGGAGTGCACCTCGGCCTGTCGCTTCCTCGCCTGATTCTCCTTCTGGGACAGGTGTTCCAAGGGTGGTCCGACTTCCCGCAGTAGGAGCAGAGACCCGGTTGACTATGGCGTTGACGTTCCTCTGGGGGAAGGTGCGTCGTGCCCACCTCCATGGGCTCAGTCTTACTGGAGGTTCCTGGGAGAGACCCGAACACCTCGGTTGGGCGACGACGGGCACGCAGAAGATTATCCAGGCGGATGGCCATGGCAATGAGCTTGTCCAGCCTGAGGTCCTCATCGCGACAGGCCAGCTCGGTCTGGACGTCTGCCTGTAACCCGCTGTGGAAAACCGTCAACAGGGCCTGGTCATTCCAGCCAGTGTACGCAGCCACCGTCTGGTAATCCAGAGCGTACTCAGACGCTGTCCTGGACCCCTGGTATAGATGGAGGAGACACTCACCTCCCACTCGGCCCTCTGTAGGGTGGTCGAAAACGGCATGGAAGAGTTGGTTGAAGCACTCATAGGACTGCACTTCTGGACCGTCCCTCTCCCAGACGGCGTGGGCCCACTCCAGATCCCGGCCTGTCAGCACCGAGATCACCAAGGCCACACTGCAGGAGAAACCCCCTACAGTGAGCTGGGGTGTCGTCAAACCACTCCGGGAGGGGCAGGTGGACGTTGCTGATCGAACCGGGTGATGTAGATGGTGGTGGGGTTGCTAGAACAACCACGGGGAGCTGGGAAGGTGATGGTGTAGCCTGCAGCTGGCGTACGATCCGGAGCACCTCGTCCATGGCAGTCTAGAGGTGCTCCAGGCACAAGCTTCACTCCTATAGCGGATAGGTCGGGATGTCTTGCTGCTTCCTGTTCTGTTGGGTTGGTTATTCTGTCAAAAGTGTAGACAGGAGTAGGCAGGAGGCAGTGACAGGTTTAGAGCTACTGAATTTATTAAAGCACTATATATATATATATATATATATATATATATATATATAGCGCTATCGTGTGTATATATATATATATATATATATAAAAGCGGGATGAAACCCAAAGTGAAAAATAATAAAGTACTCAGGAAATAGTACGAGAGATTCCTCTCAGGAAAACAAGCAACATTTACAATGACAGACAAAGGCAAATGGCAGAGGGAGTATATATACAGTGATAGGGTGGGGATTGGAACCAGAACTGTGTAATGGTGACGAGACAAGTCCGGTGTTGATGAGTGAAGGGGGTTCGGCAGCAGCTGGAAGGCTGGCGACGCCGAACACCAGAGCTGGACAGCGAAGGCTGGTGTGACAATGTCATCTCCAAAGAAAGGATTCCCATTCATTTTGGGCTGATAATAGTCCTGAGGTATTGTCACAGGCTTTTTCTATCCAAACTGTGCAGTACCTTCGCTCCTGTCACACCGCTTAACTTTAAATCAAATAAAATGTTATTGGTCACATGGGCTGAGTACAACAGGTGTAGACTTTATCATAAAATGCTTACTTACGAACCCATTCCCAACAATGCAGAGTTAAATAGGAAGAAAAATATTTGCTAAATAAAAAAGGAAATAGTAACACAATGAAAAAAAACAATAACGAGGCTATTTACAAGGCATATCAGTACCAAGTCAGTGTACAGGGGTATGAGGTAGTGGAGGTAATTGAGGTAATTCTGTATGTACATGTAGGTAGGTGTAATAGTGACTAGGGAATCAGGATATATAATGAACAGAGCAGCATCGTATGTGTCAAAGTGTGTCTATCTGTGAGTGTGTGTGGCGTCAATATTCATGTGTGCGTGAGGATCTGAGGGCCCATGCTAAATCTTTTCAGCATCCTGGGGGGTGCCCTCTTCACGGCTGTGTGGTCTGTTTGGACCATAATAAGTCCATAGTGATGTTGGATCTTGAAGCTCTTGACCTGCTCCACTACTGCCCCTTCGATGTGCACGGGAGCGTGTTCGGCCCTCCGTTTCCTGCAGTCCACTATAAGCTCTTTGCCCACATTGAGGGGGAGGTTGTTGTCCTGGCACCACACTGCCAGGTATCTGACATCCTCCCTAAAGTGGTTGCTCCACTAAAATTTGTGCAATTATGCTGCGGTACTTAGAGGTCATTTGTGGTTTAGTACTGTGCCCTGCGCCACCACTTCATTGCTCCTGACCAGCGCAAGGGGGAGTTAGAGCTCTGATTATGCTTTTGGGTCCTACTCTGTCTCTAACTGACAATGAATGGGCGACATAAACTTAAATAGAAACTGATAATTGTGCACGACTTACTAAAACTGTTGTTACACTAATGTTTTCATTATTTTATTTTGTTAGGATTATTTTGCTCTTACTGTAGTACGGTAGCCCACTTCTGATCGATCACATTGTACAGAGCCAGAGTGGGGCAAAGGTCTAAGACACTGCATAGCAATGCAAGCTGTGTTGCTACAGATGCTGGTTCAGTACCTTTGATGGCCTTGACTGGGAGACCCATGAGCTGGCTAACTTTTTGGTTTCTCTTCCTCTAAAATATAAATAAATCATTCGAAATAGCAAACTGGCTTTATTTTCAAATTAGTAATGTCTCACCCCTTGTTCAAGAATGGCCTTTTTCTTGCTCATTTTACGTTATTTGAAAACAAAATCCTCTAAAAAAATATTACTTTTTTTAGAAAACGATTATTGTTATTATTAATTTAGAATTATATAAAATCCCCTTGGATATCCTTACAGATATATTATTAACCCTGTTATTAGCAGGACAATATACTGTATGGTCATGGTTCCCGAGTGGCGCACAATGGGATTGTAACGGCGGCAGAGAAGTCAGGCACAGGAGAGCGAAAACTGATTTACAACGGTGTCGTTCAATAAACATAAAACCACCGTAAACAGAACAATCAATGAATGGGTTAAACAAAACCCGGTATCCACCAGCATAAGTACACAAGCACTACAAGAAACAATTCCGGACAAGGTCATGGGGGGGAACAGAGGGTTAAATACACAACATGTAATTGATGGAATTGAAACCAGGTGTGAGGGAAGACAAGACAAAACCAATGGAAAATTAAAGGTGGATCGGCGATGGCTAGAAGGCCGGTGACTTCGACCGCCAAACGCCGCCGAACTAGGAGAGGGACCGACTTTGGCGGAAGTCGTGACAGGGATTGCCTTGCAGTTCTCCAGCTGTATCCACTGAAAGCGCGCAAGGTTCAAGGCACGAGAGCAGGGGGAACAGGATAGGCCGCGGAGCTATGCACAGAAGACAGACTTAGCCCATGGGGAACAGAGAAGGAGGGAGGGGGGGTGGACCCCCACCCCGCCACACTGGGTAGCACAGAGCAACACTTTAAGGGGCGTTGCACTAATAATGGCGCTGACGAGGGAAACGTTCCCGCTGTTCTAGCAGGTAGCTGAAAAATAAACTAGCCTAGATGGAGGGTAGGGGGAGAATTCTATCGTCAAATGTAGTTCTAAGTAAAGTATTATTATTATTATTATTATTATTATTATTTTGTATCACATCCGACCGTGATTGGGAGTCCCATAGGGCGGCACACAATTGGCCCCGCATTTCTCACCTTCTAAAAACATAAATAAATGTTTTTGCCTGCACAAATATTATTTTGGCCTTTATTCAGATTACAATCAATCAATCACTTTTTTTTTCTTTTTTTTTTACGAAATAACCTCCAAAATATCGTTATATATTATCAAGTTGATGGCACAGTCATATAGCCGGCACCTGCATAAAGCTAAGTGACTCACTCATTCATGGGTTCAGATAAATTATGGGCTATTAGCAGGACAAAATACCTTCACCAATACCTATTGTGGATAGGGCCTCCGTAATGGCACAGCTGTCTAAGTCACTGCATCACAATGCAAAATGCATTGCTACAGATACCCGTGCCGGCTGCTATCGGGAGACCCATGAGGTGGCTTTTGGTTTTAATTTAGAATCTTCCAAACTTCTACATGTAATTATTGGCGGAGAGTCGCGTCATATTTATTTATATACTGTAGGCCTACCGTAGGCGACATGAGTCTCACTAGTGTTGAGTAATGTGCTGTTAAAAGTGGTGTAGGTGTTATTTATTTAAAGAGCATATTGAAGTTAGAAGCAATAGGATTTGAAGCATTAGCCTACATCTATTTTAGCACCATGCTGCGCTGCTCTGAGACAAGCATGGGGACTCGTCTTGATAAATCAATGAGATTTTCATTTTGGCTGAATCTCCGTTTGGGTATTGGTCAGACTAAAATTATGGCGTAGAAATGTTATCCTCTTAGTGTAACCTTTTTTTAACTTGGCAAGTCAGTTAACTTCTTTGGGATAGGGGGCGGTATTTTGACGTCCAGATGAAAAGCGTGCCCAAAGTAAACTGCCTGCTACCCAGGCCCAGAAGCTAGGATATGCATATAATTGGTGGATTTGGATAGAAATAAACTCTAAAGTTTCTAAAACTGTTAAAATAATGTCTGTGAGTATAACAGAACTGAAATAGCAGGCAAAACCCAGAGGACAAACAACCCCCCCCCCCCAAAAAAAAATCATCCTACCACTGATTTTGATGGCTGGCACTTTTATAATAAGGCAAAATCGTGCCGATTGCAGTTCCTAGGGCTTCCACTAGGTGCCAACAGTCTTTAGAAAGAGCTTCAGGCTGGGTTTTGGAAAAATTAGCCTGAAATTGTAGTTTTTATAGGTGGCTCCCATTTTGGCTGTAGTGTTTCCAAGCGCGTTACTGAGAGCGCATTCTTTGGTATTTTTCTCCGGTAAAGACAATGGTTCTCCGTCTTAAATTTTTGCGTTTATATGCGTATTAGGGTAGCTAAGGTTTGATTATAAACGTTGATTGACTTGTTTGGATAAGTTTATTGGTAACGTTTGGGATTCATTTTGTATGCATTTTGAAGGAGGGAAACCGAGTGGATTATTGACTGAAGTGCGCAAGCTAAACTGAGTTTTTATGGATATAAAGAAGGACATTATCGAACAAAAGGAAAATTTGTAATGTAACTGAGACCTTTTGGAGTGCCAACAGAAGAAGATCTTCAAAGGTTGGCATTTTTTATATCGCTATTTCTGACTTTCGTGTCGCAACTCCCTGGTTGAAAATCATTTGTTATGCATTTGTGTGCTGGGCGCTGTCCTCAGATAATCGCATGGTTTGCTTTCGCCGTAAGGCCTTTTTGAAATCTGACACCTTGGCTGGATTAACAACAAGTTAAGCTTTATTTTGATGCATTGCACTTGTGATTTCATGAAAGTTTAACATTTATAGTAATTTAATTTTAATTTGGCGCTCTGCAATTTCACTGGAAATTGCCGAAATGGGACGGTAGCGTCCCAATAATGCACAAGAAGTTAAGAACAAATTCTTATTTACAAGGACAGCCTACTCCTTCCTTCCAGTCGGCCGGGTCTCCCGCATGCCCGCACACAACACAGGGATTCTTTAGCTAAATAGCCCAGTACTGTGTAGCCTACGTCCGACCGTCACGTTGTACAGCGCTATATTTTCCATTACATCCTAATGGAAACCCAGAGGGTTTTTCCTTCTTCTTGGAGTAGAAACACCATAATATTAATCAAATTAATTAAGCAACATTTCTTAAAATCAGTCCCATATACTGTGTTCTTACAAACAAAGGTTTTATATTCTCTAGTACAGCCACTATTGAAGGCTATCAAATGCTTATCAAAGATACCCTGTGGTCAAACTAGCACAAACTAGCATTAATGGTACCAGTAGTTGGCACGTTAAATAACGTGCCATAGAATTCTGCGGCACCACGCAAGCTGTGCTGCAGTAAGGCCCAACTTTTCAAGGACAAACCACTGTATATGCTGTCTCATCATTGTCGGGGATCAGGCCTACCAACGTTGTGTTGTCAGCAAACTATATGATTGTATTGGAGTTGTGAGAGGCCACGCAGTCATGGGTGAACAGGGCGTACAGGAGTGGACTGAGCATGCACCCCTGAGGGGCCCCGTGTTGAGGGTCAGCGTGGTGGATGTGTTGTTGCCTAACCTCACCACCTCGGGGCGACCTGTCAGGAAGTCCAGGATCCAGTTGCAGAGGGAGGTGTTCAGTCCCCGGCTCCTAAGCTTAGTGAAGAGCTTCGAGGGCACTATGGTGTTGAACACTGAGCTGCAGTCATCTGTGGATCTGTTGGGGCGGTATGCTAATTGGAGTGGGTCCAGGATTTCTGCGATGATGGTGTTGATGTGAACCATAACCAGCGTTTCAAAGGATTTCATGGCTACAGATGAGAGTGCTATGGGAGGTAGTCATTTAGACAGGTTACCTTGGCGTTCTTGAGCAACGGGACTATAGTGGTTTGCTTGAAACAGACTGGGTCAGGGAGAAGTAGAAAATGTCAATGAAGACACTTGCCAGCTGGTCAGCACATGCTCTGAGTAAATGTCCTGGTAATCCGTCTGGCCCTGCGGCCTTGTGAATGTTAACCTCTTTATTAAAGGTCTTACTCACATCGGCTACAAAGAGCATACAGTCATCCGGAACAGCTGGTGATTTCTCACATGGTTCAGTTTTGTTTGCCTCGAAGCGGGCATAGAAGCCATTTTGATCGTCTGGTAGGTTTCCGTCACTGGGCAGCTTTCAGCTGGGTTTTCCTTTGTAATCCGTGATAGTTTGTAAGCCCTGCCACATCCGCTTTGCCTGTTTGATGGTTCGTCGGAGATTAGTGTCCAGATTAGCATCCAGATTAGTGTCCTGCTCCTTGCAAGCTGCCACTCTAAACTTTAGCTCAGTGTGGAGGTTGTCAATAATCCCTGGCTTCTGGTTGGGATATGTACGTACGGTCACTGTCGGGACGTCGTCGTCAATGCATTTATTAATAAAGCCGGTGCCATCGGATGAATCCCAGAACATATTCCAGTCTGTGCTAGCAAAACAGTCGTGTAGCTTAGCATCCACTTCATCAAACCACTTTTGTATTGATCATGTCACTGGTACTTCCTGTTTGAGTTTTTGCTTGTAAGTAAGACACAGGAAGATAGAGTTATGGTTAGATTTGTGTAAAGGAGGGTGAGTGAGAGCTTTGTATGCATCTCTGTGTGTTGACTTAAGGCGATCTAGAGTTTTTTTCTCTCTAGTTGCACAGGTGGTAGAAAGTAGGTAAAATAGATTTACATTTTCCTGCATTAAAATCACCGGCCCCAGGAGCACCGCCTCTGCATTTTCTTGTTTACTTATGGCCCTATACAGCTTGTTGAGTGCGGCCATACTGCCAGCATTGGTTTGCGGTGGTACATAGACAGCTACGAAATATACATATGAAAACTCTCGTTGTGGTTTGGTTGTTGCGTTGTCCATATTACCACCACGCCGGCGTTCACGAGTCATGAAGGCAGTCAAATTCCACGTGACCTTTTAATCACGGTAATTAGGCTTCTCCAAGCTCTGATGCTGGTAATTAGTAGCCTACCAAACTGACTAACTGCCTGGTACTCAGCACTCTATTGTTCCACCAATCACTCTTACATCAATGCAAATGTATTCGAAAATCTAATTAAACACTTCATGAGAGCCCATGAGCTCATGTTGCGGAACATTTCTATAGGCTATGCAATGGCGTGAGAAAACTGAGTGATGGCCAGTACTAAAAAGAGGAGGATCCCATTAGCTTTCTAAAGGCTAGGCCTTCTATATTTATTTCCCAACTTTCCAAATATTAAGCACATTACTTATTTAAAACAGGAGTATAGCCTACCTGGCTGGCATGAAAATAAACCATGGGGAAAAGCATACTCCATTCGCTATTTAAGTGCATAGATGACAAGCATTTTTTCCAGTTTCCCCTGTTTCGATACAGGTGCATGATAATGGTTCGTTCTAAATCAAAACAAATTTCAAACATATATTATTTAGTATAGGTAAAGACAAGATTAATCATCTAACTGAAGTGTTCAATTTACAGTACCGTAAATTCCGGACTATAAGCTGCAACTTTTTTCCCACGCTTTGAACCTTGCGGCTTAAACAATGACACGGCTAATATATGGATTTTTCCCGCTTTCAATTTTTTTTTCTCCAAAAAAACACATTCTGTGACGTGCTCAGTTTTTTGGTGGCAGGAAGCTTTCATTAGACCAATGAAATTGCCGAACGGGTTAAGGTCAAACAGTGACGAGAGCGACAATGAAAACGATCCAATATCGGATGAAGCAATTCTGAGGCTATTCAACTCCGACACCGAAGGAGATGACTTCAGTGGTTTCAGTACACAGGAGGAGGAAGATAATGACTTTCTTGGTAGGCTACTGTTTACTGCTAATTTTTTATTTTTTGCTACAAGCCGTGTTTCGTTAAAGCCTATTTATTTTTGTTACAAGCCGTGTTTCGTTAAAGCCTGTGTAAAGTTAATTTGTTTCAATGTACCGGTAGGCACCTGCGGCTTATAGATATGTGCGGCTTATTTATGTTCAAAATAATAATATTTTTTAAATTCAGTGGGTGCAGCTTATATTCAGGTGCGCTCAATCGTCCGAAAATTACGGTAGCTATTACGGTGAAAAAATACCATGCCCAACAACAAAACTTTGTATCAAACCCGTTGCCGTGATAATTCACATCTGAAGGTAAATATTGTACTTACATTCAGTAATCTTGCTCTAATTTGTCATCCTGAGGGTCCCAGAGATAAAATGTAGCATAGCTTTGTTTAATAAAATCAATTTTTATATTAAAATGTAGGAACTGGGTTCTACAGTTTGAACCCCTGCTGTGTCTGAATTTTACCAGATCTAATGTGTTATATCTCCTACTTTAGTTTCACATTTACACAAACTTCTATGGGTTTCCTTTCAAATGTTATCTAGAATATGCATATCCTCGCTTCAGCTCCTGAGCTAGAGGCAGTTAGGCAAAAATTTAAAAAAAGGGTCCGATCCTCAAGAATAGTCTGATGGGTGACAATATTAGACTATCAATTGTGAATTATATATTATCACTTGTGAATGATGCCCAGCATAAGAAACAATGCCTTTTTTGACGACTTTTTTTAATCATAGTCGCACACCTCATGTAGACTAGCCCATAGGCCTATGTGTTTTAATAAGGTTTGTATTGCAACTAAATTTGCCAAATAACTTCTTAAAATTAAGCACATTAATCCGCTTTACAAGGGGTGTAGAGCCTAAGTGGCATGCATAAGCAGTGCGTGAGTTTCAAGTTTGGGGAAGAACATTTTCACCATAAAAAGAAACCTTTATAATAAAAAGAATGACATGCTTAATTGCATTTTTGGTTACTTTTGACAATGGTGTTTTCCACCAATGGAACATTTGCGCTTATAGCCTACTGCCATGTGTGCATTGCTGTGCTTAAAATGAGAAGAAATAGCCTAAAATTCTATCAACATTTTAAGCTAAATGTTCTGATCTGTTGCGTCAGCCACATTGCTTAAAAAAGTTTTTGGGATTGCATTAATTTGGGATTTATCGCATCCCACAACTGTCCCAGACTTTGTTTGCAATATTTATTTCTCACACAGAACATAACTTTTGTACTTTGGGGGATAGTGGATTGACATAGGCTAGTGCTTTTGTTGTTCTTTAGGCCTACTCATCTTGTTGGCTGAAGAAAAGTAAATGTGGGCATTTCTTCCAAAATCTTCAATATACACCTCGGAATTGGATAAGGATGCATGCAATTGCTCCCCGATGTGTCTGTCTTCACTTGTAGCATGTGAGAAAGACCCGATCATGTAATGGAGCGTGCAGCACTCAGGGAGAAGGGCACAACGGCCACTGGCCGCAAAAGGCATGTCTTTTTTAAGGGTGTACCACACAAAGTGGATACCACCGTGAAATTCTAGGCATTATCAAGTGCTTGTCAAATTGTGAATGAGTGACTGATGTAGTGTGTACAGCCTGCGCAAAAAAAACAAAGCAGAGCTCGTCTTTCAAGCAACTTTTTTCAAATCATCCTTAGAGTTGCATCATTCAGCCTTACAATGTATTAAAAATCGAAACATATAGCCCAACGTTTTTAAAACAACAAACATTACATTAGTAACTCTAAATTAAGCACATAGGAATACTTATTTATTGGTTAACCGCTCAACACAGAATAGTCGCATGTGCACACTCCCTTAAATCATTTGGAGAAAATATACTTTCTGTTTTATTCAGCTTTGTTCAATTGTATTCCTCATACTATAAAATAATGCCACGGAATTCTAAGCAAATCTTGTCTGCTAAATGAACTAGTGTAACCCACAGCCATTTGGCATAGCCAGATCAGGATCTAACATAAGGAAAACTCAGAGTATGCTATTCTGTTCTTCTGAAATAAACTACATTTTCTTCATATCATGCTTCTTTCGACCTGTCTAAAATAAATAATGCATTTATTGTAAAGGTGTAGGCTTTATTACATGGATTTATTAGACTTATTAAAATGTATATGTTCCAAAGATCAGCATTAGTGGCTTGTAGGCTATGTGTGAAAGCCAGGAGATGCCCAAATGTGTTTAATTGACAGTCAATTATCATGAGACCGGCAGTTATTTGTTTGACAATCACCGACTGACTAAATGTCGTGGCCAGCTTATCATGAGGTATTTTCACCATGGTGAGCAGAACCTCGCGACTTCCTTAAAATTAGAGATTGTCTCTTTTTCAGCATTAGCTGCTGCGCAAACACCACTCTCCCTGATCTTACTGGACTCTGCAGTTCTGTACATAGAAAACCTGCTAGATGTATATTATCCATGTCCTTGTTCAGCCATGACTCTGAAAAGCATAGTATAATACAGTTCTTAATGTCTCGTTGATAGGATAGTCTCGAATGGAGCTCATCCAGTTTATTCTCCAGCGATTGCACATTTGCCAATAGAACAGAGGGTAGCGACGATTTATTCACTCACCACCAGTCTCATCAGGGTGTCCGCGCGCCGGCCTCTATAATGCCGTCTCCTTTGAGTGTCTGGGATTTGGGCCTGATTATGAAAAATCTATATGGCTTTCGCCATATTGAAGTAGAAGTCCTTGTCCAAATCGAGGTTTGTGATAGCTGTTCTGATGTCCAGAAGCTCTTTTTGGTCATAGGAAACGATGACGGAAACATTATGTAAAAAAGTTAAGATCAGCCCAAAAATGACACAAATAAAGCTCAATTGGTCAGGAGCACGTAAAACAGCCACTCTCCAATGCAGCACCATTCATTTGGTGGTAGCTCGGTTGGCTATTTGTGCAATAGGCCTCAAAGGTGTAGGCTTACGGAGATGTCAGAGATGTCATGATTAATTTCTTCCCCACCATCTGAGTCATTTTCATTCCAATTTTATAAATTACACACGCTCTCACTGTGTATATGGTAGCTTAGTGGTTAGAGCGTTAGACTTGTAACTGAAAGCTTGCAAGATTGAATCCTGAGCTGACAAGGTAAAAATCTGTTGTTCTAACCAAGGCAGTTAAAACCTCTTTGGGCTAGACAACATCCGGTGAAATTGCAGAGTGCGAAATTCAAAATACAAAAATCGTTTACAAGTGTCTTACATTGTTTAAAGCTAACTTCTTGTTTTAATCCAACCGCGTTGTCAGATTTCAAAAAGGCATTACGGCAAAAGCATACCATGCGATTATCTGAGGACAGCGTCCTGGATACACCAGCATTAAAAATATTTTTCAAACTAGCAGAGGTGTCACAAAAATCAGAAATAACGATGAAATAAATCACTTACCTTTGAAGATATTCCTCTGTTTGCAATCCAAAGGGTCCCAGCTACACAACGAATGGTCATTGTGTTTGATAAAGTCATTCTTTATATCCCAAAAAAGTCAGTTTAGTTGGCGCGTTTGATTCAGTAATCCACCGTTCCACTCGTTCAAACATGCAGACAAAGGAATCCCAAAAGTTACCGGTAAACTTTGTCCAAACAAGTCAAACAACATTTCTAATCAATCCTCAGGTACCCTAATATGGAAATAAATGATCAAATTTAAGCAGGAATGTAGTATGTTCAATACCGGAGATAAATAACGAAGAGCGCGCCCTCATAGAGTCCTAATGAGAGACAACTTGAAAAACTACAACTACTTGCTAATTTTTCAAAAAACAACCCTGAAACCCTTTCTATTGACTGTTGACATCTAGTGGAAGCCATAGGAACTGCAATCCCTTTGAATATCCCATAGACAATTAAACATTGAAATGGCCTGTGATCTAAAAAGAAATTATCTTATATTCCGGACGGATTCTTCTCAGGTTTTCGCCTGCCATATCAGTTCTGTTACACTCACAGACATTATTTTAACAGTTTTCGAAACTTCAGAGTGTTTTCTATTTTCAATTATATGCATATCCTAGCTTCTGGGCCTGAGTATCAGGCAGTTTACTCTGGGCACGTCAGTCATCCAAACTTCTGAATACTGCCCCCTAGCGCTAGCCCCCTGCCCCCTAGCCCAAAGGTTTTAACCCACTGTTCCTAGGCTGTCATTGAAAATAAGAAATGTGTTCTTAACTGACTTGTTCTTAATTGACCTGCCTAGTTAAATAAAGGTCAAATAAAAAATAAATAAAGTACTTCAAGTAGGTCATAGTAATCAGCTTGGACTGCTGTTCTTCATTCACAATCGGTGATTACATAATTATGCAGCATTACCTTCCACTCGCTCATCAACTCCCACATCATTCTACTTCATTTATTTAATCTGTTGTTATATGTGTGAAATTAGTTTCGGTATAGTTTAGGTGCAGTTTCGAGTCAATTATTGGGGTGATTATCAACTGGGCACAGCACTTTCAAATGTTGGGAGAAGAAGTGGCAACAGTGGAAAACCATTCAAATAATGACATGCCCTTCTAAAACTGGTTATAACTGCAGTTATATTTGTGATATTAAGATTCTAACAATGACAGTGTGTTATATAAACTTATTTAAGAAACATCAAGGATGGTGGGGGCTTGACAAAAAAAATGGCAGAGTAATAATAAATGACATTCATGAGCCGTCCAAATGACTGCTTTAACGGTTTCTAGTGTTAATCTGTGTCCAGGAAATGGCCCCTTTGTGTGTGGTTTATTCTCTTAAAAAATATCTGCCTTAGTTCATTAGACCATTCCTGGTGAACAAGCAAACCATGAAGCTACAGCAGTTCTAATGGTTTCAATGTCAAAGTCCCAAACACACACTGTAAAGTGTTTTGCAATGGTAATGGTATTGGGTTGGGTTTAATGGTAAATGTCAATAATTGCAAAAAATATAGAGCAGTTTCCTACTCAAATTATTGAAAAACATAAGACTGTCATGCAATGTAATATTTTATTAGGATTGTCACAAAATTTTAGTCCCTGTCCCATTTCCTCATCAAAGTTTTGGCTTGTAAAAAAAATCTTCATATTAGAATTGCATAGAAATAGCCCTCGCTGAGTGGCCACTTGTTGGACCATTCATGCAGAGTTGGGTTGATGTATTAGATTTCTAAGAGAATGACAAACTGAATTGCTTTCATGGAGGACTGGCTTGAACTGTGAGACTGACCACACAATTTATTTTCATAATGAGCCAAATCTTTTGTTTTTTGTACTCGAAGTTGTAAAAAGAAATGCTGTGATCTATTCAATAAACACACGAGATCAGCAGAACGGATAAAAGGGTGTGACGGTATATTAGGAACAGCGGCATCCAGTGGTCAAAACATGGTACTTTCACACTACTTCATGGTAAATAACAAAAGCGACTTCAATAACAAATGTATCTGAACAAGGCCATCAGGAGATTCACAGGGAATACATTACACAGTATGAAGAAGCAATACTCCAAACCACATACTACTTGTCAAGTAATCAGGCTAAACACATTCTTCACACGCTTTGAGGATAACACAGTGCCTCCTCTGCTACCAAGGACTGTGGGCTGACTACTTGTCAAACAGATCATTTATACTGTATACTGGTTGTTGGAGTGGGATTGGCATGGGGTGTGGGGGTCCATAGTTGGCTTTTGGATTTCTGATGTCATTATTTATTGGTAGGAAGAAGTTTGGTCACTATATTTATTGAATATTATCTGAATGCTACATGGAAGTGGCCAATTTGGGTGCAATCAATTAGCTTAATTTCTCTGAGATCAAATTATATTTCAACAAATAATGTTTTAGGAATGCTACTCGTGTCTATTACTAACTACAGAAACGATTTAAGAATAATCTGAGATGATGGCTGTAGAAATCCTATTTATTGTTCTTTTGAATGTGGAATGACCCCACAGGGTACTACCCCTACTACCAAACACTTTAATACCAACCTTCACTGCCACCATTTTCTGCAACTGAAAGAGTACATTTGTGGGGTTGTGTGTTCTGTTGTGTTGGTTTTAAACCATTCACTGTGGCAAAGATGGACCTTGTACCGTGCTACATTTGGAACCATTTGAGTAGAGCACAAACAGAGAAAGCCCTGAATGCAGAGTATTATGTGTCTCCAAAAGCTTTCTCCAGAGAGAAAATGGGGGCCCATTTATAAACCCTGTCATTTAACCATGTTTATTCGACTCCAGGAAAACAGTCTGGAAGAGACCACAGAGAGGACAGCCAAATCTAGCCTCATTATGTTTTCAAACAATGGCCGCCATTAACGTCCAGTACAGTTTGCACAATGGAACAACTGAGCATCTTATGCAGATGGATCTCCACTTCCACCAGGCCTTTCAGCACATCTTTCAGTTACCCCCACAGGGATCTGGAGGAAGGCCAGTGGCACGTTTTATTCTTTGGTCGAGATGCCCATCCATTGGGCCAATATCTGCCTGGGCAATGAGAGGAAGCAGTTGGGTTTGACATTGAGCGATGCATAAAGATATGTGATTTTTTATAAAACTGTTTTATTTGAACCTTGATATATACATTTCTACAGATTGATTACATGTATGTGGTTGTGCAGCATGTTAAAAGAAAGAGCTCAGAAAGAAGAAAGCTTTGCAGAACTGTAGCAGGAGGAGTTATTCAAGTCCATCTTCTATACACCGTCTTATTTAAAATCTTGTTAACATGGCGCATGTGTCATTGGTGTATTAGCACTTTGTGCCAGGTCTCAAGCCGAGCCTCTTAGTTATACAGGAACACTGTGTGTAAGCCATGTTAGGAACATTCATTATTATCCCTGCAAGAAGTTCTGAGGCACCTTTTCCATTGGCAAGTTTCAGTGTTTAAACCACTGTGATATTTTACGGACGCATGTCACGATGCTCAGCTCACAGCCTATTGTTTGATCCATTTACATTGTATTATATTGGGACTGTAATAACTTTTCTTAGTTTCATTGAATGTAAATTGGAAAATGTCAGGTACAAATTTACAGCGGTATTGTCTCACACTTGATAATGACGAATGGAACGGGTGTGTGATCCGTCATTCTGTGTTACCTTTGAGCCCGAATAGACGGCTTCTGCTGACAACAGTGACAGTGTCATCTCCAAACTGGAGGTAATGTACTCTGAACTGCAAAGATTTCATCAAAATGAACTCAAGTAACTTAGTTATCATGATATTACTATGGGGGGAAAAAATGTGTGATGTAATGACTTCTCCTGGGGATTAAAAATGAACAATTTACTATTATATCTGTTGTGAGGTGACATACTGGTTAGATAGAGAAGTCAGCATGTGGAAAGTGGAATCCCCAAATGCTGCACTGCTTTTCAAAGCCACCATATGAACCAGTTCATCTTAAAAGACAGGATATGACATTATCCTCACTCTCTGAGTCAGAGGAATCCCAACATATCACACAAGAGAGAGTAAGGTCAGGAGGTTGAAAAGAGAAGGATGCTGAGGGTATTGACTTAATACTGTCATAAATAATCAAAGGGTCCATCATGAATGCTGTTTGACTTGTTGCTTGCTGGCAACCACTGAGCATCTGTTCAACCACAAAGCCAGTAATCTACCCTCCCTTAAGCCAAAGCCATCTCAATTACAGAAAGCCATAATATCATGGCCCCTCACCCAGACAGGATAATGCCACCTGCATCCCGAGGTGTGTGTGTGTGCCACTGCAAATATCGGCCCCAGCTGCCTCACAGATGCCTATTTGTCCTCTATAAACTCAGACGTGTTATTACTTTTGACATTTACAAAGCCATATTTACATTAATTTTACATGTACATTTTGGTCATTTTGCAGATGTTCTTATCCAGAGCTACTTACAGTTAGTGAATTCATCTTAAGATAGCTAGGTGTGACAACCACATATGTGACCCGTTTCACGAAGCTAGGCATATTTTGCACCTCACTACTTCACATGAGAGTAATTTGAATGTAAAACTGTGTATTGGGTCAGAAATTCCTTCTGGAACATGTGCCTTAATAACAAACTTGTATGTCATCTGTAAATACAAATACAATTGTTAAATGATGACCCTAGTTGGTTTAGCCACGGAAAAAGACAGTAACCTTCCCGCTAGCCATGATTGGCTGACATAATGGATGGGCTAAACATGCCGAGAGATGAGTTCTGGTTGGTCTGCCATGTAGCATGAGGAAATGAGGAAATCCTTGATTTAGGTTAAAATATATATATATATATATATATATATATATATATATATATATATATATATATATATTATTTTACCTTTATTTATTAACCAGGTAGGCCAGTTGAGAACAAGTTCTCATTTACAACTGCGACCTGGCCAAGATAAAGCAAAGCAGTGCGACAAAATCAAACACAGAGTTACACATAAACATACTGTCAATAACACAATAGAAAAAATCTATGTACAGTGTGTGCAAATGTAGAAGGGTAGGGAGGTAAGGCAATAAATAGGACAAATAAGCAAAATAATTACAATTTAGAATTAAAACTGGAGTGATGGATGTGCAGATGATGATGTGCAAGTAAAGATACTGGGGTGCACAAGAGAAAGTGTAAGTAACAATATGGGGGTGAGGTAGTTGGGTGTGCTATTTACAGATTAGCTATGTACAGGTACAGTTATCGGTAAGGTGCTCTGACAGCTTAGAGAGAAGTTAGAGAGGGAGATATAAGACTCCAGCTTCAGTGATTTTTGCAATTCGTTCGGGCAGCAATCGGTTGAAGAGCATGCACTTAGTTTTACTTGCATTTAAAAGCAGTTGGAGGCCTCGGAAGGAGTGTTGTATGGCATTGAAGCTCGTTTGGAGGTTTGTTAGCACAGTGTCCAAAGAAGGGCCAGATGTATACAGAATGGTGTCGTCTGCGTAGAGTTGAATCAGAGAATCACCAGTAGCAAGAGCGACATTGATATATACAGAGAAAAGAGTCGGCCCGAGAATTGAACGCTGTGGCACCCCCATAGAGAATGCCAGAGGTCCAGACAACAGGCCCTCCAATTTGACACACTGAACTCTATCTGAGAAGTAGTTGGTGAACCAGGCGAGGCAGTCATTTGAGAAGCCAAGGCTATTGAGTCAGCCGATAAGAATATGGTGATTGACAGAGTCGAAAGCCTAGGTCGATGAAGACGGCTGCACAGTACTGTCATGACGTTGCCCTCTTTGAGTACAGGGAGGACAGTTGACCCCCTCCCCCTTGCACCATCCCCCAACCTACCTCCCCCCACCCAGGCCCTGTGTGAAGGGGTGGTAAAATTCTAAGAGGAGAATCTCCTGCCACATGACCCATAGAGAGACACAGGAAATTCTTCCAACTCACAGAATTGGGGAACCGAACGACATTTATGTTCTGGAGAAGGTATAAAAGATTGGTGAAGAATCCAGCTACGAACTGGTCCGCTTGGTACACTTTTGTGATACTCAGAAGAGACAATATAGCCATATTACCATAAAACTGTTTATATAATAGCCTCAGCTATGGGACTTGCATCCAAATGGTGATATAAAATGTATTAATAAGGATAAAGCTATTTGTAATACATTGAGATGCTATGTACTGATATTAACCTCTATGGGCTAGGTGGGACCTACTCAACAGCCAGTGTAATCCCGTGGCGCGATATTCAAATACCTTAGAAATGCTATTACTTCAATTTCTCAAACATATTACTATTTTACACCATTTTAAAGTCAAGACTCTCGTTACTCTAACCACACTGTCCGATTTCAAAAAGGCTTTACAACGAAAGCAAAACATTAGATTATGTCAGCAGAGTACCCAGCCAGAAATAATCAGACACCCATTTTTCAAGCTAGCATATAATGTCACATGAACCCAAACCACAGCTAAATGCAGCACTAACCTTTGATGATCTTCATCAGATGACAATCCGAGGACATTATGTTATACAATACATGCATGTTTTGTTCAATCAAGTTCATATTTATATAAAAAAACAGCTTTTTACATTAGCATGTGACGTTCAGAACTAGCATACCCAAAGCAAACTTACGGTGAATTTACTAAATTACTCACAATAAACGTTCACAAAAAACATAAATTATTTTAAGAATTATAGATACAGAACTCCTTTATGCAATCGCTATGTCCGATATTAAAATAGCTTTTCCGTGAAAGCACATTTTGCAATATTCTGAGTAGATAGCCCAGCCATCCCGGGCTAGCTATTTAGACACCCACCAAGTTTAGCCCTCACCAAAGTCAGATTTACTATAAGAAAAATTGGATTACATTTGCTGTTCTTCGTCAGAATGCACTCCCAGGACTTCTACTTCAATAACAAATGTTGGTTTGGTTCAAAATAATCCATAGTTATGTTCAAATATCCTTTGTTTTGTTCGTGCGTTCAAGACACTATCCGAAGGGTAAAGAAGGGTGACGCGCCTGACGCGTTTCGTGACAAAAAAATTCTAAATATTCCATTACCGTACTTCGAAGCATGTCAACCGCTGTTTAAAATCAATTTTTATGCCATTTTTCTCGTAAAAAAGCGATAATATTCCGACCGGGAAACCCTGTTTTAGTTCAAAGACATGGGGTCACCTCGTGCACGCGCCTCAGTCTCATTGTCCTCTGATCGACCACTTACCAAAGGCGCTAATGTTTTTCAGCCAGGGGCTCTAAAGACATCATTCAGCTTTTTTCCGCCTTCTGAGAGCCTATGGGAGCCGTAGGAAGTGTCACGTTACGGCAGAGATCCTCAGTTTTCAATAAAGAGAGTGAAGAAGCCCAAGAAATTGTCAGACAGGCCACTTCCTGTAAGGAATCTTCTCAGGTTTTGGCCTGCCATATGAGTTCTGTTCTACTCACAGACACCATTCAAACAGTTTTAGAAACTGTAGGGTGTTTTCTATCCAAAGCCAAAAATTATATGCATATTCTAGTTTCTGGGCAGTAGTAATAACCAGATTAAATTGGGTACGTTTTTTATCCGGCCGTGTAAATACTGCCCCCTATCCCTAACAGGTTAATGTGATAGAATTGTATTTCTGTACCAAGCTTAACTCAGTCATCGGCACGCCCCCAGGGACACAGACAGGACCAGGCGTCATGTGACAAGCCTGTTCTATGTTCACTATAAAACCCCACCATGATTTACTTTCTTTAGACCAGCTTACCTCAGAAGAGAGAGCCAAGGTTTGACCCCCAATTCCTCTATTGAAAGTTAACTATACCACATGGTTAAACTTTTAGACTATCGAGACCAACAGAATAAGAACAAGTCTTTGATATTAATTATTAGTCTGCAGCTAAGTAAATTATATCATTGAACGCGAAGACCAACGAAACATCCATTCTATAACGACATTAATGAATGTCGCTTTGAAAGATCCATTCTGAGAGAGAGAGAGAGAGAGAGAGAACTCTCCAACAAGGATCCCGACGACACACTGAGCGTAAATATATATTGATTGCAATTGTTCCCGAATGAGTGAGCGTTCATGTGCAAAGGATTGGCATATCAATTGTTAATATTAATGAACTCTGTGTGCCTCCTCAGCTGACCTTTTATGACCCTTTGTTTAACAAGACACCAGCCATGCCTTTTTAGCCCACTAGGGCACATTACTCTACCAATTCTTTGTGACGATAATTACTGTTTGTATGCTTTCTGTGAATTACTTAGTTTAGTAAATAAATGATTTTAAGACATTTGATGTATGGATGACTTTAGTAAAGGCTGGATTCGTGCAGATACAACAATTTATGACGTTTGGAATGAGACTGGACGCGAGGTAAAATACACCATTTAAACCAGAAGATAATCGGCCTATACTATAATATAATATTATAATATAGGAAAGTTATATTAGGAAAATTATAACTTTGTAATCTGAATATTTTCCTTGGTGCCCCGATCTCCTAGTTAAACGATTAATCAGTTTAATCGCGTAATAATAATTACAGGGAGTTAATTGATAAACATGTCTTCAGTTTAAAGGTCCCCAAAGACACGACAGTACTGTCCTTCATCGATGGCGGTTATGATATTAATTAGCACCTTGAGCGTGGCTAAGGTGCACCCATGACCAGCTCGGAAACCAGATTGCATAGTGGAGAAGGTACGGTGGGATTCGAAATGGTCGATGATGTGTTTTTTAACTTGACTTTCGCAGATTTTAGAAAGACAGGGCAGGATGGATATAGGCCTATAACATTTTAGGTCTAGAGTGTCTCCCTCTTTGAAGAAGGGGATGACCGCGGCAGCTTTCCAATCTTTGGGGATCTCAGACGATATGAAAAAGAGATTGAATTGGCTAGTAACAGGGGTTGCACCAATTTCAGTAGATCATTTTAGAGAGGGCCCAGATTGTCTAGCCAAGCTGATTTGTAGGGATCCAGATTTTTTAGCTCTTTCAGAAGATCAGCTGTCTGGATTTGGGTGAAACAGAAGCGAGGGGGGGGGGCTTGGGCAAGTTGCTACAGGGGGTGCTGAGATGTTGGCCAGGGTTGGGGTAGCCAGGTGGAAAGCATGGCCAGCCGTAAAAAAAATGCTTATTGAAATGATCAATTATCCTAAATTTATCGGTGGTGACAATGTTTCCTATCAGTGCAGTGGGCAGCTGGGAGGAGGTGCTCTTATTCTCCATGGACTTTACAGTGTCCAAAAACTTTTGGGAATTAGTGCTACAGGATGCAAATTTCTGTTTGAAAAAGATAGTCAGTTAGGAAAGCTAAGGCTGAGTATATTGATTTCTGACCTCCCTGAAAAGTTACATATCGCAGGGCTATTCGATGCAAATGCAGAATGCCACAGGATGATTTTGTGCTGGTCAAGGGCAGTCAAGTCTTGGGTGAACCAAGGGCTATATCTGTTCTTAGTTCAATTTTTTTTGAACGGGTATGCTTATTTAAGATGGAGAGGAAAGCAGTTTTAAAGAGCAACCAGGCATCCTCTACTGACGGGATGAGGTCAATATCCTTCCAGGATACCCGGGCCATGTCGATTAGAAAGGCCTGCTCGCTGAATTGTTTTAGGGAGCGTTTGACAGTGATGACAGGTGGTCGTTTGACCGCGGACCCATTATGCACGCAGGCAATGAGGCAATTATTGCTGAGATCCTGGTTGAAGACAGCAGAGGTGTATTTAGTGGGCAAGTTGGTCAGGAAGTTATCTAAGAGGGTACCCATGGTTACGGATTTAGGGTTGTACCTGGTAGGTTCCTTGATATTTTGTGTGAGATTGAGGGCATTTAGCTTAGATTGTAGGACGGCCGGGGTGTTCAGCATTTCCCAGTTTAGGTCACCTAACAGTATGAGCTCTGAAGATAGATGGGGGGCAATCAATTCACATATGGTTTCCAGGGCACAGCTGGGGGCTGAAGGTGGTCTATAACAAGCGACAACTGTGCCAGACTTGTTTCTGGAAAGGTGAATTTTTAAAAGTATAAGCTCGAATTGTTTGGGCACAGACCTGGAGAGTATGACAGAACTCTGTAGGCTATCTCCGCCCCCTTTGGTCATTGTGTCTTGTCGGAAAATGTTATAGTTAGGGATGGAAATGTCAGTATTTTTGGTGGCCTTCCTAAGCTAGGATTCAGACACGGCTAGAACATCCGGCTTGTCAGATTGAACCAGACATTGTAGAGTCTTCTGATGACAGTGATGGGAAGAAACAGCGATCAACAGTGTTGTTGTCACAGAAAAAGGTGACCGAGTTTTGAAATCACTGGAATGCCCGGTGGAAGCAGAGTGTGATTGCAAATGTGGAGGGAGTCAAAAAGAGAACACAGAAGGCAGTTGTATACAAAAACTGTCTGAGGATTACATCTTCACACAAAGGACAACCATGGCATCCATGACAGAGAGGACAAATCGCTCATCCATGTACAGTACCAGTCAAACGTTTGGACACACCTACTTATTTAAGGATTTGTATTTACTTTTACTATTTTCTACATTGTAGAACAATAGAGAAGACATCAACTATGAAATAACACATATGGAATCATGTAGTAACCAAAAAAAACGTTACACAAATCCAAATATATTTTATATTAGAGATTCTTCAAAGTAGCCACCCTTAGCCTTGACAGCATTGCACACTCTTGGCATTCTCAATACCAGCTTCACCTGGAATGCTTTTCCAGCAGTCTTTAAGGAGTTCTCACATATGCTGAGCACTTGTTGGCTGCTTTTTCTTCACTCTGCGGTCCAACTCGGGTGATTGGTTGTCACGTCCTGACCAGTATAGGGGTTATTTGTTATTGTAGTTTGGTCAGGACGTGGCAGAGGGTATTTGTTTTATGTGGTTCGGGGTGGTGGTTTGTTTGGAAGGGTGTTTGATTTATTATTTCCGGGTTATGTTTTATGTTTTTGTATTTCTATGTTCATTCTAGTTCTTTGTATTTCTATGTCTTAGTATTGGGTGTTGGACTGTCAATTGGAGGCAGGTGTTTTCTGTTGCCTCTGATTGAGAGTCCTATATATAGGTTTGTGTTTTATTTGTAGATTGTGGGTAGTTGTCTTTAGCACTGCTGTAGTAAGTTCAGCATGTTAAGCTGTCTTCTGTTGTTCTTTTGTTTATTGTTTTTCCCGTGTTCACATTTATTTAATAAATTAATATGATGAGCACGCAACCCGCTGCGCCTTGGTCCTCTCTACCCAACGACAGCCGTTACATTGGGGAGGCCAGTTCATCTGATGCAGCACTCCATCACTCCCCTTCTTGATCAAATAGACCTTACACAGCCTGGAGGTGTGTTGGGTCATTGTCCTGTTGAAAAACAAATGATAATCGCACACCAGATGGGATGGCGTATTGCTGCAGAATACTGTGGTAGACATGCTGGTTAAGTGTGCCTTGAATTCTAAATAAATCACTGACAGTGTCACCAGAAAAGCACACCCACACTATTACACCTCCTCCTCCATGCTTCACGGTGGGAACCATAAATGCAGAGATCATCCATTCACCTACTCTGCGTCTCACAAAGACACAGCGGTTGGAATCAAAGATCTCAAATTTGGACTCATCAGACCAAAGGACAGATTTCCACCGGTCTAATGTCCATTGCTTGTGTTCGTTGGCCCAAGTAAGTCTTCTTATTGGTGCCCTTTAGTACAGTTTTTTTTTGCAGCAATTTGACCATGAAGGCCTGATTCACGTAGTCTCCTCTGAACAGTTGATTTTGAGATGTGTCTGTTACTTGAACTCTGTGAAACATTTATCTGGGCTGAAATTTTTGAGGCTGGTAACTCTAATGAACTTATCCTCTGCTGCAGAGGTAACTTTGGGTCTTCCTTTCCTGTGGTGGTCCTCATGAGAGCCAGTTTCATCATAGCACTTGATGGTTTTTCCGACTGCACTTGAAGAAATTTCTTGACATTTTCCGGATTGACTGTCATTTCTCTTTGCTTATTTGAGCTGTTCTTGCTATAATAATATATATTTTTTAAATACAAGTAAATGTTGTCTTGTAAAATTGTAATGCAGAGTGCCAGGTCTCTCTCCATTCAGAGACGACAGTAGGAAGCCTGTCTATCAGTCTGGACTTCATCACACCATCTTGCAAGTCTCCTTGTGCTGGCGCCCTACATGTTTCTGTGAAGACATACACACATACTGTAGCCACTGTTCTATTACCAACGACAGTTTGGATAGGTAATATCTGACACATAAACAGGTACTATGTTGAAGTTTGAAAAGGACAGATAAAACCCACCCAATTATTGTCTCAGCATCAAATGACCAAGGCTGGCATCTAACCAAAGCATATACAGTCCTCTCCATCTGTAGAAATCGGCAAAGTTGAGGCAGAGTTCATCAGTGACACATGGAATGAAAAGGATGTTGCAAATACTGGACATTTTTGCTGTACTCTATTTGTAATCACCTTCTATCCCATATGGGGCATGTGTTGAGTGCCATGTCTATCTCCCTTCAGAGATGTCAGTACCAAGCCTTTCTGTTGGTCAGGACTCCATCACACCATCTTGCAAGTCTCCAAGAGCTGGCTCCATAGATTCATCTTTGAACGCATACGCACAGTCACTGTTCTATTACCAATAGCAGTTAGGATAGGTGATATCTGACAAACAAACATATACTATATTGAAGTTTGAACAGGTCAGAATAAACCAACCTAATTCTGGTCTCCCCATCAAAGACCATTGGTGATCAGGCAAGAGGTGAGGCCTTTGCCAGAGCCCCTTTGATGCATCGTACGTCAGCTTCTGTCCCCTAGATACTGGTTGCTCACATATAAACACACTTGAGATATCATAAGCTATTGCCGTTGACAGGTGGCTGACTGTTCCATTCATTGGAATGCTCACAATGAGAGCATGTCTGCATAATGCTGAGGAGGGCCCCCTTGCTGTTCTTCTCTAAGCTGAATGTCCAGCTGCAAACTGGACATCTCTTGAACAACTGCAGCAGACAATCTTATGAGGTGGTTAATGACTAGGAGTGCCCGTGACAGCGTGATATAATAGACAGCTATATGTTAAATTGCATTTTGTTCTAAAGCAAGGACAAAGCTTTTTACTAATGCACTTCACAACCAAAATGACTATACTTCTACAGTTGTATCTGCTTGGCTGGGGAATTAGCCCAATACTTTATCAAACCGGGTATTTTTAAAACAACTTTTCAGATTTCACAAAATACACATTACCTGTCAGTGTTGATGACGCTGTTGGTGTCATCAGGGCAGCAACTTGGTTCACTATCAGAGGCATCATGATGGCGTGTCCTTTTCATAGGAGTCGAGGGAGACAGGAAAAAAATTGAGGTGTCACAAGGGTACTTGGATCGCATTACACACTTTTATTCTGAGGTCTTAACTGACAAGCTGTGAAAATGGCAATTGACAGTGAATGAAATTACTTTTGGAGGTCACTAAACCATTGCATGTTACGACACCCACCTTTTCTCCTTCAGGTAGGTCCCGGCAACCACTCATGACCTGGGGATCAGTCTGTGCGCTTTGTCTAACAGAAAAACAGGGTCAACGAGAAATAGCATAATCTCTTTAAAGACTGAGTTATACTGCATCTAAAGTCAATCTGGCAACACCACAATCTTGACAAAAGATTTTCCTACTAATTATTTGCCTTCTTTTGAAATGTTATCATGTTTCCAAGCCAAATCCGAGTTGCAGTGAGGTAGGCTAACGTCAGCTATGCTAGCAATGTTGGTGATTATGATTATCAAAATATATATAACATGATACATAACCAGCAGTCTATGATCTAGTTACCGGTATACTCACCACCATTGGGAACCAGCAAACTCGTATCACTTATTCTATTATAATCTCCACCCAGCACAAGAGGACTGGCCACCCGTCATAGCCTGGTTCCTCTCTAGGTTTCTTCCTAGGTTCTGGCCTTTCTAGGGAGTTTTTCCTAGCCACCGTGCTTCTACACCTGCATTGCTTGCCGTTTGGGATTTTAGGCTGGGTTTCTGTGCAGCACTTTGTGACATCAGCTGATGTAAGAAGGGCTTTATAAATAAATTTGATTTGATTTGATGATATTCTGCATGGTAGAGTACTAGAGTTCTTTGGCAGGGCATGCCAGCCATGTTTGGCTGTGCATCCTGCTGGAAGCATGAATTGTCGAGCCGGAGGCATGGTCAATCCGCATAGGGCTTTTCCGTCTCCCGGCCGTGATCCTTTAAACACGTTGGTGGCAATGAAACAACGGAGGCTCATTCAATAAAGGGGAACTAAGTTGGTGGAGGGATGATTTGCATGTAGAGCTTAACAAAAGGGGACATGAATTGTTGACATTTGTAATCCAAACCCAACCTTCATTTACACCTTGTGACGCACATAGTTTCTAAACTCCGTTTTAGCCGAGACAGACTTTATGACCACAATGATCCTATTTACCGTCTGTTGTCAATTTTGACACAAAATGTTTGACTCATGTTTGACCACATAGACAGTCCCCCCCCTCCACCTTTATTTAACCAGGTAGGCCAGTTGAGAACAAGTTCTCATTTACAATTGCGACCTGTTCAAGATAAAGCAAAGCAGTGCAACAAAACAAACAGTTTTCAAAGAGATTAGTTGTGTTTTAGGAGCAATCGTTCTTTAAAGTGAAATTCAGACTTGAATTGTAAGAATATGCATGACTTGTGACTTAACTCATGTATGCAGGTAAACACCACAACTTGAAATGAAAGATTAATGAAAGGGTTTTGAAAATAATCAAGCAGAGCACTGGCAGGAGTCATCCACCTTGGCCCAGGTTGAGCCTCCATGGGGGTTACTTTAGTTTCAGGCCCTGCTTAGCCTAAATGCATATACTATTATCTGCTTTCTCCTGCCCTACTAAAATTAAGTATCCTTCAAGAACTGTATTTGTGTGGTTTATCCAAGGAAGTAAGAGATGTTTAGTTTATGTCACCCGATTCAGGAAACTAGCCGTATGTCGCAAGTCACAACTTCACTGGAGAGCTTTCTGAACGTAAAAAATATTTTTTATCAAAATGCGTTTTTGGGAAGAAATGCCTTTTCGAACATGTGAACTTTCATGTGTGTTAATATCAAACTTGTATGTAATTTGTAAATATGAATACAATTGTTAAATTGCTAGCCTAGTTGGTTTAGCCACAGAGAAAGACCACAACCTCCCCCGCTAGCCATGATTGGCTGAGATAATGAGTGGACTGGACATGCCGATAGATGAGTTTGGATTGGTCTTCGGTGTTGCATCTTGTCTATAAAATGAGCTGCTCGTATTGCGTAGATAATAATTTTTATGATAGATCGTTAGCCATGGAGAACTGCAAATATGACGCTACTGCGCTCAATGACATTGTTGCCCTGAAATTATCAGGCATCGACGCTAACTTTAGCTTGCTATGGTAATCGGCTTGCATTGCTGGTAACTTTACGGATTGGGATTATAGTACATTTTTTAGCTAGCTAACATTAACCTGACATGTCTAAACGAAAGACCCCAATTTAAAGCTTGCTGTTAGCTAGCTAACGTTAGCTGAGGTTAGGTGGCTGGCTTGCTAGCTAACATTAACTTGTGTATGAAGTGCGTGTAACATTAATGATTTCTCCGAATGCCGTTTCGCATCTATTGTATAATAATGCTAAAATATCTATCTGGAATGTCTTTCAGCATCAATCAGTATAACACACCTGACAGACAGCACTGTGACGGGTCAACATCCCACAGGTGGTTGGACTGGAGGATGGTATGGGGCTGATAAAAGCTGTTGCTGGCAACAACACCTGACTCCGAACTTCAGGCCACTGCCACAGATCAAGCAGTACCAGCGCTTCAGGTAAAACAATTCAAATGTATTTGGTTATTCATATCTAAACTTGGGAGGTGAATTGATGTTGTGCAGGGTTATGTCTTCAGATGTTTTTTGTTATTCCTTGTTTTACATCTTCGGTGCTCTGGAGCCTGGTGTTGTCACCAAGGAGCGTTCGGACTGTCAGGACTAGGTTTCAGCTGCTTCGCAATGCTGATATCCTTCCTCCAATAGATGGTCTGCCTGTAAAAGCGCCACCTGGACTGGACACAGCTCGACAAGATCAGGGAGTTTTGCGACGAAGAGGGTATGGACATCACATGCCCTGCACCAAAGTCAATGGCAGGACTGAAACGGGCTCTCCGAATATAGATTGCCTTGTCGTGCGTGGTTCGGACGGACCAGTCATAAGCACTATCTGCAGTCCCTCTATTCAAATGACTCCTAACACGCATGCCATACGTTGCTGCTACTATTTTTTTTTTATCCTGCTGCTCAGCCACTTTACCCCTGATTGTATGCATATACCTTGTCTATCACTGATTGTTCTTGTGCATACTGTATATTTTATATTGACACTGTTTCTGATATTGCTACTACGCAAGAAACCATTTGGCTGTACCGTTTACACCTTCTGTAGGGACCATCCACTTAGCAAAATGTTGCTGTATAAAATGAATATTGATGTGGTCATAACATGATTTAGTGACATACCACAACAATATCATGTGACCGTATAGTGTCCACCACATAACTATATGGTGCGTGCATCAGTTTACATACTGTACATGTGCACCTCACTCAGGTTTAAACGCAGGTTTCATGGCCTTCACTTATGTATGGAATACTATGTGATAAGTACATGTGTAACGGTATTTAAAGTGTGCTGATGTGGAGGCATTTGGGCAGTGGTAAAGTGCTTAAGTAAAAAATACTTGTACTACTTAAGTAGTTGGTGGTATCTGTACTTTACTATTTTTATTTTGCAACTTTTACTTCACTACATTTGTAAAAATGTATTTTTTACTCCATACATTTTCACAGGAAAATTGTCCAATTCTCACACACTTATCAAGAGAACATCCCTACTGCCTCTGATCTGGCAGACACACTAAACACATGCTTCATTTGTAAATTGTTGGAGTGTGCCCCTGGCTAGCTGTCAATAAAAATAAAATAATTGTGCTGTGTGGTTTGCTTCATAAGGAATTTGAAATGGTTTATATTTTTTTCTAATGATACTTAAGTACATTGTGCCCCTGGCTATCCAAGTAAAAAAAATAGTTGTGCCGTCTGGTATAATATAAGGAATTTAAATTATTTACTCAAGTATGACAATTAAGTACTTTTCCGCCTGTGGCTGGGGGTTATAACATTTCTTTCACATGACCCATCATTTCAGACAAGTGTGTCTGGGTTAGTGTCTAACATTGTTTTATCTGGACACTTTGTTTTCCTGGAATTGTAGGCTACCACTGACTTAATCTTTACTACACTACCTACTGTTCAGCACATGACCTCACGTGAATCCTTAAGAGACAGGTGAGAACAATACTGAATGGCGAGCTCTCCAGTAGGTAGCAAAACTTTCAAAGGCCCTTCAATGAAAAGTGAGTTTACAAGTTGATCAACTTTCAAATCAGAATTAGTTTCCAATTGTTTCTCAAATGAGTCTACTTTTCTCCAATGTAAAAAAATGTTGCTGATTTGACTGATTTGAGCTGGTCAGTCACATGTCAAGAGGTGCTGGTAAAACCTTGATAGTGGTGCTTGAATGTTTTTTCTGAAAACATGTAGGCACCCTGAAGTGTGATAATAGAAACAGTTAAAAGTAATGTATTAATTCACTAATTCCTTCATTTAATAATTGTGTTTTTAATATACCAGTGATAGCCACTAAGGCAAGCTAGCAGTGACTAGCGTTATCATTCAGTGCGGCAAATAAGCATGCACAGCCTTTAACAAGTGAATGATCATTTACTGACATTTATGGGAGAGACGTGGGCAGATGTGGACGAAGATGTAGTGCAACTGACGTCAAAGGCACACGTAAAATGTTTATCAGAGGTGTACAGGTCTGACCACAGCTGTACACATGCCTGCAAATATCCAGAAATTGTACTTTCAGACTTGCGCGCTGGAGTGTTTGACCCATAAATGTGCCTTTCCATGGAGAGTGGCTTTTGCCACTGTACAGCTATGATTACCTGATATTGTATATTAACGTAATATTACCATATTCTTGGCCAACTGTATATATTCCACCCCCACCACCTCACACATGCACAATCAGTGGTCTTGAATCTACAGTACAGCTCCTCTCCACCTACTGTAAAAATGTAGAATACTTTTGCGACTATGGGTCGTAGAAAAAAAGGGAAGCGCTGTTGACGTACACAACAAACTCCAGGTCAAGGCAGGCAGGGGTCGATAATCCAGAGCAGAGGCCAAGGTGCAGGACGGCAGGCAGGCAGAGGTCAGTAATCCAGAGGTGGAGCAAAGGTACAGGACAGCAGGCAGGCTCAGACACAGGCCATGGTCTGGCGGGCGGGCACAGGGTCAGGACAGGCAAAAGGTCAAAAACCAGGAGGACGAGAAAAAGAGAAACCCAGGGGTTGAGACAAACCACTGGTAGGCTTGAACAAACAAGACGAACTGGTAACAGACAGAAAACTCAGGTGTAAATACACAGGGGAAGATGGGTGACACCTGGAAGGGTGGAGACAAGCACAAAGACAGGTGAAACAGATCAGGGCATGACAACTATGGGTCGTTCCATTTGATTTCAATCCCTTTTTGATTTGAATGCAACTTTCTATCCATACTTGCCCATGGTAGAAGTGGTCAGAAATTCATATTTTGGACCTGACAGCAAAAATATTTAGGAGGTTGAGTTGCTCAAAGTTGACCCATTTTCCACACTACCATGAGACATCCATGTCTTCCGCACTGTAAAAGATAAACGGTTGAGTTCAATATAATTGAAAAGCTTACAAAACAGGGTTGTCAAACAATTGTATACATTTCTTGAAAAAAATATTTGTTTTACCTTTAACTCTTTACACTCCAGGGAATTGGCCTATATGGGTAGGGCTACATTGAAATGTTACTTCCAGAATAAATATGAAAAGCATACAGACAAGCATGGTGGCAATTGAAAGGGAAAAGGATTAGACCAAAGTTGAAGACAACAGTTCACCTGACACAAGACTAAATCCAAACTGTTGATTTTATGTGCATTACATTTGCTGTACTTTTCACCGCATTTGTTGATAACTAAATCTGAAAATACTCTGGATACATAAGAATATTCCTGGAACATGTGGGGTAGGTGCAACATAAGACAAACACAATGACAAGGGTTTGAGTGAGAAGACTAACTGGTTTCTCCAGGTGGGCACAGACCTCTCCAAAGTGTGCACAGTGTAGGTAATTTAAATGTACTTTTATGACTCAAAGAAGAGTCTTTAACTTAAAGGTGTTTTTTGAGCTCTCCAAGCAGTGCTAAGAACTAGAGCAAGCACACTTGTAGTTGTTTTGTTTGGAACACAATCCTGCATCCCCACCATCTCACAGTTACTGTTGTTGACGCTATCCAAAAACTGCCCATTATAAATCGCAATGTGGGTCAGGTAGGCATCATTTGAAATCTTGTTCTATTGCCAATATGACTAGCCAAGGTATACAGTGTTAGGCTTTCACAAGGCAATTCAGAGAAACAGATTGTAGTTTTGGTGCGCATAGAAATGAGTCATGAGTGCATTCAGGTGCGTTTTTCGTGACCAATTTCCTTCACAATATACAAAGATAGGCTAATTCGGTTCACAACAAAACAGGGTATGATGCCCTGTCATCTTGTAACTGTAAATCAAACACCCCCTGCCGAAGGTGTTGTAAGCGTTCCACAGGGACGTTCGCCCATGTTGACTCCAATGCTTCCCACAGTTGTCAAGTTGGCTAGATGTCGCCTCCCAAGTGGCGCAGTGGTCTAAAACCCAGCAGCGTTGTAGTTCTTAACACAAACTGGTGCATCTCACACCTACTACCATACCCCTTTTAAAGGCACTCATATTTTTTTGTCTTGCCCATTCACCCTATGAATGGCACACATACACAATCTATGTCTCAGTTGTCTCAAGGCGTAAAAATCCGTATTAAACATGTCTCCGCCCCTTCATCTACGCTGACTGAAGTGGATTTAACAAGTGACATCAATAAAGGATCATAGGTGTCCTTAATGTTTGTACACTTAGTGTCAAAGTTAATGACAAAGTTCTATGATGTGGAAATGTGAAGTGCACATTTGGTATTTGGCTTGTTTGTATGACATGAAAGCAGTATTTATTATAATCCTCAATGTCTCCTCTATAAAAATACCCTCGAGCCCTCAATTCACAGCATTTCCCTTCCTCAGACAACAGAATATTTGCAAAAGTTGCCTAATTAGCGCGACGGATGGGGGCAATTTCTTGTCGTGTGCAGTGCTCAAGCTCAGAACCCACACAGCGCTGTGAAGTGCAGAGCTTGAGCTCTGAAATAATGTGGAGCATGTTATGGTCATGCCACTGCTTTCTAATTTAGGCGGCTATCAGTGCCCAAATCTGCCATTTTCAACGAGAATGTGTGTGCAAGTGTACATTTCAGGAAATTTCCAGCCGCGTTCAGCCCTGCACACGTCCCGTATATCTCCAATAATGATGCTCCCATAAATGTCAGTAAAAGATTTGGTTGTGCATGCTTATTTGCCCCCACTGAATGCTTGCTGGTCATTGCTAGCTTGCCTTTGTGGCTGTCACCGGTATATTAAAATCAACAATTAATAATTAAATTAAGGAATTACAGTGAATGATGAATAAAACCTTTCCTTTATATGATTTGTATTATCTTTAATATCACACATCAGGGATCCTACATGTTTTCAGAAATAAAATTCAAACACCAGTATCAAGGTTTTAGTTCCTTGAATAAAACACTGAAATCCACTTAATTACTTCTTGAAGGATAATTCATTTCAGTAGAGAAGGAGAAAGTGGCTAATAGTATCTGCATTTAGGCTAAGCAGGGCCTGAAATGAAAGTGGCGGCTCGATCTGTCCCAAGCTGGTTGAATCCTGCTTGAGAGAGAGAGAGAGAGAGAGAGAGAGAGAGAGAGAGAGAGAGAGAGAGAGAGATCTTCACACAGGACACCAGATAAGACAGGAGAAATACTCCAGATATAACAGACTGACCCTAGCCCCCCAACACAAACTACTGCAGCATAAATACTGGAGGCTGAGACAGGAAGGGTCAGGAGACACTGTGGCCCCGCCCGATAATACCCCTGGACAGGGCCAAACAGGCAGGATATAACCCCACCCACTTTGCCAAAGCACAGCCCCCCACACCACTAGAGGGATACCCTCAACCACCAACTTACCATCCTGAGACAAGGCCGAGTATAGCCCACAAAGATCTCCGCCACGGCACAACCCAAGGGAGGGGGGGGGGGGGGGGCGCCAACCCAGACAGGAAGACCACGTCAGTGACTCAACGCACTCAAGTGACGCACCCCTCCTAGGGACGGCATGGAAGAGCACAAGTAAGCCAGTGACTCAACCCCTGTAATAGGGTTAGAGGCAGAGAATCCCAGTGGAGAGAGGGGAACCGGCCAGGCAGATACAGCAAGGGCGATTCATTGTTCCAGTGCCTTTCCGTTCACCTTCACACTCCTGGGCCAGACTACACTCAATCATAGGTCTTCAATAAAGACTTAAAAGGTTTAAACCGAGTCTGCGTCTCTCACATGGGTAGGCAGACCATTCCATAAAAATGGAGCTCTATAGGAGAAAGCCCTGCCTCCAGCTGTTTGCTTTTTAGGGACAATTAGGAGGCCTGTGTCTTGTGACCGTAGCGTACATGTAGGTATGTACGGCAGGACCAAATCGGAAAGATAGGTAGGAGCAAGCCCTTGCCTTAACAGGAAGCCAGTGTAGGGAGGCTAGCACTGGAGTAATATGATCAAATTTTTGGGCTCTAGTCAGGATTCTAGCAGCCGTATTTAGCACTAACTGAAGTTTATTTAGTGCCTTATCCGGGTAGCCGGTAAGTAGAGCATTGCAGTAGTCTAACCTAGAAGTAACAAAAGCTTGGATTCATTCTTTGGACAGAAAGTTTCAGATTTTTGCAATGTTACGTAGATGGAAAAAAGCTGTCCTTGAAACAGTCTTGATATGTTGGTCAAAAGAGAGATCAGTGTCCAGAGTAATGCCAAGGTCCTTCACAGTTTTATTTGAGACTAATGTTCCTCCCAAAGTAAAATAAACCGCAGCAGCTCTGAAATGGCACCAACTAGAGACTTCATACAGTAGCCCAATGTATGTGCATGGAAATTAGCTAGCTGGAGCAACCCTGCTGTATCTATTTTGGACGCCCAAGCTGAATTGTGACGTCTATTATTTGAATAAGTTCCACATCAGCTGGAATGTCAGGTGGACTGTTTCGAGATAAATGTACACTGTTGTGGAAAATGATATCTATCAGCCGTCTGTCATCTTAAAACATTTCAATGGTGCTTTACTCTGCCTATCCAATGGGCCCCAAGTCAGTCATTATTTCCATCTGGAAATGTCTTCTCTATTCTTTGTTTATCTGACTATCCATTCATTATTAAAGGGCTACATTTTGATAACTATATGTTGACATTAGAGTACAGAATATAATAACGTTTGTGGGCGTAGAATGGAACAGTTCCAGACTCTCTTAAGCCCCTAGGGTCGTGACCTCCTTCAAATGAGGAGCCAGAGTGCAATGCATTCTTGATGGCAGGTCAAATCAAATGGGGCTTTCACACTTTTAAATAGGCATTCTCACTGTTTGGAGAGAGAGAGTAATAGGGGTGATTGTTTGTTTTGGAGTCTGACCTCAATGTCTGTATCGTCCGCCCTTTTGTTCCCCACAGGGCATTGGTCCGGTGTTCTGTGCATTCGAGACCGCAGGCCTCCTAGTGTGGCTTGGAGTGTTCAGATGCAGTGCTGATCTACATGCACAATTGTCTATTTTTGCTTCAGATTTGATACTTATTTTTTGTTAGGAGTACAGTACTTGAATGAGTGACAAGGAGGGATTGATACAATAAAATAAGCCAAACGTCCACTATAATGTGTAAAGATGGGCAGGATAATAAGATGTGTGTTTTCTCATCTCATTACTCAGCTTAGTTGTTGGATGTTAATGCCTTTCCATGTACAGTTCCATTGACATTTCTTGAATGTACTTGTTGCAGCAGTGAGACACTAAAGTGCTGTGTTGCAAAGTCGTAAGATGAGAGGCTTTTGCATTTACTTCAACGTTGGGTATTTAAGTAATGTGCATCTGGGATGTGCACAAAATATACACTAGAAAGAATTCAAAGAACCTTACACATTAGTGCCATATTTACCCCAAGATCAGTAGTCCAAGTGATATTTACTAAATCTGAGCCTCAGGTGTACCACCTCTTTGCTTCATTATGTCACTTCTGGTTGGGAGCCTAAATCTGAAACAAATGTCCCTATGTCTGTCAGGTACGTTAATGCTCGTGTCACCAGGGCATAGAATACCACAGTCAAAATATCCATTAAACCTAGCGGTCAAACAGGGAAATGGTTCCAATCGTTTTTTCACCATTCATTTTCACATAGGGGGTTTTATAAACACATAAAACAAGTGCTGTATTTTGTGTAAACCCTGGCGTGATGTTTTGATAACCGTGTAAATCTCAAGGAGCAGGGTTCTCCAACTGGCGGCCCACAGGTGTGCCCCCCCCCCAAATTATCTGAGAAAAAAAATCAAAATAATAATTATGAAAAAATAATCAATTTCATCCATTTTTACTTCAGTTTGTAACACAAACAAATGTGGAATAAGTCAAGGGGTATGAATAATTTCTGAAGTAAAATGGTGGAAAAAAACATTTGTATTCAGTACAAGACGTTAATAACTTTGCCACATTTTTGGCAGTATTACTTTAGTGGACAGGCTTCCTTCTGTTCTCTGTGAATTAGGTTAGTATTATGGAGTAACTACAATTTTGGTGATCCATCCTCAGTTTTCTCCTTTCAAAGCCATTACACTCTAACCGTTTTAAAGTCACCTATGGCATCATGGTGAAATCCCTGAGTGGTTTCCTTCCTCTCTGGCAACTGAATTAGGAAGGACACCTGTATCTTTGTAGTGATGGGGTGTATTGATACACCATCCAAATTGTAATTACTAACTCGCCATGCTAAGGGATATTCAGTGTCTGCTTTAAAAAAAAAAAGTTTTTTTTGAAAGACCCATCTACCAATAAGTGCCCTTCTTTGTGAGGCTCTTGAAAACCTCCATGTATCAAGGCACAAGGCGAGACCCATTTGCAGACACAGGAGGCAGATGGTTGGAGTCTACAATGTTTATTAATCCAAAGCGGTAGGCAAGGGAATGGTCGTGGACAGGCAAAAAGGTCAAAACCAGATTAGAGTCCAGGAGGTACAGAGTGGCAGACAGGCTCGTGGTCAAGGCAGGCAGAATAGTCAGGCAGGCAGGTACAAAGTCCAGAAACAGGCAAGGGTCAAAACCGGGAGGACTAGAAAAAGGAGAATGCAAAAAGCAGGCGAACGGAAAACCACTAGCTGACTTGGAAACATACAAGACAAATTGGCACAGAGAGACAGGAAACACAGGGATTTATACACTGGGGAAAACAAGCGACACCTGGAGGAGGTGGAGACAATAACGAGGACAGGTGAAGCAGATCAGGGTGTGACACCATGGTCTTTGTGGTTGAATCTGTGTTTTAAATTCACTAAGGGACCTTCAATTATCTGTATGTGTGGGGTTGCAGAGATGAGGTAGTCATTCAAAAATCATGTTAAACACTATTATTGCACACCGTTTAACCTAGATATTTGTTTTTGCATTGGATGCGTCTCAATCCATCAAATCCACCGATATCGCACATCCGCATCTGCGGTTTCAGAACTAGAATGTTGTTTGTGAGAACATTAGACACCCCGAAGATTGGTCTACTCACAAAATCGTCTGTAGCGTCCAAACGGTTTGGCCTACGTTTTGCTCCATGACCCCCACAAGCGTCTTGGGACTCGCCTGAATTCTTTACAGCCGATCTGCCAACTTCTGTCTGTAGCGTCCAAGCAGTTAGTGCTACATAATGTGACCCCTCTGTGGAAAGGTGAGATTCTCACAAACACGTACAGTACCAGTCAAACGTTTGGGCACACCTACTCATTCAAGGATTTTCTTTATTTGTACTGTTTTCTACATTGTACAATAGTAGTGAAAACATCAAAACTATGAAATAACACATATGGAATCATGTAGTAACCAAAAAAGTGTTGAACAAATAAAAATATATATTATATTTTAGATTCCTCAAAGTAGCCACCCTTGCCTCGATGACAGCTTCAAAAATGTATTATATATATTTTTGTCACATACACATGTTTAGCAGATGTTATTGCGGGTGTAGTGAAATGCTTTGTACACTCTTGGCATTCTCTCAACCAGCTTCCCCTGGAATGCTTTTTCAACAGTCTTGAAGGAGTTCCCATATATGCTGAGCACTTGTTGGCTGCTTGAATTCTAAATAAATCACTGACAGTGTCACCAGCAAAGCACCCCTACACCATCACTAATCTACAAAAATGTGAAATCAATAGACAAAAGGACAGATTTCCAAGGGTCTAATGTCCATTGATCGTTTTTCTTGGCCCAAGCAAATCTCTTCTTCTTATTGGTGTCCTTTAGTAGTGGTTTCCTTTAGTAGTGGAACCACCAATAGTCTTCCTAGAGCTGGCCGCCCTTCCAAACTGAGCAAACGGAGGAGAAGATTATTGGTCAGGGAGGTGACCAAGAACCCGATGGTCAGTCTGACAGCGCTCCAGAGTTCCTATGTGGAGATGGAAGAACCTTCTAGAAGGACACCCATCTTTGCAGCCCTCCACTAATCAGGCCTTTATGGTAGAGTGGCCAGATGGAAGCCACTTCTCATTAAAAGGCACAGCCAACTTGTATTTTGCCAAAAGGCACCTAATGGACTCAGACCATGAGAAACAAGATTATCTGGTCTGAGGTTTGAACCCTTTGTCCTGAATGCCAGGCATGACGTCTGGAGGATGCCTGGCACCATCCCTACGGTGAGGCATGCTGTGGGGATGTTTATCAGCAGGAGGGACTGGGAGACTAGTCAGGATCCTGTCACGACTTCCGCCGAAATCGGCTCCTCTCCTTGTTCGGGCTGCTTTCGGCGATCAACGTCACCAGCTTTCTAGCCATCGCTGCTCCATTTGTCATATATCCATTTGTCTTATCTTGTTCCATACACACCTGGTTTTCATTCCGCCTAATCATCTACATGTATTTAGCCCTCTCTTTCTCATCATGTCTTTGTGTGTAATTGTTTGGATGTTATGTGGTTTAGTTACGCGCTTTATTTTCTATGTTCCGGTTTTTGAGCACATTGTATGTTTTTAGTTCTTTATATGTGGAACGTTATTAAAATCAATTTTTATGCCATTTATCTCGTAGAAAAGCGATAATATTCCGACCGGGAATCTGCAATAAGCTAAACAGCCGAATTAAAATACTCCACGGGGGCGAATCGCGCACGAGCCTCATTCCATTGTCACCTAATGGGACACTTGGAAAAGGCGATAATCTGTTTCAGCCTGAGGCCGCCTCGTCATCGTTCCTGTTTTTCCCGGGTTCTGAGAGCCTATTGGAGCCCTAGGAATTGTCACGTTACAGCTAAGATCCTTACTCTTCAATAAACAGAGGCAAGAAGAACGACTCCTTGTCAGACAGGCCACTTCCTGCATGAAACCTTCTCAGATTTTTGCCTGCCATAGGAGTTCTGTTATACTCACAGACACCATTCAAACAGTTTTAGAAACTTTAGGGTGTTTGCTATCCAAACCTGAACAATAATATGCATATTCTAGCTTCTGAGTTGATGTAGGAGGCAGTTAAAAATGGGCACATTTTTTCCAAAATTCTCAATACTGCCCCCTATCCCCAACAGGTTAAAGTGCGCTTGTTACTATACTCTGCTCTCCTGCACCTGACTTCGCCTCCAGTATAGCCACGTAACAGATCCAGGGAAAGGAAAGGTGTGTGAATACTTTTTGAAGGCACTGTATATATATATATATTTTTTAAACATTTTTATGGTTGGACATAAAATACTGTAAAAACAGCAGGAAATCAGCACCAAGCAATTTTGATTTTTGAAATCTGTTCCCAAGTACTCCCAAGCATAGAAAACACGTGATCGTATACTAATGTAAGCAAGGATTGAAATTATTATATCTGTTTTGGCTTCTTGTGGTCAATTTGCAGTCTAAAAATGATTTGTAATTATGTTCTGGCCCCCCAACCATCTGAAAAAGAAAAATCAGCCCGTGGCTGAATCTAGTTGATGATCACTGTTCTATAGTATATCATTCCATGATTAAAGAGCACATTATAGATTATCTGTAAATAAATAAAAAATCACTCCTCTCCTGTGTTTGTGTTTTTTCCTCTTGTTTGAATCATAATTTAAGCAATAAGTGACACTCATTTCCAATCACCAAAAGGCCACTGCATATCTTTGAGAGTGTGTGTGTGCATATCCTCAGGTACAAAAGTGTTTGAAATGCAAAATGGAATTAATATTATGAAAAAAGGATGAGTTACCCAGTGCTTTCAGTGTGGGTTTGTGCCCAATTTCTTTCATTCCAAATGATCCTAGACTACATTCGCTCTGTTTGTCAGACCAACCATCTCACTAAAATACTAGGTGGATTTAGAGACTCACTTTAATTTAAATGACAGCGATCCTGCCGAGTATGGAATATCATGATATGTTTTCATAGCGATAGTCAGTCTTGAATGAGATTGAATTACAATAACTTTCACCAATATGTTGCATCATAAATTACAGCTATATCTCGATCACTGCACATTGTCAACCCTGTCTACCCAACCTCCCTGTTGCCTCACCCTCAAAACCTGGTGCTGGAGAGCCACTGGGTGCAAAGTTATTATTACAGCCCAGCGCTAATACCTGATTCAACTAATCAATGGTTTATTAGTTGAGTAGGAACAAAAGGTGCACACCCACTGCGTCTCCAGGACCAAGCTTGAAGAACACTGGTTGAACGTACTGTGATACCAATCCATTCTGGTATATTCGGTTATTTCCTAATTTTCTCCACTCCAGTAACACTGGGCTAACAACTCATGCTGAAGTGAAACTTGGAAAATGAAACACACTTATGATATTTCAAAATTACGAAAATAAAGAAGTATATGAAAAATGAAAAAATGGATCTCTAACAAAGCAAACCTCTTGGTTTTCTGAGTAGAAAACAACCACTTTGCTTTTGTTCCCTTCAACAGCAGCTTTGGAACTGTAGAATTCAATGCATTTGACAAGTGGGATAAAGCCGATGATCGATCACCATGGAAATGCACAAAGGCAGTCAGGAAACCATCCATTCCAATGTATCATCTCTCAGATTTATATATATTTCTCCCTCTGCCATAAACATGGCATAACAATAACAAATGGATGCAATCTAAGGATGTTTCCCATGATTCATATCCCACACAAGAAGAAATTGGTGACTGAAGAGTTTTTTTGCTCCCCTCTCAGATAAACGAAAATAAATGTACTCAAAGATTACAAACAATTTAAGACGCAATGTTTTCTCCTTCTCAGTGGATTTCATTTGTAGAACACCTTAAGAAAATATCTTTGTCTTCCACTCTGGTGTCGCTAAAACTCCCACCAGAACGTGATCCTTGGCGATTATGCTTTCCGTGCCAGTGGGAATCTTCAAACGTTAAAGACTGAGGTGATATTGTTTCTGGTCCACATTGTTCAAAATGGCCATACTATATGTTGAGTTACCTTACTTTTTTTATCAGAGATGCAGTTTGACTGGACATTGACGTCATATTGTAAAGAACCTGGGTGAGCGCTACACACAGTAAATTATTATTATTCAAATATATCACGACTCAATACGAGACATAAGTGTCTGATTTTCCCTTTTCAGGTGACATCCTTTTTTTCCCATTTTCTTTTAATTTTGGAGGCAGTTCCCACTCCTCTTGTATTTTTTACAAGCGTTTAATTATATGACAGTGAGTAGAGGGGGTAGGAAAAATAGGAGAAGACATTGTGTCAAATTAGCAGTGGGATGTACAGTCGTGGCCAAAAGTTTTGAGAATGACACAAATATTAATTTACACAAAGTTTGCTGCTTCAGTGTCTTTAGATATTTTTGTCAAATGTTACTATGGAATACTGAAGTATAATTACAAGCATTTCATAAGTGTCAAAGGCTTTTCTTGTCAATTACATAAAGTTGATGCAAAGAGTAAAAATTTGCAGTGTTGACCCTTCTTTTTCAAGACCTCTGCAATCTGCCCTGGCATGCTGTCAATTAACTTCTGGGCCACATCCTGACTGATGGCAGCCCATTCTTGCATAATCAATTCTTGGAGTTTGTCAGAATTTGTGGGTTTTTGTTTGTCCACCCGCCTCTTGAGGATTGACCACAAGTTCTCAATGGGATTAAGGTCTGGGGAGTTTCCTGGCCATGGACCCAAAATATTGATGTTTTGTTCCCTGAGCCACTTAGTTATCACTTTTGCCTTATGGCAAGGGCTTCCATTATGCTGGAAAAGGCATTGTTCGTCACCAAACTGTTCCTGGATGGTTGAGAGAAGTTGCTCTCTGAGGATGTGTTGGTACCATTCTTTATTCATGGCTGTGTTCTTGGCAAAATTGTGAGTGAGCCCACTCCCTTGGCTGAGAAGCAACCCCACACATGAATGGTCTCAGGATGCTTTACTGTTGGCATGACACAGGACTGATGGTAGCGCTCACCTTGTCTTCACCCACATCTTCTTTTTTCCAGATGCCCTAAACAATCGGAAAGTGGATTCATCAGAGAAAATGACTTTACCCCAGTCCTCAGCAGTCCAATCCCTGTACCTTTTGCAGAATATCAGTCTGTCCCTGATGTTTTTCCTGGAGAGAAGTGGCTTCTTTGCTGCCCTTCTTGACACCAGGCCATCCTCCAAAAGTCTTCGCCTCACTGTGCGTGCAGATGCACTCACACCTGCCTGCTGCCATTCCTGAGCAAGCTCTGTTCTGGTGGTGCCCCGATCCCACAGCTGAATCAACTTTAGGAGACGGTCCTGGAGCTTGCTGGACTTTCTTGGGCACCCTGAAGCCTTCTTCAGAACAATTGAACCGCTCTCCTTGATGTTCTTGATGATCCGATAAATGGTTGATTTAGGTGCAATCTTACTAGCAGCAATATCCTTGCCTGTGAAGACCGTTTTGTGCAAAGCAATGATGACGGCACATGTTTCCTTGCAGGTAACCATGATTGACAGAGGAACAACAATGATTCCAAGCACCACCCTCCTTTTGAAGCTTCCAGTCTGTTATTCAAACTCAATCAGCATGACAGAGTGATCTCCAGCCTTGTCCTCCTCAACACTCACACCTGTGTTAACGAGAGAATCATTGACATGATGTCAGCTGGTCCTTTTGTGGCAGGGCTGAAATGCAGTGGAAATGTTTTTGGGGTATTCAGTTCATTTGTATGGCAAAGAGGGACTTTGCAATTAATTGCAATTCATCTGATCACTCTTCATAACATTCTGGAGTATATGCAAATTGCCATCATACAAATTGAGGCAGCAGATGTGAAAATTCATATTTGTGTCATTCTCAAACATTTGGGCCACGACTGTATTCCTATCCATGCTGGCACGGTACATGTGTGCACTGTGGGTGGCGTCACTAATTGTTAGACCATCATAGGCCACAACATCCTATTTTTCTAATTGGAAAAATGGCAACATAAGTAGAGCTTTGCATTCAGGCAAAGAGTTCAATTTTTGACTCATCAGACCACACCTTTTTTTGCCTTATACTGTACTCAAGGTATTTTACATGCCTTTTTGCAAACTCCCAGCCTGCTGTCATGTGCCTTACTCTCAGGAGTGGCTTCCGTCTGGCCACTCTCCCATAAAGCCCAGATTGGTGAAGTGTTGTATAGACTGCCAAAGAACTCTGTAGTTCTGTCAGAGTGGTCATTGGATTCTGGGACACCTCCCTGACCAAGGTCATTCTTGCCCGGTTGCTCAGTTTGGTCGGACGGCCAGCTCTGTGCAGAAAATGGGTAGTTACAAAAAAAAATAAAAAAATACCAATGCTCTTGGAAACTTTCAAAATTTTTTATATACTTTTAAACCCTTCCCCAGATATATGCCTTACCGGAGATCTACGGACAGTTCCTTGGACTTCATGGTATAGTTTCTGCTCTGACATACACTGTCAACTGTGGGACCGTATATAGAAAGGTGTGTTTCTTTGTAAATCCTGTTAAAACAATTCAATTGGCCACAGGTGGACTCCAATCAAGTTGTAGTTTATCTCAAGGATGATCAAAGAAAATTGGATGCACCTGAGCTCAATTTGGAGTGTCATAGCAAAGGGGTTTGAATACTTAAACTACCAGTCAAAAGATAGGACACACCTACTCATTCAAGGGTTTTTCTTTATTTTTATTATTTTCATTGTATTTTTACATTATACAATAATATTGAAGACATCACAACTATGAAATAATACATATGGAATCATGTGTTAAACAAATCAAAATATATTTTATATTTGAGATTCTTCAAAGTAGCACCCTTTACTTGATGACAGCTTTGCATACGCTTGGCATAGTGGGGTGTACAGGCTGTGGCTCGGGTGCTTGATGTCCTTGATGATTTTTTTGACCTTCCTGTGACATTGGGTCCTGTAGGTGTCCTGGAGTGCAGGCAGTGTGTCCCCAGGGATGCGTTGGGCAGACCATACAACCCTCTGGAGAGCCCTGCAGTTGTGGGCAGTGCAGTTGCCATACCAGGCGGTGATACAGCCCGATAGGATGCTCTAAATTGTGTATCTGTAAAAGTTTCGGAGTGTCTTAGGGGCCAAGCCAAATTTCTGCAGCCTTCTGTCTGTGTGGATGGACCAATTCAGATTGTCAGGGATGTGTACGCCAAAGAACTTGAAGAGTTCTTTATTCCTGCCTGTGCGATGAACTGAGAACCCACTTGGCTGTAAGGACAGAGACAGTATATTCTGAGAGAGCCATTATTCCGTGAAAAAAGTACGTTACAGTCCCTGATGTCTCTCTGGAAGGAGATCCTCGCCCTGAGCTCATCTGCTTTATTGTCCAGAACTGAACATTAGCGAGTAATATTCTCAGAAGCGGTGGATGGTGTGCCCACATCCTGAGTCGGAATTTAAGTCCACTGTAACGTGATGGTAACATGTTTCATGAGCTGAAATAAAAGATGCCATTATTTTTCCATACACACAAAAAGCTTATTTCTCTCAAATTTTGCACATAGATTTGTTTATACCCCTCTTAGTGAGCATTTCTCCTTTGCCAAGGTAATCCATCCACCTGACAGGAGTGGCATATCAAGATACTGATTAAACAGCATGATCATTACACAGGTGCACCTAGTCCCGAGGACAATATAAGGTCACTCTAAAATGTGCAGTTTTGTCACACAGCACAATGCTCAGATGTATCAAGTTTTGAGGGAGTGCGCAATTGGAATGATGATTGCAGGGATGTCCACCAGAGCTGTTGCCAGAGAATTTACTGTTAATTTGGCTGCAGTGTCATTTTAGAGAATTTAGCAGTACGTCCAACTGGCCTAACAACATTACAGACCACGTGTAATGACTCCAGCCCAGGGCCTCCATGTGAGCCCAGGACCTCTAAATCCGGCTTCTTCACCTGCCTATGACACAATCCACCCAGACAGCTGATGAATCTGTGGATTTGCACAACTGAAGAATTTCTGCATAAACTGTCAGACACTTTCTCAGGGAAGCTCATCTGAGTGCTCGTTGTCCTCACCAGAGTCTTGACCTGACTGTAGTTTGACATCGTAACTGACTTCAGTGGGCAAATGCTCACCTTCGATGGCCATTGACACGTTGAAGAAGTGTGCTGTTATACTCACAGACACCATTCAAACAGTTTTAGAAACTTTAGGGTGTTTTCTATCCAAATCAAACAATTATATGCATATTCTAGTTACTGGGCAGGAGTAGTAACCAGATTAAATCGGGTACGTTTTTTATCCGGCCGTGCAAATACTGCCCCCTATCCCCAACAGGTTAAAAAGCATATTGAAGTTAGAAGCAATAGGATTTGAAGCAATAGCCTACAACTATTTAAGCACCACTTCGCGCTGCTCTGAGACAAGCATGGGGACTGGTCTTGATAAATCAATGAGATTTTTATTTTCACTGAATCTCCGTTTGGGTATTGGTTAGACTACCATTATACAATATAATGTGTTATTCTCTTAGTGTAACCTTTATTTAACTACGCAAGTCAGTTAAGAACAAATTCTTATTTACAAAGACAGTCTACACCTTCCTCACCGTCAGGGAATTGAACCCCGGTCTCTCACGTGCCCGCACAACATGGGGATTCTTTAGCTAAATAGCCTAGTACTGTAGCCTACTCCCGACCGTCACATTGTACAGCGCCATATTTTACGTTCCATCCTAACGGAATCCCAGAGGGTTTTTCATTTTTCTTGGAATAGAAACATAATATTAATCTAATTAATTAACCTCTTACATCTACACGTTCCGCTAGCGGAACGTCTGCTCCAATATCCAATGATGGGCGGGGCGCGAAATTCAAACTCCTCTAAATCCGAAAACTTACACTTTTCAAACATATGACTATGTTACAGCTATTTAAAGACAAGACTCTCCTTTATCTAACCAAACTGTCCGATTTCAAAAAGGCTTTACAGCGAAAGCAAAACATTAGATTATGTCAGCAGAGTACCCAGCCAGGAATAATCACACAGCCATTTTTCAAGCTAGCATATCATGTCACATAAACCCAAACCATATCTAAATGCAGCACTAACCTTTGATGATCTTCATCAGATGACACACCTAGGACATTGTGTTATACAATACATGCATGTCTGTTCAATCAAGTTCATATTTATATCAAAAACCAGCTTTTTACATTAGCATGTGACGTTCAGAACTAGCATTCCCACCGAACACTTCCGGTGATTTTACTAAATTACTCACGATAAACGTTCACAAAAAGCATAACAATTATTTTAAGAATTATAGATACAGAACTCCTCTATGCACTCGATATGTCCGATTTTAAAATAGCTTTTCGGATGAAGCACATTTTGCAATAATGTAAGTACATAGCCCGGCGTTACAGGGCTAGCTATTTAGACACCCACCCAGTGTAGCCTTCACCAAAATCACATTTCCTATAAGAAAAATGTTCTTACCTTGCTTGTTCTTCATCAGAATACACTGCCAGGACTTCTACTTCAATAACAAATGTAGGTTTGGTCCCAAATAATCCATCGTTATATCCAAACAGCGACGTTTTGTTCGTGCGTTCTAGACACTATCCCAACGCTAAATCTCGGCCACGAGCATGACGCAAAATATGACAAAAAATTTCGAAATATTCCATTACCGTACTTCGAAGCATGTCAACCGCTGTTTAAAACCAATATTTATGCAATTTATCTCGTAGAGAAGCGATAATATTCCGACCGGGAATCTGCCTGTCTGTAAACTGAGGAAAAAACCAAAAGCCGGGGGCGGGGCGTGTCACGCGCCTAAGGCTTAGTCCATTGACTGACCACTCAGCATTTGCTCTCGTGTGCTTCAGCCAGGGCTTTGAATGACATCATTCCTGTTTTTCCCGGGCTGTGAGACTCCATTGTTGACGTGAGAAGTGTCACGTAAGAGCAGAGATCCTTTGTAAACGACAGAGATAATAAAGAAGGGCAAGAAATGTTCAGACAGGGTACTTCCTGAACAGAAGCATCTCAGGTTTTTGCCTGCCATAGGAGTTCTGTTATACTCACAGACACCATTCAAACAGTTTCAGAAACTTTGGAGTGTTTTCTCTCCAAAGCTAATAATTATATGCATATTCCAGTTTCTGGGCAGGACTAATAATCAGATTAAATCGGGTACGTTTTTTATCCAGCCGTGAAATTACTGCCCCCTAGATGTAACAGGTTAAGCAAGATGTCTTAAAATCAGTCCCATATACAATGTTCTTACTAAAAAAGGTTTTAAATGCTCTAGTACAGCCACTATTGAAAGCTATCAAATGCTTCTTAAAGATGCCCTCTGGTGGTCAAACAAGCACTAACTAGCATTAATGTACCAGTGGTTCACACTTAAATAACGTGCCATAGAATTCTGTGGCAACATGCAAGCTGCGCTGCAGTAAGCGGCAACTTTTAAAGGATGAACCACCGTAACAGTACGCTTTAACTTGCAATAAAAACAACTTTCTAACAAAATTAGAAACCCAAATCAGAAAATGTAGCTAGACTCTTACCCGTGTACGTACACGGATGAACACTTCACGGCATACTGGAACAATTGAACTCCATTTTCTTTGTAGCTACATCTTGTTTGGCCAGCATTGAGTCAAGTCACTCCGGTTTACACTGACCGTGGCATGTGCAGAAAGTAGCCCTCACTTTTTTAAACTGATCTGCTAAATTCAGGGCATCAACATTGTTGAGAAAAGTATCAAAACATTTTTAGCTCTCGACAGCTGACGTTATATCTTTCAAAAATGGTGCGGTAGAAAGGCCTATAAACACATACTGAAAAGCTCACGTTACAAACAGAAGCACGCTACATGGAAGACCAATTCAAAATCATCTTCCGGCATATCCAGCCCTACCATTATCTCAGTCAATCGTGGCTAGTGGGAAGGTTCCGTCTTTTTCTGTGGCTAAACCAACTAGGCTCATCCAGGCTGTATCACAACCAGCCATGATTGGGAGTCCCATAGGGTGGCGCACAATTGGCCCAGCGTTGTCAGGGTTTGGCCGGTGTCTTAACTCACTTGCCTAGTTAAAAAAAGGTTAAATAAAAAAAATATAATACAAATGTAAACATTTTATTGGTTTATATGGATGGATTACAAGTTTGTTATTAGAAGATGACGCTGACAGAGATTGTTGCCTCGTTTCAGGTCCTAAGGAAACTATGCAGTAATTTGTTTATTTTCTGTATTATTTCTTACATTGTTAGCCCAGAAAATCTCAAGTGTTATTACATACAGCCAGGAAGAACTACTGGATATAAAAGCTTTGTGAACTTACCAACTTTACGCCCAGGAATACGACTTTCCCGAAACTGATCCTTTGTTCGGGCCTGCACCCTGGACATGGGATCTTATCCCAGAGGATGACCCAAAACAACGCAGTCACCGCAGGAGAGAGACTTAAAAGGCGAGCACACCATCCACCGCTTCCGAGCATATTACTCGCCAATGTCCAATCTCTAGACAGCAAGGTGGATGAAATTAGGGCACAAGTTGCCTTCCAGAGAGTCATCAGAGATTGTAACGTTCTCTGTTTCACGGAAACATGGCTCACTCGGAATATGTTTTCAGAGTCGGTACAGCCACCCGGTTTCTTCATGCATCGCGCCGACAGAAACAAACATCTTTCTGGTAAGAAGAAGGGCGGCGGTGTATGCCTTATGATTAACGACTCATGGTGTAATCATAACAACATACACAAACTCAAGTTCTTGTGTTCACCTGACCTAGAATTCCTTACAATCAAATGCTGACCGCATTATCTACCAAGAGATTTCTCTTCGATTATAGTCACAGCAGTGTATATCACCCCCAAGCAGATACCTCAACGGCTCTGAAAGAACTTCACTGGACTCTATGTAAACTGGAAACCATATATCCAGAGGCTGCATTTATTTTAGTTGGGTATTTTAAGAAAGCTAATCTGAGAACAAGGCTTCGTAAATTTGATCAGCATATCTGGATCATTGCTACTCTAACTTCCGCAATGTATACAAAGCCCTCACCACTCTCACTTCGGCAAATCTGACCATGACTACATTTTGTTGCTCCCAGCCTATAGACAGAAACTAAAACAGGAAACACCCGTGCTCAGGTCTATCCAATGCTGGTCTGACCAATCGGATTCCACACTTCAAGATTGCTTCGATCACGTGGACTGGGATATGTTCCGGGTAGCCTCAGACAACAACATTGATGTATACGCTGACTCGGTGAACGAGTTTATTAGCAAGTGCATTGGTGATGTTGTACCCACTGTGACTATTAAAACCTTCCCTAACCAGAAACCGTGGCAGCATTAGTGCAAAACTGAAAGTGTCAACCACCGCTTTTAATCATGGCAAGCTGACTGGAGTAATGACCAAATACAAACAGTGGAGCTATTCCCTCCTTAAGGCAATCAACCAATAAAAGCGTCAGTATAGAGACAAAGTAGAGTTGCAATTCAACTGCTCAAACGCGAGACATATGGGGCAGGGTCTACAGTCAATCACGGATGACAAAAATAAATCACCCCGTAGCACTTACTTCTGTCATCATGAAGTGCTTTGAGAAACTAGTCAAGGATCATATCACCTCCACCCTACCTGATATCCTAGACCCACTCCAATTTGCTTACTGACCCAATAGGTCCACAGACGATGCAATCGCCATCACACTGCACACTGCCCTATCCCATCTGGACAAGAGGAATACCTATGTAAGAATGCTGTTCATTGACTACAGCTCAGCATTTAACACCATAGAATTTCTGACGGGCAACCCCCAGGTGGTGAGGGAAGGAAATGACATCTCCACCCCGCTGATCCTCAACATTGGGGCCCCACAAGGGTGTGTTCTCAGCCCTCTCCTGTACTCCTTGTTCACCCATGACTGCGTGGTCATGCACACCTCCAAGTTTGCAGATGACACTACAATGGTAGGCTTGATTACCAACAATGACGAGACGGCCTACAGGGATGAGGTGAGGGCCCTCAGAGTGTGGTGTCAGGAAAATAACCTCTCACTCAATGTTAACAAAATAAAGGAGACGATCGTGGACTTCAGGAAACTGCAGAGGGAGCATCCCCCCATCAACATTGACAGAACAGTAGTGGAGAAGGTGGAAAGTTTTAAGTTCCTCGATGTACACATCACGGACAAACTGAAATGGTCCACCCACACAGACAGTGTGGTGAAGAAGGCGCAACAGCGCCTCTTCAACCTCAGGAGGCTGAAGAAATGTGGCTTGTTACCTCAAACACTCACAAACTTTTACAGATGCACAATCTAGAGCCTCCTGTCGGGCTGTATCACCGCCGGCAACTGCTCCGCTCACAACCGCAAGGCTCTCCAGAGGGTAGTGCGGTCTGCACAACGCATCACCAGGGGCAAACTACTTGCCCTCCAGGACACCTACGGCACCCGATGTCACAGGAAGGCCAAAAAGATCATCAAGGACAACAACCACCCGAGCCACTGACTGTGGTCAGTACAGGTGCATCAAAGCTGGGGCCAAGAAACTGAAAAACAGCTTCTATCTCAAGGCCATCAGACTGTTAAAAAGCCATCACTAACAAAGTGGCTGCTGCCATCATACTGTCTCAAATCTCTGGCCACTTTGATAAATGTAATAAATGGATTTAATAAAGGAATCACTAGTCACCTTAAATAACGGCACTTTAATAATGTCTACATATAATACATTACTCATCTCATATGTATATACTGTATTCTATACCATCTACTGCATATTGCCTATGCCGCACGTCCATCGCTCATCCATATATTTATAAGTACATATTCTTATTCATCCCTTTACATTTGTGTGTATAAGGTAGTCGTTGTGAATTTGTTAGATTACTTGTTAGATATTACTGCACTGTCAGATCTAGAAGCACAAGCATTTCGCTACAATCTGCTAACCATGTGCATGTGACCAATAAAATGTGATTTGATTTAATTTGATTTGATTTAGGGCACACGAAAGTTTGTATGCTCCAGAAGGCATTTCTGACAAAAAAAACCACATTTTGATAAAAAATACATGTTTACGGTCAAATGACTCTCCTGTGAAGTTGCGAAGTGTGACATATGCCTAGTTTCCTGAATAGAGTCACATATAAGGTCCCACAGTTGACAATGCATGTCAGAGCAAATACCAAGCCATGATGTTTATGCTTTGTCTATATGGGGCAGTGGTTCCCAAACTTTTTATAGTCCGTACCCCTTCAACCTCCAGCTGCGTACCAGGATCAGCGCACTCTCAAATGTTGTTTTTTGCCATCATTGTAAGCCTGCCATACACACTATATGATACATTTATTAAACATAAGAATGAGTGTGAGTTTTTGGCACAACCTGGCTCGTGGGAAGTGACAAAGAGCTCTTATAGGGCCAGGGCACAAATAATAATATAATAATAATAATCACTCATTTTGCTCTTTATTTAGCCATCTTTAGCCATCTTACATATCCTGTTATGGATAGGGGGCAGTATTTTCACGGCCGGATAAAAAACGTACCCGATTTAATCTGATTATTACTCCTGCCAAGAAACTAGAATCTGCATATAATTATTAGCTTTGGATAGAAAACACTCCAAAGTTTCTAAAACTGTTTGAATGGTGTCTGTGAGTATAACAGAACTCATTTGGCAGGCCAAAACCTGAGAAGATTCCAAACAGAAAGCGCTCTCTCTGACCATTTCTTGGCCTTCTTGATCATCTCTAACCAAAACAGGGGATCTCTGCTGTAACGTGACACTTCCTACGGCTCCCATGGGCTCTCAGAAGGCGGCAAAAAGCTGAATGGTGGCTTTACAGGCTCTGGCTGAAAAACATTAGCGCATTTAGATAGTGGTCGATCAGAGAACAGAGACTGGAGGCGCGTGCACGAGGCGACCCCATGTTTTTATTCTTTCGTCTTTGAACTAAAACAACGACTCCCGGTCGGAATATTATCGCTTTTTTACGAGAAAAATAGCATAAAAATTGATTTTAAACAGCGGTTGACATGCTTTGAAGTACGGTAATGGAATATTTAGAATTTTTTTGTCACGAAACGCATCGGGCGCGTAACCCTTCGTCACCCTTGGATAGTGTCTTGAATGCACGAACAAAACGCATCTATTTGGATATAACTATGGATTATTTTGAACCAAACCAACATTTGTTATTGAAGTAGAAGTCCTGGGAGTGCATTCTGACGAAGAACAGGAAAGGTAATCAAACTTTTCTAATAGTAAATCTGACTTTGGTGTGGGTCAAACTTGGTGGGTGTCAAAATAGCTAGCCGTGATGCCTGGCCTATCTACTCAGAATATTGCAAAATGTGTTTTCACCGAAAAGCTATTTTAATATCGGACATAGGGAGTGCATAAAGGAGTTCTGTATCTATAATTCTTAAAATAATTGTTATGTTTTTTGTGAACGTTTATCGTGAGTAATTTAGTAAATTCACCGGAAGTGTTCGGTGGGAATGCTAGTTCTGAACGTCACATGCTAATGTAAAAAGCAGGTTTTTGATATAAATATGAACTTGATTGAACAAAACATGCATGTATTGTATAACATAATGTCCTAGGCGTGTCATCTGATGAAGATCATCAAAGGTTAGTGCTGCATTTAGCTGTGGTTTTGTTTTTTGTGACATTATATGCTAGCTTGAAAAATGGGTGTCTGATTATTTCTGGCTGGGTAGTGTGGTTAGATAAAGGAGAGTCTTGTCTTTAAATAGCTGTAAAATAGTCATATGTTTGAAAAATTGAAGTTTTGGGATTTTTGAGGAATTTGTATTTCGCGCCACGCCTATCATTGGATATTGGAGCAGGTGTTCCGCTAGCGGAACGTCTAGATGTAAGAGGATATAAAACCTTATTTGGTTAATGAGAAGGGTGTGCTTGAAAGGATGCACATAACTCTGCAATGTTGGGTTGTATTGGAGAGAGTCTCAGTCTTAAATAATTTTATACTCAAAGTCTGTGCCTGTATTTACCTTTCATGCTAGTAAGGGCCGAGAATCCACTCTCACATAGGTACATGGTTGCAAAGGGCATCAGCATGATTTGCCAAGGCAAGAAACTCTGAGCGCAGCCCTATCCAGAAATCTGGCAGTGGCTTCTGATTAAATTAAATTTTCACAGAACCGTTTGTTGCAATTTCGATGAGGCTCTTGTTCAGATATCGATAAGAGGACTGGAGGCAGCTCACAAAAGGGATAACGAATCCAGTTGTTTGTTTCATCCGTTTCGGGAAAGTACCTATGTAATTGCGCACCCAACTCACTCAGGTGCTTTGCTATATCACATTTTACATTGTCGGTAAGCTTGAGTTCATTTGCACACAAAAAAAATCATACAATGATGGAAACTAGTCATAGCCTCAATTTTGTCCCACACACTGAATATAGTTCAGATCATTCAGGCGAGAAAAAACATCGCCCAGACAGGCCAGTCGTGTGAGAAATTCGTCATCATGCACGCGGTCAGACAATTGAAAATTATGGTCAGTAAAAAAAACTTTAAGCTCGTCTCTCAATTAAAAAAAACGTGTCAATACCTTGACCCTTGATAACCAGCGCACTTCTTTCTGTATATTGTAAAAGCATTACATGGTCGCTGCCCATATCATTGCATTGTGCAGAAAATACTCGAGAATGGGCCTTGCTTTAACAAAGTTAACCATTTTCACTGTTGTGTCCAAAACGTCTTTCAAGCTTTCAGGCATTTCCTTGGCAGCAAGAGCCTCTTGGTGGATGCTGCAGTGTACCCAAGTGGCATCGGGAGCATCTGCTTGCACACGCGTTACCACTCCACATGTCTCCCTGTCATGGCTTTTGCGCCATCAGGAAATATACCAACACATCTTAACCACCAAATTCCATTTGATGTCACAAACCTGTCATGTACTTAAAAAATATCCTCTCCTGTTGCCCTGGTTTCCAGTGGTTTGCAGAAGATGTCTTCCTTAATTGACGCCCCATAAACGTAATAGACATATACCAGGAGCTGTGCCAGGCCCGCCACGTCTGTTCACTCATCCAGCTGTTATGCATATAATTCACTGGCTTGTATGCGAATCAGTAATTGTTTCAAAACATCTCCTGCCATGTCACTGATGCGTTGTGAAACAGTGTTGTTTGATGAAGTCATTGTCTGTATAGTTTTTTTGGCCTTTTCCCCCAGCATTGTCCCAGCCATATCCGCGGCAGCAGGTAGAATTAAGTCCTCCACAATAGTATGGGGCTTGCCTCTCCTAGCAACTCGGTAGCTCACCATATAAGACACTTCTAGACCCTTCTTATTAATGGTATCTGTTACTTTTAGACATGTCTTACTACTCGATAGTCATCTTTATTCTCGCTCAAAAAACTCCTGTGGCTTATTTTTCAAATTGACATGTTTTGTTTCTAAATGTCTGCGCAACAGTGAAGGGTTCCCGCGAGAGAGTAGCGGTTAATGTGATTGGATGTTAATTATTTGACTAGGCTACCTGTATTTGACATTGTGTTGTAATATCGCTAGATGGTTGAAATGTTATATTTGGCAGTGAAACGAGGCTACTCAGGCGAGGAAAAAACTCACCCAAATGTATAGCCCAGTTGGAAAATATACATTTACAGTACTGTTTGAAAATGTGATTTGTTTTATAAAATTGTTTTTATTTCATAAGTTCATTTTTGTATTTTTTTATGTGAATCATATTTTTATTTGGCGTACCCCTGACGGCATTGCGTGTACCCCTTGGGAATACCTGATATGGGGTATTGTGTGTAGCTTGATGAGGGACATTTTTTTAAATTCATTTTAGAATAAGGATGTAACTTAACAAAATGTGGAAAGTGTCAAGGGGTCAGAATACTTTCCGAATGCACTGTAATTTTGACTGCACTGGGCCTATAAATGCATTAACACAAAAACTGTTTATTCATGAGTTCACTCCTGTTTGTATAAGTTGCTGGGGAGTCTCACCAAAGTCAAAAGTAAAACAAAAAGTAAACATTTCAGTTGATGTCTATAAACTGAAAGTGAAGATATAATTTGTGGACTAGACAAACACGAAGACATAGTGGACACCTTCATGATAGCTTTGAAACATAGAACTGTCACTCAAACTATGATGTGTTGTTGTAAGGCTTGTGACCTATTTTCAGTGAAGAATCCGCCAATTCTGAAGTCATGCTTATATAATTGATGTTTGACAGTTCTGCTTTGGTTCGTACAGAAAATGACATGTGACATGGCTTAGCGTTGCTACTGTATTGTACTGTGCATGCATGCATTGCATGATTCACCCCACTATTCGCTTTCTCGCTCTATTTTTCAAAGTGCCTGGATGGGTAAAGAAGAGAAATTGAGAGCTGTGATGGCTGTCTATCTATCTCAGTCTCCAGCTGCGTCTGAAATAGAACATTGTGGAAAGTTAAAGGAAACAACAAGCACTTAAGCGTGAAATGGGTTCATAATGCTCTTGTCGGACACAGGCCATCAGAATTGAACATTTATTATTTTAATTCACATTTGCCCATGTGGAATTCATGCACAGAACTGTATGTATTGAAACTGTATGTACTGTTGATGTGTGTATGACATATACGGTGTGGAGACTGTAGTGCATTATTGTACATTATACAGCATGGATACAATCATATTCCTTCCAAGGATATAGTTATTACTTCTGGCAATGACAAGCTGGGCTAGTCTTTTGACATGTTGTTATGTGGGAGGGATCCTTGGGTAAGCAGGAACAAATCCTTGGTATTATTGACGTCGGGTGCGGCTTGCTTTGACGCCTTTCGCATGGTGCCTCAGTGTCATCTTTTCTGCATGTCATTTTTCTGTCATCTCGGCAATCTGTGTCTTTTGTATCGCTGGTAACCCAATTAACTCTCTTCTAATCAATCCTCCACTTCTGTCTCTAAGACATCATTCAGAAGACCAGGACAATATTTTCCATATATTAAAATGCATATTAAAGGGCATTAAGTTGCTGTTACTTCAAGTGGTACTTGATTTTCCACAAATCTTTTTTTTAAGGAAACGTCCATTGTCATTACTGTGTAGTTAGATTACTGTGTAGTTACTTTGTAATTACATTACTGTGTAGTTAGATTTGAAAACCTATTATTTAGATTTGGGCCTTAGGATTTTAGGTTAACATATACTGTATGTTCTTTAACAAAAAAATGTTTTTGCATAAAAAACATATAGGAAATATATACTGCATATATTCTATATTAAGTATATATTATATACGTAATATATATTTTACATTTAATTAACTGCAACCACCAACCACAGGAAGATTCTCTCAAAGAGTGTAGACATTCTGCTGCCGCTCTGCTAATCATCATATGGGGGGAGGAGTTATGGGGCCCACGTGAGTAACTAGGGGGCCCTGCCTTGATTGGGTAACTGGTTAATAAAAACATTTTAAAAAACTGCATAATAAATAATGTGACTGGTCAATTGGGAGTCAGGGGCCCAAGACTGTAGGTGATCCAAGAGGAAAAAAAAACTACGATTTAAAACAAATTGTTTTTTTTTTATTATACTTTTGTATCCAACCGAAGGAGCCCATTCTCAATGTTCAAAATACACCAGAGAGCATAATTTAACCACAGAGGATAAATAACTGGATTATGTTTTATCACAAGCACATACAGGTTTCTGCCAAAATTAAGGAAACACCAACATAAATTGTCTTGAATGGTGTTGCAGAACAGCTTCAATGCAGCTTGACATAGATTCTACAAGTGGACCTAAACCATGTGAGGAAAATGCACCCCACACCATAACATACAGTTGAAGTCAGAAGTTTACATACACTTAGGTTTGAGTCATTAAAACTCATTTTTCAACCACTTCACAAATTTCTTGTTAACAAACTATTGTTTTGGCAAGTCGGTTAGGACATCAAATTTTTCCAACAATTGTTTACAGACAGATTATTTCACTTATAATTAACTGTATCACAATTCCAGTGGGTCAGAAGTTTACAGATGAACGTTTACAGATGCCTTTAAGCAACTTAGAAAATTACAGAAAATGATGTCATGGCTTTAGAAGCTTCTGAAAGGTTAATTCACATCATTTGAGTCAATTGGAGGAGTACCTGTGGATGTATTTCAATGCCTACCTTCAAACTCAGTGCCTCTTTGCTTGACATCATGGGAAAACCAAAGAAATCAGCCAAGACCTCAGAAAAAACATTGTAGACCTCCACAAGTCTGGTTCATCCTTGGGAGCAATTTCCAAATGCCTGAAGGTACCACGTTCATCTGTACAAACAACAGTACGCAAGTTTAAACACCATGGGACCACGCAGCCGTCATACCGCTCAGGAAGGAGACACGTTCTGTCTCCTAGAGATGAATGTACTTTGGTGAGAAAAGTGCAAATCATTCCCAGAACAGCAGAGAACCTTGTGAAGATGCTGAAGAAAACAGGTACAAAAGTATCTATATCCACAGTAAAACGAGTCCTATATCGACATAACCTAATAGGCCATTCAGCAAGGAAGAAGCCACTGCTCCAAAACCGCCATAAAAAAGCCAGACTATGGTTTACAACTGCACATGGGGACAAAGATTGTACTTTTTGGAGAAATGTCCTCTGGTCTGATGAAACAAAAATAGAACTGTTTGGCCATAATGGCCATCGTTATGTGTGGAGGAAAAAGGGGGAGGCTTGCAAGCCGAAGAACACTCTCCCAACCGTGAAGCACGGGGGTGGCAGCATCATGTTGTGGGGTGCTTTTTGTGGGAAGCTTGTGGAAGGCTACTCGAAACATTTGACCCAAGTTAAACAATTTAAAGGCAATGCTACCAGATACTAATTGAGTGTATGTAAACTTCTGACCCACTGGGAATGTGATGAAGAAATAAAAGCTGAAATAAATAATTCTCTCAACTATTATTCTGACATTTCACATTGTTAAAATAAAGTGTTGATCCTAACTGAACTAAGGCAGGGAATTTTTACTAGGATTAAATGTCAGGAATTGTGAAAAACTGAGTTTAAATATATTTGGTTGAGGTGTATGTGAACTTACAACTTCAACTGTATACTTTGTATCCCTTTTTAACTCAAGTGTTTCCTTTATTTGGGCACTTACCAGTATGCCTACAGTTGGGAAGGCTGCAGTTTGAGCAGCATGTGCTCCAAATATAGGCAACAGCTTGTTGTGTTGTGACCATAGACATATAATCCATAGAAGGGTCTTGTAACCTCTTACCCTGGCAACTTGACTGTTAAACTCATGGGTACACTAAGAATGGATGCCAGTCCTAATTTGAATGGGCCTGCAATTTAAGGATTATATTTGTATGGTTGGCTACGGCTGTTAGTTTGCCTTTTGCAGATTTCAAAATACTATCGAGAAAAACAGAGTTGGAAAGCAAATTCCTACTGCTGGAAAGATAAGACTAATCTGTCTGTAGAACCAGCATAATGATACTTTTTTTCTCATCAACTCCCAATTTGTAGCTAAAAGCAGCACTGTTTTTCAAAGTAACTCATCTTGAGGAAGGCTATTGTCACAACGAGCGAATCGGCCATCACCGTGAATAGCCTATGGCTTCAGCATCATCATTAGTTGAGTCAGTAGCCACTGGAAATGTTATTTAGTTGGCTACTGTAGCCTATGATATATATATACAATATATACAGTGCCTTCGGAAAGTTTTCAGAACCCTTGACTTTTCCCACATTTTGTTAGGTTATAGCCTTATTCTAAAATGTATTACATTGTTTTTTTCCCCTCATCAATATACACACAATACCCCATAATGACAATGAAAAAACATTTTTGGGCAAAATGTTTTGCTAATTTAAAAACTGAAAAATTACATTTGCATAAGTATTCAGACCCTTTACTTAGTACTTTATTGAAGCACCTTTGGCAGTGATTACAGCCTCGAGTCTTCTTGGGTATGATGCTACAAGCTTGAAACACCTGTATTTGGGGAGTTAATCCCATTCTTCTCTGGAGATCCTCTCAAGCTCTGCCAGATTGGATTGGGAGCATTGCTGCACAACTATTTTCAGGTCTCTCCAGAGAAGTTCGATCAGGTTTAAGTCCAGACTCTGGCTGGGCCACTCAAGGACATTCAGAGACTTGTTCCAAAACCACTCCTGCATTTTCTTGGCTGTGTGCTTAGGGTTGTTGCACTGTTAGAAGGTGAACCATCTCCCCAGTCTGAGGTCCTGAGAGCTCTGGAGCAGGTTTTCATCAAGGATGTCTCTGTACTTTGCTCCTTTCATCTTTGCCTCGATCCTGACTAGTCTCCCAGTCACTGCCGCTGAAAAACATCCCCACAGCATGATTCTGCCACCACCATGCTTCACTGTAGGGATGGTGTCATGTTTCCTCCAGACGTGACGCTTGGCATTCAGGCCAAAAATTGAAATCTTGATTTCATCAGACCAGAGAATCTTGTTTCTCATGGTCTGAGAGTCTTTAGATGCCTTTTGGCAAACTCCAAGCGGGCTGTCATATTCCTTTTACTGAGGAGTGGATTCCGTCTGGCCCCTCTACCATAAAGGCCTGATTGGTGGAGTGCTGCAGAGATGGTTGTCCTTCTGGAAGGTTCTCCCATCTCCACATAGGAACTCTAATGATCTGTCAGAGTGACCACCAGGTTCTTGGTCACCTCCCTGACCAAGGCCCTTCTTCCCCCGATTGCTCAGTTTGGAAGGGCGGCCAGCTCTAGGAATAGTCTTGTTGGTACCAAATTTCTTCCATATAAGAATGAGTGAGGCCACTGTGTTCTTGGGGACATTCAATGCTGCAGACATTTTTTGGTACCCTTCCCCAGATCTGTGCCTCAACACAATCCAGTCTACGGAAAATTCCTTTGACGTCATGTCTTGGTTTTTGCTCTGACATGCACTCTCAACTGTGAGACCTTATATAGACAGGTGTGTGCCTTTCCAAAACATGTCCAATCAATTGAATTTACCACAGGTGTACTCCAATCAAGTTGTAGAAACATCTTAAGGATGATCAATAGAAACAGGATACAACAGAGCTCAATTTCGAGTTTCATAGCAAAGGGTCTGAATACTTAGGTAAATAAGGTATTTCTGTTTAAAAAATATAATACATTTGCAAACATTTCAAAAAATCGGTTCTCGCTTTGTCATTATGGGGTTTTGTGTGAATATTTTAACTTATTTAATCCATTTTAGAATGAGGCAGTAGCGTAACAAAATGTGGAAAAAGTCAAGGGGTCTGAATAACTTTCTGAATGCACTATATATTGCCTCCTTATATAGCACAATACGTGTGCAGCTTCATTGGACTGGGCTATTGTTTGTTTTGAATTCAAGACCAGATTGATCTCAGTTTGTCAGTGTCAGAGTAGTTCCTCATTTCGGGTCATTTGTGTACAATTAAAAAAGATTAATCTAATGTCTTCTGTCATGTAAATGACGTACAAATGCTGAAATGCGTTTTAAAAGGTATATTTTCTCAATTAAAAAAAAGCAAAGCCCCGGGGCCTATGATTTCTTAATCCGGCCCTGACAACCGAGCATTAGGAGGTAAAAGGAAACTGAAAGTTTCCAGTTTATTCAGAATTCCCAGCTGAATTGGACAACCATATGTGATGGAGTAATTTTCTGCACACCCACATTAACTCCTTAAAATTACACATTAAAACGTATCTATGTGACTCATTGGTAACAGGTAGTTTAAGTACCCACAGCTATCAGAGAGAAAAAATAAAATGCATACATGTATTAAATGATGTATGCACTTGCTGTGTTTTGTGCAAAATGGCTGGGTTTTGTGAAAGTATCTGCTCACGATTTAGGGTATATAGTGTTTCACATATTTGGTTTGACCATAAGACATGTTTGGACACACCTACTGTACTCATTCAAGGGTTTTTCTTTATTTTACTATTTTATACATTGTAGAATTATAGTGAAGACATCTAAACTATGAAATAACACATATGGAATCATGTAGTAATCAAAAAAGTGTTAAACAAATCAAGATATATTTTATATTTCAGATTCTTCAAAGTAGCCACCATTTGCATTGACGATAGCTTTGCACACTTTTGGCATTCTCTCAACCAGCTTAATGAGGTATTCTCCTGGAATGCATTTAAATTAACAGGTGTGCCTTGTTAAAAGTTAAGTTATGGTATTTCTTTCCTTCTTAATGCATTTGAGCCAATCAGTTGTGTTGTGACAAGGTAGGGGTGTTATACAGTACATAGCCCTATTTGGTGAAAGACCTAGTCCATATTATGGCAAGAAAACCTCAAATAAGCAAAGAAAAACGACAGTCCATCAATACTTTAAGGTCAGTGAATATGGACATTTCAAGAACTTTGAAAGTTTCTTTAAGTTCAGTTGCAAAACCATCCAGCGCTATGATGAAACTAGCTCTCATGATGATCGCCACAGGAAAGGAAGACCCAGAATTACCTCTGCTGCAGAGAATAAGTTCATTAGAGTTACCAGCCTCAGAAATTGCAGCCCAAATAAATGCTTCACGGAGTTCAAGTAACAGACACATCTCAACATCAACTGTTCAGAGGAGACTGTGTGAATCAGGCCTTCATGATTGAATTGCTGCAAAGAATCCACTACTAAAGGACACCAATAAGAAGACTTACTTGGGCCAAGAAATATGAGCAATAGACATTAGACCGGTGGAAATCTGTCCTTTGGTCTGATGAGTCCATATTTGAGATTTTTGCTTCCAACCGCCGTGTCTTTGTGAGACGCAGAGTAGGTGAACGGATTTCCCCCCGTGAAGCAGAGGCGGAGGTGTGATGATGTGGGTGTGCTTTGCTGGTGACACTGTTGGTGATTTATTTAAAATTCAAGGCACACTTAACCAGCGTGGATACGACTGCATTTTTCAGCAATACGCCACCCCATCTGGTTTGCACTTAGTTGGACTAACATTTGTTTTCAACAGGACAATGACCAAACACACCACCAGGCAGTGTAAGGGCTATTTGACCAAGAAGGAGAGTGATGGAGTACAGCATCAGATGACCTGGCCTCCACATTCACCCGACCTCAACCCAATTGAGATGGTTTGGGATGAGCTCATCTGCAGAGTGAAGGAAAAACAGCCAACAGGTGCACAGCATATGTGGGAACTCCCTCAGGACTGTTGGAAAATAATCCCAGGTGAAGCTGGTTGAGAGAATGCCAAGAGTGTGTAAAACTGTCATCAATGCAAAGGCTGGAAACTTTGAAGAATCTCAAATATTAAATATATTTTGATTTGTTTTTTGTTTAAAACATGATTCCATATGTATTATTTCATAGTTTTGATGTCTTCACTACTATTCTACAATGTAGAAAATAGTAAAAATAAAGTAAAACCCTTGATTGAGTAGGTGTGGCCAAACTGTTGACTGGTACTGTACTTGTAGGTAGGTGTAAAGTGACTATGCATAGATAGATAATAAACAGTGAGTAGCAGCAGCGTAAAAAAATGGGAGGTCAATGCAATTAGTCCGGGTAGGTGTGTCCAAACTTTTGACTGGTACTGTAGTTAAACCTATGAGATTATTTTTGAGGTTATTGATTTATGAGGTTATTGATTTGCAATGTCTAGAAATGCAGTTTATAACTGTGTGGCTCATGAAAAGCAAAATCTACATTTTCCAATGATAACTGACAAGTCTGTTTTCTATGAGGTATTTATTGATATTCCTGTCAGTGTCCTGAGCCTGTCAAACTGCCATTTGAGAGGGATACCTATTAGTAGAAACACACAGACAACTGAGGCAACACTCTCAATCAAAAGTGATACCTCTGTGACCTAAGGAGCACCTGTGGGATACAGTTGAATGCAACATGATCATTTGACAGACATTGCCTATGGTAGCCATGCACCATGAGGAACTGATGGATCTCAATGAGATTCGATCAGCTTTGATGTCTGATTTTAGTACAAAGATGGACCTACAGTTGGCTTTCTTATATTTTAAAAATTTCTGACCACAAATTACTGAACATTGATGCCTGACAAACTAAGAATTATCTGGAACCTAGCTAAGAAGTAGCCCAAAGCATTTTTCTTTTTTTTATGTGACGTGGGCGCAAACCACAAAATATTATTTGGAAATGGGACCATCATAAGTGGGTCTATTTTATGTCTCATTCAATGTGGATTTGGGAGAAAACTGGTATGAATATCTCCTACTAAAGGACTCTCAACTATTTATATAACAACTACTGAAGACACCACTGAGGAAAGCACAATGAGCCCATTCTGGGAAGTCTGAAAAGATGTCAGATCAACCATCCAATTTGTGGTTGAAATCTTGGTTAAACTAAGACAAAAATACTTTTCCTGTTAGTACATTTTACAAGGTACATTTTCAGTCTACAGAACACACGGTCAAGTTTTTTGTCCAACACAAAGAGACCTTGTTTGAGGAGAATAAAGTTGTAACATATGAGGTGAAAAATTATACCTGTGTACTGATCATTCCAACTGTAAACAGTAATGGTTCTTGGCAAGTCTTTCAGCCTAGGACAAAAACCTGACTGGTTAGGGTCAAGAAGATCATTCTGAGAGAGATAGTGAGATAGTTTGTCAGAGACAGCACACAAGTGTTTTGCAAAGAAAATAAATAAGGGATACTGGTCTGTAGTTTTTGACGTCAGATGAGTCGGGTGTTGGTTTCTTGAGGATGGGAGCGATTCGGGCCATTTTGAAATCAGAGGGGATGCAACCAGTGGTCAGGGATGAGTAGACAGGGAAGTGAGGAATGGTAAAAGGTATCCAGAGATGGTCAAGAGAATGGAGGATGGGATCGAATGGGTAGGTTGTCGGGTGGCCGGACCTCACTAGTTGCAGGACTTCATCTGGAGAGAGAGGGGAGAAAGCGGTCAAGGCATAGGGTAATTCTGTGTGAGTGGAACCAGTGGACTCAATAGGCTGAGTGAATGAGGAGGGGATGTCGTCAACCTTCTTTCAAAATGGTTGAAAATGTTGTCTGCAGAGAGGGAGGAGGGAGAGAGGTAGGGGGAGGGGGTGGAGGATTAAGGAGGAAGAAGAATGTGGAAAAGAGTTTCCTAGGGTTAGAGGCAGAAGCTTTACATTTAGGGTGATAGAAAGTGGCTTTAGCAGAGATAGGGGAAGAGAAGGTAGAGAGGAGGGAGTGAAAGGATGATAGGTCCTCCGGATGTTTAGTTTTCCTGCATTTTCGCTCAGCTGCCCACAGCTCTGTTCTGTAAGCTCGTAATGAGTCACTCAGCCACGGAGGAGGAGAAGAGGGCCAGTAGGAAAGGGGACAGTGCGAGTCATAGGATGAGGAAAGGGAAGAGAGTAAGATCGAAAAAGGCTGAATCAGGAGAGAGGAGGGAGTATGATTTAGCAGAAGGGAGAGATGATAGGATATAAGAGGAAAGAGTAGTGAGACTGAACATTGCTACAGCGCATGACCATCTGGGTAGAGGCTGAGTGGCTAAGGTTGAAGGAAAGAGAGACAGAAAAGGAAACAAAGTAGTGATCAGAGACCTGAAGTGGGGTTGCAGTGAGATTAGTAGGCAAACAGCCGCTAGTAAAGATGAGGTCAAGTGTATTGCCTGCCTTGTGAGTGGGAGGGAAAGGGTCAGGTCAAAAGAGGCAAGGAGGGAAAATAAAGAGTTGGAAAGAAATGTATTGAAGGCAGGTATTGGGAGGTTGAAGTCGCCAAGAACGAAGAGCGATGAGCCATCATCATGAAATTAGCTTATCAAGGTGTCAAGCTCATTAAGGAACGCTCTAAGGGCACCTGCTGGGCGATAGATGACAACAATGTTATGCTTAACTAGACAAGTGACAGTGGAATTTATATGAGGAGATGGACAGGTGAGTGAGGGAGAAAATAAAAAAATTCCACTTAGGAGAAATTAGTAGTCCTGTGCCATCACCGTGACAACCAGATGCTCTCAGACTATGAGAGAAAGCATAGTCAGATGAAGAGAGAGAAGCTGGAGTAGCACAGTGTTCTCTGGGGTGAGCCATATTTCTGTCAGGGCCTAAAAGTCAAGGGACTGATGGACAGCAGGCTGAGATGAACTCTGCGTTCTTGACCGCAGAGGTTGTGCGTTTAGGGTACACTAAATTAGAAGGTTTGCAACCAAGGGGTGGGGAGTGTCTGTAAAGCCTAAAGGGAGAGGAGCACACAGGTATAGAAACACACACATAGTTGCCAAATGTACAAAATAAGAAAATTAGATAATCCTAAAATAACTATTTAAGACATTCATGTGAAAGAGTGGTGTGGAACCTTCACCTATTTCCTTCCTTGAATAGCTCTGTAGAAAAACTTTGCAGAACCGTCTGTGTTTCGGTGGCGGTCTTAGTTTTGTGACTACAACAGCGCTGACACAAGTGCCGTTGAGAAAACAAGGGAGACCGAAGTACAAACACAAATTAGTAATTGCCTTGCAAAGGTGAAGAGCACACCTCCCGGAAGTAATGGGTGATTGCCTAGGAGAGGAGAAACCACTCCCTCTCCAAATACAGCCACTGATTATGAAAACAACAACAGTGACAAATTGCCCTGCCCTTTAATACTGGTTGATGTGTCAACAATAATCTGCAAGTTATGAGCATTCAGCAGTTCAAACACCAAGTAGGCTACTGGGAAGACAGGCAGCACTTAAAGTAGATTGATTTAACTAGCAAAAAGACCAACAAAAAAAAGACAACAATAGACTAAAACAAAAATTATACTTATTATGCCTGAATATATTAGAGGCCCTCTAGCTATTTAATGAAGCACACTGAGATGGACCCTGAGAAGCTGGTTATATACTCAGAAAATAGTTAAAAACAACCCCTCCTCCAATACAGACACTGATTGCAAAACAACAAGTAACAAATTGCCCTGCCACTTAATCCTGGTTGATGTGTCAGCAATCATCTCCAAGTCATGAGCAGTCAGTAGTTCCCATACTAAGTAGGCTACTGGGAAGACAGGCAGCACTTGAACTAGATGGCCATAGCTAGCAAATCAAGGATAATTTAAAAAATATATATTTTAAGTCATTGTCTTGACAGAATGCTATGTACCCACTCACCATGGAAGTGAGAGACATTGAATGTTACCACATAATAGTTTAGGTTGCAAAGATAGGATCATTACACATCTTTGCAACCTACACTTTTGCAATAACATTCAATGTCTCTCAGCCATGCACCATGAGGAATTGTTGAAACTCAATGAGATTCGTTCAGCTTCAATGTCTGATTTTAGTACTGAGATGTACCTATAGTTGGCTTTCTTTGATTTTTACAGTTTCTGACTGAAAATAGATACCTGACAAAGTTCTAATTATCTGGAACCAAGCTTAGAAGTAGCCCAATATATTTTTTTCAAATGTTATGTGGAAATGGGACCAACATAAGTAGGTCTATCTACTTCAATGTGAATGAGGCAATGGATTTGGAAGAAAACTAGTCTAAATATCTCCTACACAAGGAGTATTAACTATTTACATAACATCTGCTGAAGATGTCACTGAGGACAGGACAATGAGCTCATTCTGGGAAGTCTGAAAAGATCTCAGATCAACAATCCAATTTGTGGTTGAAATCTAGGTTAAAATAAGACGGAAATCTTTTTCCTGGTAGTACATTTAACAGGGTACATCTTCAGTCTACAGAACACTCAGTTTCGTTTTTTGACCAACACAAAAGCACTGTGTTTGAAGAGAATAAATCATACCTGCTTACTGAGCATTCCAATTGTCCACAGCAATGCTTCTTGGCAAGCCTTTCAGGGACACAGCCTAGTAAAAAACCCTGGCCTGATTTCCATATCGTGTAGCTACCTTTTATCTCACTGGCATAAATCCCCAAAACCTTCCCAGTGTGTGCACTGCTGCATAAGACAGGTTTTATTTAATTTTATCTGGTTATCTCTGTAATGACTTTGCAAGAAATCCATACCCCATTCCCAAAGTTCACAAAAGTTATGACCCAAGGAGTTGGGAGACTTTAAAGAGTGCTGTCAAGATCAAGCTCAAGCAACATCCATTTCCCAAAAGTGTGGAATCTATTTCACAACGTAACAATTAAATTGCAGCTGTCAGCACTGGAGATATTAAACTCTCTTCCTGTCTGCCTTTCCTCTGACAGTGACCTTGGCCGGTAAGACAACGGCTGGCTGGTGAAGCCTCATGCTGGTTGAAGGGTTTGCTTGTTCTGACTCGTGTAGGGTTGGCCATCTGGGATAGTGAAATTCATCATAGTGGAACAGCACACTCAGCCGCCGGCACCGACACTATCATCAGTTTACCTGCACCGTCACATTTCCCCAGGCCCTGCGAAAGACAGTGACCACAGTGGAACAATATGTTTGCAGGGTGGAAATTTGATTTGGATTAACCAAGCTATTGTCAGAATGATAAAACACAGCAACATAGTCTGCTAGCAATTCTGAACATTCAGCCTTCAAGAAAATCTTGATATATTTTACACCGTGAATGTCACTTTGTAAATAGAAAGGAACCACATTTCCAGTAAACTTAACACACTCCAGATTCATGAGAATATATCGCTTGTCATTTTTGTCTCTTGAATAGTCAAGTCAATGGCCTTGTGAACATCGACTGAATCATCTGTACCACAACATGAGTCATAGCAGAAATGTCAAATAATACTTATCTTCAAGGTTAGATGACCTTATTGTTTAATATAATACTTTTTTATTTGATTATTTTAAGTCATTGTCTTGACAATGACTGCCGTATGGAATGTTATGTAGCAGCTCACCATTATACCCAGCTGCACAGTGTCCATTTTAGGACAGTCATTCACAAGTGGAAGTGAAAGACATTGAATGTTACCGCAAAAATGTTTTGGTTGCAAAGGACCTGCAGTGGGTCAATCAAATAGGATCATTACAAATCTTTGAATAAATCTGCAAAGGTTAAAATATTTACATCTCTGACAGGATTGTTATATATTATTCCGTAGCTACACACCACACATTGATCACCAACATTTGGCTCTCTATTTTAACACCATCTTGGGGAAAAACACAGAATGCTACCAATGTTTTCTAGTCAAATAGTTCCCACCCTAAATATTTCACTGCTACTTCTCTCCCTTTCAAACCTAGCCCGCTTGCTTGAGTCCACTGCCTGGCTGGATGAGTATAATTGTGTTAAATGGTCAATGACAACCCTGCCACTGGAATGGCACCTTGGATCCAATGCATTATTAAAGAATGTCAGCTCTGCCTCTGTTTGCATCCAGAGACCCTGTGAGGATGCACAAAGGCACACCATGTATGATCATGGACTAGGAATCGCGAAGATTAAGAGGAAAATGGAAAATGAATTTAGATGCATAAAATATCTATAAGGAAATGGTAACATTGTTTTCATTTCCGTAAATGCTTTCCGTCACGCTGTTTTGTATTTATTAAATCACCCAGTCGTAGATTTTCCTACAGTTATGTTGTGGTGATTTTACTTTCAATTTGTCAACCTACTGTAGACAGAGAGGCAGATGTTGCCTTAAATCTATTTATGACCTGTGTTGATAAGGGTTTTTAAGGTCCCATTTTGGAAGCCTTAACATAGTATCAGCCATGCAACATGGCTGAACTTCAGTACAAGCATAGCCAAAGTCACTTGTTTGTTGCATTCTACCTTATATAACACTGTGGGCCTAACATGCCATTCAATATTGAATGTATTGAGGTGATTGCCCATGTCATCTCACGCTATGCATCTATTATATTTATGTTGTCACATTTGAGTTGCCCAGCATTTACATGCAAATATGTTGTCTATCATTGCTTTGAGAGGGGTTGCCTTAAAACATAGCATTCGCCAAACGGCGGATGGAAATAGGAATGGCTGCTTTTGGCACATCTCTAGATATGAAATTACTCAGTATAAGATCCATCTTGTTAATTGTTTTGTTACACACTTTAATTAAGGTCTCTTACCACTGGAGTGCATAATTTAAGGTCCAGATTTCGGGCGGTATAATGCAATCATCATTAAGTACATTATTGTTATACTCTCAATTTGTTAGTTATGACTTAGCTATAGGTAACATGCTGTGTTACATACGTACTAACTATTAGATAATGATTTTTAAAAATCTGTAAGATTTGAATTCTTACAAAATCCTAAAATATTGATTTGGACACACATGCATTTATTTCCCTTTGTTTTAGTACATAATTGCAAGGCACATATTATCCCTAACTGTCTGCTCATATTTCTGCATTATAATCAACATTGATTAGAACATCCCTGGTTCTATACAACTGTTGCATGAATAACAACTGTTCTACCTCAGAAAAGAGACAGCCTTACAACACAAACGGTACGAAATGGCTGAGGCACTCAGAGGCACACTTGCCACAAGGATGGGAAAAATATTCACCTCGAGTGCCCACGCTAGCATTATGCTCATAGCAGGTTGAAGTGCCGCCCGCCATCCTCTTCCCCCCTTTCTATCTCCCTTTCCTCTTATGGATTGGGGATGCTTTGAACCCACATGGTGTGTGTGGGCGAGCAACCCCTAAAAGCAAAGGGCCAAGCGAGCCACAAGTGAATCACTCTGCTTTGCTTTTATCTGGCCGCCACAGCATTATAGGAATTCAGCCATTTGTGTCTGATCAGGAGTGGAGGGTCACCAATGTTCTCGAAGTGCAGCCATGAACAGTCATGAATTATGAAACAGAGGTGAGACATAAAAAGCAGTGGAAAAATATGTGCATTCTACATCAGTCAACGGGCACAGTCCTCTGGCTTTGCCAAAGGTATTTGTGATGCGTCCTTGAATAGACAGCCAGGTCCAAAATGAATGGCACTCTTGAGAAAAACACGGTTTAAAAAATAAATTATACAAATGCTGAGTTGTATTGATTGCTAAAAAGGATTATTATTTTATACTAATACAATTGCTCAGAGAAAACTTGCAGATGTCAAGCATACCCATACCATGATGCCAGTGGAGGCTGCTGAGGGAAGGACGGCTCAAAATAATGGCTGAGATGGAGTGAATGGAATGGTATCAAACACATGTTTTGGTTACCATTCCATTCACACCATACCAGCCATTATAATTCACTATTATTATTATTATTATGAGCCGTCCCCGACTCAGCAGCCTCCACTGCATTATGCAGCCACCACCGTGCTTGAAAATAAGGAAGCAGTTACTGCTGTAAGTGTTGTGTTGGATTTGCACCCAACATAAGCCTTTATGTATTCCTTTGCTGTTTTTTTTTGCTGTATTACTTTAGTGCCTTGTTGCGTACAAGATGCATGTTTAGAAATATGTTTTTTATATTTGTATTCTCATTTTCACTCTGTCATTTAGGTAATTATTGTGGAGTCACTACAATGTTGTTGATCCATCCTCAGTTTTCTCCCATCAAAGCCATTGAACTCTCCTACGGCCTAATGGTAACATCCCTGAGCAGTTTCATTCCTGTCCATCAGCTCAGTTCAGAAGGATGACAGTATCTTCAACATGTCAGGGTGGTTCAATACAGAATCTACAGAATAATGACTAACTTGACCATGTTTAAAGAGATATTCAATGTCTGATTTGTTATTCTTACTCATCTACCAATCACTGCCCTTCTTTATGAGGCTTTTGAAAAGCTCCCTGTTCTTTGAAGTTAAATCTTACAGATGTTGTATGTATGGCGGACAGAGGAAGGGTTAGTCATACAAAAATCAACCCCTATTATTTTACAGAGTGAGTCCATGTAACTTATTATGTGATTTTTTAAGCCACATTTTACTCCTGAACTAATTTAGGTTTACCTAAACAAAGAGCCTGAATAATTATGCAACGACTATATTTTAGTTATACATTTTTTATTTATCTTTAAAAAATCTTCCACTTTGACATTATAGAGTATTTTGTGTAGATTGCTGACAAAAATGTACAATTTAATCTATTCTAATCCCACTTGTTGTAACACAGCAAAATGTGAAGAAATCCAAGGGGTCTGAATATTTTTGCAAGGCACTGTATTTAAAATGCGATGGTTACAATGCGACAACTTTACAAGCTGCCAAGACTAATTTGCAGACTGTCAACCTTCATTTAACACAAGAATTGCAATAGAAACATTTCTTTGACATCAACTTCTCATCAACTAGAATTCAAACTAAGTAAATCTTGAAGCATTATAAAAGCTTCCCAACACTTTTTAAAGACTAGTGATATTGTAAGAGCTGGTCTCTAGGGTTGCCTAGCTACTGGGACTCCATGTCTGCCTCTGGACCACAAAAGGCTTGCTGTCAGAAGTTTAAAAGGAAGCACACCATCACATGTAAAGTATTACCCTGCAGTATGTTTAGTTGACAATGTTTTATCTTTCAGAGGTGAAAGTTAATGAAAAATGAACATGTACAGTGCATTCGGAAAGTATTCAGACTCGTTACATTTTCTACATTTTGTTACATTACAGCTTTACTCTAAAATGGATTACATTGTTTTTTTCCCCTCTTCAATCTACACACAATAACCCATTATGACAAAGCAAAAACAGGTAATCTTCTTGGGTATAATGCTATAAGCTTGGCATATCTGTATTTGGGGAGTTTCTCCCATTCTTCTCTGCAGATCCTCGGAAGCTTGGTCAGGTTGGATGGGGAGAATCGTGCTCTGGCAGGGCCACTCAAGGACATTCAGAGACTTGTCCCGAAGCCACTCTTGCGTTGTCTTGCCTGTGTGCTTAGGGCCTTTGTTCTGTTGGAATGACAACCTTCGCCCCAGTCTGAAGTCCTGAGCGCTCTAGAGCAGGTTTTCATCAAGGATATCTCTTCACTTTGCTCCGTTCATCATTCCCTCGATCCTGACCACTCTCCCAGTCCTTGCCACTGAAAAACATCCCTACAGCATGATGCTGCCACCACCATGCTTCACCATAGGGATTGTGCCAGGTTTCCTCCAGATGTGACACTTGACATTCAGGCCAAAGAGTTCAATCTTAGTTTCATCAGACTAGAGAATGTTGTTTCTCATGGTCTGAGAGTCCTTTAGGTGCATTTTGACAAACCCCAAATGGGCTTTCATGTGCCTTTTACTGAGGAGTGGCTTCCGTCTGGCCACTCTACCATAAAGGCCTGATTGGTGGAGTGCTGACGAGATGGTTGTCCTTCTGAAAGTTTCTCCTATCTCCACAGAGAAACTCTGGAGCTCTGTCAGCTGTCAGAGTGACCATTGGGTTCTTGGTCACCTCCCTGACCAAGGCCCTTCTCCCCTGATTGCTCAGTTTGTAACAGCGGCCAGCTGTAGAAAGAGTCTTGGTGGTTCCAAACTTCTTCCATTTAAGAATGATGGAGGCCACTGTGTTCTTGGGGACCTTTAATAGTGCAGAAATGTTTTTAGTACCCTTCCCCAGATCTATGCCTCGACACAATCCTGTCGTCTCGGAGCGCTACAGACAATTCCTTTTGACCACATGGCTTGATTTTTGCTCCTACATGCACTGTCAACTGTGTGACCTTATATAGACAGGTGTGTGCCTTTCCAAATCATATCCAATCAATTGAATTTACCACAGGTGGACTCCAAGTTGTAGAAACATCTCAAGGATGATCAATGGGAACATGATGCACCTGAGCTCAATGTTGAGTCTTATAGGAAAGGGTCTGAATACTTATGTAAATAAAGTATTTCTCTTTTTTAATTTTAATTAATGTGCAAACATTTCTACAAACCTGTTTTTGATTTGTCATTATGGGGTATTGTGTCTAGATTGATGAGGAACATTTTAGATTTATTCCATTTTAGAACAAGGCTGTAACGTAACAACATTTTGAAAAAGTCAAGGGATCTGAATACTTTCCCGAATGCACTGTATGTATTGATTATGCAAACGTATGCTGATACTAAATGTCACCTACTTGGCCTGTCTGAATGTGTACAATATTGTTTTCCTGAAATATACAGGATATTATTTTTATTTTAATCATATAGCAGACGCTCTTATCCAGAGCGACTGACAGTAGTAAGTGCACACATTTTCATACTTTTCTGTACTTATTTCCTTTGGGAATCAGACCCATAACCCCAAGCGCCATACTCTACCAACTGAGCAACACGGGACAGTAATACTAGTAGGCCTATGTATAAAACCGCACAATGGGGGTGCTGTTTAGAGTAACCTGTGAAGCTGTGACTGTCAGTCTGTGACTGTTATTAATCTTGATAGCCTGGTAACACAATGCTGTAAACACTCCGCTATATTAAGATGACAAGGACCAAGAATGAGTAATAGCTGTTTGTGCAACCGGGGGATCACAGGCAATACACCATAGGCAACAGCAGAGCTGTGAAATTTTGTAACCGCCATGAAAATATACAACCTCCCAAATTATAACGCTACCAAATCTAATAAAACCTATGCCTTGGGAGCTTTGAGGTCTTATTTTCATCCATAGTGCAGTTCCAATTCAGCCATAATAAATTTAATGAAAGAGAAAAAAGTCTGTGTGGACATCACTGTAAATATTGCTTATTATAAAATTGCTTCAAAACAGCTCTGGCATGGTGGACGTAGCCCTTTAGCGATAGCCCTGGTATTGAAAATGGTTATTTAGTTAATGCATCTCTCTCTGCTTCTGGCCTTGGAGAAGGCCTGGCTGCCAGTATTTTATGCCATAATCTCAATGGGCACTTTGTCATATAGTATTTTCATGGTGTGGCAATTGAAATGTGCCACGCTGAAGCATAGCAGGCCCTGGCGAGAGGTCTGTTGACATTTATTGTCTCAGAGCTGGGATAACAATTCTATCCCCAAATTTACTTCAAAGTGTTCCCGAGCACTTGGTGTGTCTTCCCTATCTCAGTCAATAGTCCCAAAAGAAAACACTTTAGAAAACTAAAACGGCTTTGACATTAACCATTGATGTTAGTATGGTGTTTGAAGGAGTGGACTGGGTCCATGAATCGACCCTGGCATTTCTAAAACACCAGACACATTTTGATCCTCAGGCCCCCACACTGGCACATGTTTTTCCTTGAGGCCCCCATTATTAGCCAGATAATGATCATTTTGCACAAAAAAAAAAACTAGTTCGACAGGCCCACTGGGATAAAAATGGAACAGCCACATGGCTAGTCCTCTCCTGGATGTTTGGGAGCTACAAACAGCTCTTATTGTGTATTTGATCATTTATTTTAATTCTTACTCAATTTGGGTGATGGATAATAGTGCCACCACATTGGTTAAGTATTAGTGTTGCCACCGAGGGACACCGAAGAGCTAATGCATTGTGTGGCAACAACAAAAACTCTGCTGCCCTAAGTTTGTTACTATGTGCCAGGACAAATTAACTGTCCGTTTCTCAATAAAATCAGCTTTATCCAAATAGCAAAACCATTCAAATATATTTGAAGTTCATACAACTTAGATGGCACACTATTTCCAGCACTGCTCTATATCTTTGACAGAGATCCTCACTCAAACAACAGTCTGTATTCTTTCAGAACTTATAGGGGCTTCTTCCTTGTGCAGATGTTGCACTTCATATGTTAACCTGGGGAGCTTTGACTCTCCAGAAGGAACATCCCATGGCAGCTTGTCCCTCTGTGGGTGAGCTGGAGAGGAGAACCTATAACCCTCTCTCATTATGATACTGCACAAAGGCACACTGCCTCTAAACACACGTCTCCATAGGCCCATCAATGAGCTGTTAAAGCAGAGAAGAGATCCAGGGATGTGAGTGGTAGCATGTTCAACCTGTGGACTGAAGCAGTTCCCATGTACTTAGTAACGTTCCCGCATTAGGAATTCACTTAGCACCACACTGAAATTAACCTGGGTTTCTAACTTTGTATTTAAGTGGTATTCTGGGGCAGACTTCTAGCTCTGACTTAAACATTCAATTAGATCCGTTTTAGTACCCCATAAGCCCTTGGAAAACACATGGGAGACAGTGAACAGAGTTTGGCATGGCATTGAAAGGCACATCAAAAGAAATTCATGAAATTCAATCAAAAGCCTGATTTGCAAGGAGCTTTGATGTATATTTTGATCATGTTCCAAAATGATTTTATCTTGTGTATTACAAAATATATGCAGGCAATGATAAACTCTCAAATCCCCAAAAGTGACGTAGCTTTTGTAAGCACTCACAATGCTAATACGCCTCCTACTACATTTTCTCCAGCAAATATTTAGATGGCACAGGTGGCAGATGCATATTGATGAGAGTTACACAAGGACATATGCACTGGCATGTCATGTCTGAGAGAAAATATGCCATCACATAAGTGCAAATTATTCCCCACATGTTAAAGATGTATACATCCACAGCTGTTCCATTTTGCTATCTAATCATTATTTATTTATTTTACATTTAAATGGCTTTCCCTTATTGGCAGAACTCTCTAGAGTGCTGACTGGAAACTGTAACAACAACAAAAAAAGATGTTGTACATAACAAGCCGGCCCATCTACAGTAATGTGGAATTTCAGAATGTTCTGGAACAGTAAACAGAATATTCCCCCAACACCGCTGTACAAAACTAGACAGACTGAGGTTCTGCACTTATTTTGTATATATCATATTTTAGATGGTTATCAAAGTGTGTGTTTGCCATTAAATTGTGAAATTATATATATTTATAAACTATTTACCAGCCATCTGTCAACCTATACACAATATGGAAATTGCATTTTAATGATTAACCCCCTAGAGTTGATGTCCGTGCCCCCATGGAAATCTAATTAGCATAATTAAAAAATCCCCCAGTTTAAGCTAGAGATAGTGGTTTTTTTGCATTTTGCATTGGATGCATCTCAATTCACCGCATCCACTGATTTCACACTTCCGTATATGCGGTTAAAAGTGACAGAGGTAGAGCGTTTGTCAGACAGTGAGACATTCTGAAAATCGGTCTTCTCACAAAATCGTCTGTATCGTCCGAACGGTTTGGCCTACACGAGGGTGTTCATCGTTTTGCTCTACGACCCCCACAAGTGTCTTGGGACTCGTCTGAAGACAGTGCAGCCGATCTGCCAACTTCTGTCTGTAACGTCCAAATATGACCCCTCTGTGGAAGGGTGAGACTCTCCCGACTAGATACATGTTGCTTGTTTTGCTCTAGGATGCTCACAGGCCTCCCAAGACTCATCTGAAGGTCACCCCAGCCAATTTACAGTACTAGTCAAAAGTGTGGACACACTTAGTATTTGGGAACTCCTTCAAGACTGTTGGAAAAGCATTCAAGTTGAAGCTGTTTGAGAGAATACCAGGAGTGTGCAAAGCTGTCATCAAGGCAAAGGGTGGCTACTTTGAAGAATCTCTAGTATAAAATATACTTTGATTTGTTGAACACTTTTTTGGTTACTACATACTTCCATATGTGTTATTTCATAGTTTTGATGTCTTCACTATTATTCTACAATGTAGAAAATATTTAAAAAAAAAAGAAAAACACTGGAATGAGTAGATGTGTCCACACTTTTGACTGGTACTGTATATACAGAGACTGTTCAGTGCCAAAAATAAGGTGTTAAATACATGTAAAACAATTATTTTACAAAGGTTTCCTGATCTTTCTTATATCCCTCAAATATAGAACAAACTTCATTTAGATTTTTTGGGGGGAATATCTGTTGTTCCGTGGAGTGAATCTGTTATTCAATGCCATTTGTATGGGCTAATAGCAGTAAGGCCAAAACATGTTTTTAATCAAATACTTTTATTATATACTTCAAGAGATCTTAAAATTCAACATCAAATAGCAAAATGATCCTTGGTATGACCTCCTTAAAACAATTCCATATAGCTCAGTAGAATACCCCCCACCCCGGGCTTAGAAAGGGCTTAGATACTTATGGGTTAATCGATCAAACAGGCCTTTATGACGGAGTGAAAAAATGGTTGTGTGGAAGAGATAATATAATTCAGTCATAATAAGCTCATGAATTGGTAATGGCACGAGCTGGTTTTCAGCAGAAGTTTCTGAGTGCCAATAAAATCTTTGAATGACCTTGGCGACGCACACAAGATAATTATCTGCTGAAATCAATGGCAGGCGCTTTGACGAATGTTATCATCAAGGCAACTGCCACAGAGGCAGAATTCCTTTTCCTATATGACGATTCACTCTCTGATGAAAATCCAACATTTACTGTATGTTTGAATGAAATAAATTATCTTTTGTTTTCTTCAGCAATGCATTTACACGATTTTCCTACTTCAGGCCTGTTTGATACTATACTCAATTTCAACAAACTTGTTTGACTATGGACGTTTAAGGAAAAACCTGAAATCCAGTTGGAATGCTCTGTAACTCTTCTGGACTCGAGCATTAACAACGTCTTCTTATAATTAGGTTGGGCATCATTCTGATGTACTGTATATAGTCCAGGATACGTACAGTATAGGTCAGGAGTGGTCAACTATTTTAAAACTCAGAGTTAATATATTTAATATCTGTGATGTTAGTAGTAATGAGCAGTCAAGGCAAGGTGCTCTAACGCTGATAAACCCAACTGAGAAATGTGAATTATATAACCGTTGAAAACCACCATACTCCAATCCTGCAGAAGCGGCCATTTTGAGTGAGTGCTTACAGATAAGTGATTCTGAATAATGACTAAAGAGGCCATTGACAGACTAAATCTCACCCTTATGACTACTTCTCAGCACAGATTGCAGTAGGTATGAAGTCAAGGGTGGAATGATGTGACAATTATTCCACAGTGTTGATGCTCGCACCTGTTAGTGGCGGCACCTCAAGCTGGTCCCCTTGACTAGCAACACAAATTGATGGCTTTAATCACTCCTTTTTAATGGTGACAATATCATATTTTATTGTTTTCTGAAATATCTTTACAGCTTGGGAAAACACAATCAGCCGTCAGAAACAATTACTGTCATAATTGTGATGTATTAAAGGCAATCCAATGCTGGTGCTTGCCTTATTACAGTAGATTTTAGGGGTCATTTACTGCTTAATTGACTCACCAACAAAAAACAGGAAACCACATAGCTCCCAGCAGCCTCGCTGCTTATTGTTTCCCTATGGTAGGATCTCATTGTTGATCCTGGCAGGTGGACATTTCAGGATTACTTTCAGGAGGTGCCTTGGGACAACAGGGAAGGAATAAGAAAAAACTAAGCAGAGGTAACCACAAACAGTAGACAGTGGAGGTCTTAGTGGAGAAAGCAGAGGTTGTTTGGGAGGGGGGGTTGCCGTGAAGATTCAATGTTCATGTGAAAAGTGCTGAATTGGCCAAACAGCGATATCAAATAATTTACCGCAAACTATTATTATAGATGATATTTTTGGGATAATACACCCTGCCCATTAGTACTTACATACATAAAGGGGTCATTGTGGATCAGTATAAGACGTGCCAAGGGTTAAGAAAAATGTTGCCGGGTCATGGATTGACCTTTTGTAACAAAGTGTTTTTTCTCACAAAGGGGTCTAACAAATCCAAAATCATGTCATACACAGCATATTGAAAGGCCCAGCCTAAATGAAATATATGTGACACACAGGGATATATTGTACATTCTACTTTGAGTCCTGACAGGGCAGCACACATATGTTTCACATAGAACAATGATGGAGGGGTGGGTGTACAATGGGTGTACAGTACCTTCAATCTGCAGAAATACTGTGTTACAAAGACAGCAAAGTGATGTCCAACTACGGTCCTGTCTTTCCAGGAGAGACAGATTCACATCAGCTGCTAGTTTTGTACAAAAGCTAGGTGCATACACACCAACATGGTCTCATTAAAATAGATCAAACAGACATTTAACCATTGTAGTTACATGTCAGCTGAGCTGACATAAGTTACAGTAGGTCACTTATGGTGACATATTACATATGCTACTACAAGAATGAATGTCTTTGAACTTATGGTTTGGAGTGTGTTATATTGGTAGAATGGACAGTAGCAGAGTTGATACTTCCTGGAAATGTGCTCCTGGGAAATGTGGTGGAGGTACTGTAATTGATTTATATTTTTATTTATAAAGCCCTCTTACATCAGCTGATGTCACAAAGTGCTTTACAGAAACCCAGCCTAAAACCCCAACCAGCAAGCAATGCAGGTGTAGAAGCACAGTGGCTAGGAAAAACTCTTTAGAAAGGCCGGAACCTAGGAAGAAACCAAGAGAGGAGCCAGGTTATGAGGGGTGGCCAGTCCTCTTCTGGCTGTGACGGGTGGAGATTATAACAGAAAATGGTCAAGATGTTCAAATGTTCATAGATGACCAGCAGGGTCAGATACTAATAATCACAGTAGTTGTAGAGGGTGTAACAGGTCAGCACCTCAGGAGTAAATGTCAATTGGCTTTTCATAGCCGATCATTCAGAGTATCTCAACCGCTCTTGCTGTCTCTAGAGAGTTGAAAACAGCAGGTCTGGGACAAGGTAGCACGTCCTGTGAACAGGTCAGTGTTCCATAGCCGCAGGCAGAACAGTTGAAACTGGAGCAGCAGCACAACCAGGTGGACTGCGGACAGCAAGGAGTCATCAGGCCAGGTGGTCCAAGGGCTCAGGTCCTCAGAGAGAGAGAGAGAGACGCATAAACTTTTGCAGCATAAATACTGGAGGCTGAGACAGGAGGGGTTGGGAGACACTGTGGCCCCGTCCGACAAAACCCCCGGACAGAGCCAAACAGGCAGGATATAACCCCATATACTTTGCCAAACCACATCCCCAGTAACTACCAACTTACCATCCTGAGACAAGGCCGAGTATAGCCCACGAAGATCTCCCCCACGGTGGGGGCAACAACCCGGACAGGACGATCACGTCAGTGACTCAACCCACTCAAGTGATGCACCCCTCCTAGTGACGGCATGGAAGAGCACCAGTAAGCCAGTGACTCAGGCCCTGTAATAGCGTTTGAGGCAGAGAATCCCAGTGAAGAGAGGGGAACCGGCCAGACAGAGACAGCAAGGGTGGTTCGTTGCTCCAGTGCCCTTATGTTCACCTTCACACTCCTGGTCCAGACTACACTCAATCACAAGCCTTTTTTAAAAAAATGTATTTATTTATTTGTTTTTTTTAGGGGTGGATCAGCTTAATATTGCAGAAAAATATTGCTTCCATCAATGTAATTGTCTGCATGATTTCCAATCTCCCATTTATTATTTTGGAAAATATATATATCCATACACGCATGCATACATATACACATATATATACATACACATACCTATATAAACATAGATACTTTTTTAAAGAATATACCTTTATTATTATTCCCCGCAAACCCAATTGTAGTAAAATAATAAACACTTCGGCTTTTACCTTCAATTTATTAATCTTATACACATTTTACAGTCTATTTTACACTAGTTATTTTTTGTTTGTTTTTAGTTCTTCCTCTATTTCTGATGTCCATCCAGTTTCATTTCTATTTGTAACTGTGCTATATCACAAAAGTTCTGAACCTATATACATTTTACAGACCCCGTATGTTCTACATTGTTTATCTTGTTATTAGTCCCACCCTTCAGCTCCATTCAACCCCTCCAGTCTATCCATCAACATCATTTATTTCGGATTTTTATTTGCCATATATTTTTCAACTGTGCTGTGATGCTTCACAAAGCAATTGAACATTCTATTCTCATAGCTTCTACAGATTGTAAATTAATATTTTATTTTTTTGCTAAAATAATTATTATATTATTAATTGATTGACTATGGCTTTTCAAATCACCCAGTATTGCTATCTGCAAGCGTTAGTTCTAGGCAAATGTTGCAATTCTTCAGCCATTTCTGGACCTGTGACCAAAAACGAGCTACATATGGACAATACCAAAATAAATGATCTAATGACTCTGCCTCCTCACAGCAGAATCTGCAGAGCTGGGAAGACCCATATATATATATAACATTCTATTAGTTGCAAGAATTTTGTATAGTAATTTAAATGGAAAAATTCTATGTTTTGAATCCGGCGTTGTTTTGCGTATCAATTCATAAATCATGTGCCATGGAATGGGCACATCGAAAATCTCTTCCCAACTATTTTGCAATTTATATAGCACAGCTATCAGTTTTTTGGTCCTTAAATGAAATTGGTAAATGTTTTTATTTATCACACTTTTCTTTAACCTTTCATGTTCTTTAATACAGGGCCGACATACAAGTTCCTTACTTTTTTCCCCTTCTACTTGCCTCTTCCATTTTTGTGGTAATGCCTCAATTAATTGGTTGTAATTTTGGGTAGAGCAGACATTTCCATATGTCTGTGTTAGCTGCATGTGTGACATCACTCCACCAGTCCTATTTATAATATCATTCACTAAAATTATACCTTTTTTTAAAATTTCTTCTAAAAATACATTTTTTTTAATCAATTACTATATTTGAATTTAACCACAATATTTGTTGTATTATTTGTTCTGTCTTTTCAGGTGGATTAAACTGAAATTGCAACCAACTTTCTAAGGCTTGTTTAAAAAAATAAAGATATTTTGGAGATTATTTCCTTTTCAAACAACCGAAAGTGGGCAGGTGTAATCTGAAGGAAGGGAAAAAGGCCCTTCTTGAACATAGGATGAGACATTTGTACCAATTTACTAGAAAACCAGTTTGGATTTAAATATAACTTTGGTATGACTGATGCTTTTTAGTGAGAGGTCTAATGCTTTAATATTTGATAATTTCTGCCCTCCGAATTCATATTCATTATATAAATAGGCCCTTTTAATTCTATCTGGCTTGCCGTTCCAAATAAAATGGAATAATTTTTGTTCATATAATTTAAAAAGCAGGTCACTAGGTGTAGGCAAAACCATAAGCAAATAGGTAAACTGTGATATGATTAAAGAGTTAATCAGGGTGATTTTTCCACAAATAGACAGGTATATTCCTTTCCATGGTAGCAAGATCTTATCTATTTTTGCTAACTTTCTATAAAAATGTATTGGAGTGAGATCATTTCTTTTTTTGGGGATTTGTGTACCGAGTATGTCCACATCTCCGTCAGACCATTTAATTGGTAAACTACATGGTAATGTAAAAAATTTTTTTTTTGTGATCCAATACGTAATATTGGATATTTAATTTGCTTTTAATCCAGAGAGAATAGCAAAAGTATCTAGATCCTCTATGAGGCCGTGGAGAGACTCTAATTGTGGTTTTAAAAGAAAACATGAATCATCGGCGTACAATGACACCTTGGTTTTTAAGTCACGGATTTTTAATCCCTTAATATTATTGTTTGATCTGATCTTAACAGCTAACATTTCAATGGCAATAATAAATAAATATGCCGATAATGGACAACCTTGTTTTACTCCACTAGACAGTTTAAAACTTTCTGAGATGTAGCCATAATTTACTATTTTACACCTAGGGTTACTATACATAACTTTAACCCATTTTATAAGAGATTCCCCAAAATTGAATTATTCTAGGCATTTATATATAAACTCCAGTCGTACTTTATCAAAAGCCTTTTCAAAATCAGCTATGAAAACCAAGCCTGGTGTCCCCGATATGTCATAGTATTCTATTGTTTACAGTACTTGTCTTATATTATCTCCAATGTATTGTCCATATAAAAAAACCTGTCTGATTAGGATGAATAATATCTGACAATACTTTTTTAATTCTATGTGCCAAGCATTTTGCTAGGATTTTTGCATCACAACACTGAAGTGTAAGAGGTCTCCAATTTTTTAAATGGACTGGACCTTTATATATACCATTTTGGGTCCTGTTTCCAGTAATAATGATATCAGACCTTCTTGTTGCGTGTCTGATAATCTACCATTTATATAGGAGTGGTTAAAACATGCTAATAATGGTCCTTTGAGTATATCAACAAAAAGTTTTGTATACTTCCACTGGTATGCCATCCAGCCCTGGAGTTTTCCCATCCTTAAAGGCCCCAATTGCATCAAGCAGTTCCTCCACTGTAATTTGGCCTTCACATGAGTCTTTCTGTACAGATGTTAATTTTACATTATTATTTGGGAAAAAATCCATACAATTAGTTTCAGTTAGTGGAGATGGAGGAACCTGAAACAAAAACATATTCTTGAAGTACTTTACTTCCTCTTTCAAAATATCATTTGGTGAATCATGCGTGACTCCATCATTTGTAACAAGTTTTAATACATTTTTTTGGTAGCATTTCTATATTGAAGATTGAAAAAGAATTTGCTGCATTTTCCCCCATATTCCATCCAGTTCGCTTTATTTTTATAATATATTACACTGCATCTGTCTTGAATAAGTTCCTCCATTTCTTTTTGTTTTTCCTCTAACTTATTCTGTGCCTCTATGGTACCGTTTTTATTGCTATCTAACTGTACTGTTAGTCCTTCAATTTCCTTTGTTAATATGGACTCTTTTGATCTAAATTGCTTTTGTTTTATAGATGAGTACTATGGCCTTTAAAGGCACACTTAAAAGTGTCCCATACAATAAGGGGATCTGCTGTATCTATGTTATGTCTGAAAAAGTCAGTTATAAATTCTTCTGTCCTTGTTCTAAACAATTTATCATCTTGTAGCCTTTGATTAAATTTCCAATATCCTCTCCCACGTGGAAATTCCGTAAGAGTAATATATTTTCCAATTATGTGATGATCTGACCGCATTCTGTCCCCTATCAACACTTTTTTAACTTTTGGTGCCAGAGAGAATGGCATAAGAAAGTAGTCAAGACTACTAGCTTGATTAAGCCTCCACCATGTATATCTCACTAGTTCAGGGTATTTAAGTCTCCATATATCCAGTAATTCCAATATATCCATGACATTCATGATTTCCTTAAGTGCCTGAGGGTGACAGATTGTAGTGTGATTTCCTTTCCGGTCCATAGAGGTATTTAAGACCGTATTAAAATCTCCCACCATAATAATAGAGTCTAGTGTTGCTTGTAGAGTTGCTAAATTCTTATAAATATTTTCAAAGAAGCTTGGATCATCATTATTCGGACCGTATAGGTTAATAAGCCATATCTGTTTATTGTCCAATAACATATTTAAAATAATCCATCTACCTTGATAATCTGTTTGGACAATTTGCACATTTGGATCAAAATTACTGTTAATTAAAACCATCACCCCTTTTGAATTTCTTTGCCCATGGGAGAAATATATTTCGCCCCCCCAGTTCTTGTTCCACAAAACTTCATCTAAAATTGTTGAATGGGTTTCCTGTAAACAATACATATTATATTCCTTCTCTTTAACCAGGTAAATACTGATCGTCTTTTATTATTATCTGCTAGGGCTATACTTATTTCTCCACTTATCATAATGAGACACAACTTTAAATTCTATTTATGAAAATATATGTTTGTAAACGTACCATTAAAAGTAACATGATTATTGAGTGTCTATATAGCTGTTCCATGGTATTTGCATTGCTACTAAGTAAACCTCCAATTGGTCCCTACTATTCCACCCGCTAAAAGCCCTCCTCATCCCTAGTTGGGTTGTCATCGCAATGCCCGGCAGACCACCCCTGATCCCCCGTATCCCATAGCCCTGAACAGACTGGGATCCATCCTTCAAGTAAATCAATTGCCAAATGCATTTCCATCGCCCTCACCTCGATTTGTATTATATATAGCTGTGGATCATCCTCTATTGTACCTAACATCTTTTACTCCTTCGCAACAGTTGTGGGATACACACATACACCCACACACACTCAACCCTTTCCCCCACACAACCATAAACTCACATTCTCAACAGTTGCACGACCCAGAGCCCAACTCAAGAAAGGTCTTCATTTACAAATGCATTTACAGTTGCAGCTGCATTAGAAGGCCTGCAAGACCGTGCAAAAAAATGGGCAGAAATTGAGAGATTTTATTAACCATTGTCACATCCTAGATGATGGAGGTCAAATGTACACCTCTTCCCTGAAACACCCACAATATGGATACCCGTATTGACCATATTCCCAAGCATCTCCATGCAGTCGGACCCCACCAGGGTCACAATAATATACCCCCTCTCTGAATGTCCGAGTGTGACCCCCTCCCCATGGGTTACTGCAGCTAGTGTTAACAGCACTGCCACTGCCTGGGTGGGGGCACCCCATCGGAATCCCCACCGGCTAGGTACAAGGTCGTCAAGGTTCTCATTAGCAGCTTTGAGAATTCTTTGTGTAGTATGCTCTCCCTTTAGGGGGCTTTGGCTTTGCAGGACCAACCCTGCCAAGCGGGCTCAGAATCTTGAGGGGGCAGTGCTGCTCTTGGTCTATGACCGCATTTTCGCTGCATAGAGACCACTTACATCAGGTAAGCACATAAAACAGTTAGGGACTTCTCCTTAGTATCTGGGTCAATCATAAGACTTACTGAAGAGATGACTCTTCAATAAAGACTTTAAGGTTGAGACCGAGTCTTCGTCTCTCACATGATTAGGCAGACCATTCCATAAAAATGGAGCTCTATAGGAGAAAGCCCTGCCTCCAGCTGTTTGCTTTGAAATTCTAGGGACAGTAAGGAGGCCTGCGTCTTGTGACCGTAGCGTACATGTACGGCAGGACCAAATCGGAGAGATAGTTGGAGCAAACCCATCTAATGCTTTGTAGGTTAGCAGTAAAACCTTGAAATCAGCCCTAGCCTTAACAGGAAGCCTGTTCAGAGAGGCTAGCACTGGGGTAATATGATACAATTTGTTTGGTTCTAGTCAAGATTCAAGCAGCCATGTTTAGCACTAACTGAAGTTGATTTAGTGCTTTATCCAGGTAGCCGGAAAGTAGAGCATTGCAGTAGTCTAACCTAGAAGTGACAAAAGCATGGATACATTTTTCTGAATTACTTTTGGACAGAAAGTTTCTGATTTTGATATGTTCGTCAAAAGAGAGATCAGGGTCTAGAGTAACGCCAAGGTCCATCTCAGTTTTATTTGTACAACCATCAAGATTAATTGTCAGATTCAACAGAAGATCTCTTTGCTTCTTGGGACCTAGAACTAACAGCTCTGTTTTGTCCGAGTTTAAAAGTAGAACATTTGCCGCCATCCACATCCTTATGTCTGAAACACAGGCATTCAGGGAGGACAATTTTGGGGCTTCACCATGTTTCATCAAAATGTACAGCTTTGTATAGTCCGCATAGCAGTGAAAGTTAACACTATGTTTCCGAATGGCATCACCAAGAGGTAAAATATATAGTGAAAACAATAGTGGTCCTAAAACGGAGCCTTGAGGAACATCGAAATTTACAGATGATTTGTCAGAGGACAAACGATTTACGGAGACAAACTGATATCTTTCCGACAGATAAGATCTAAACGATGCCAGAACTTGTCTGTGCAGACCAATTTGGGTTTCTAATCTCTCCAAAAGAATGTGGTGATCGATGGTATCAAAAGCAGCACTAAGGTCTAGGAGCACGAGGTCAGATGCAGAGCCTCGGTCTGATGCCATTAAAAGGTATTTTACCACCTTCACAAGTGCACTCTCAGTGCTATGATGGGGTCTAAAACCAGACTGAAGCATTTCGTATACATTGTTTGTCTTCAGGAAGGCAGTGAGTTGCTGAGCAACAGCTTTTTACATTTGTTTTGAGAGGAATGGGAGATTCAATATAGGCCAATAGTTTTTTATATTTTCTGGGTCAAGGTTTGTCTTTTTCAAGAGAGGCTTTATTACTGCCCCTTTTAGTGAGTTTGGTACACATCCGATGGATAGGGAGCCGCTTATTATGTTCAACATAGGAGGGGCAAGTACAGGAAGCAGCTCTTTCAGTAGTTTAGTTGGAAAAGGGTCCATTATGCAGCTTGAAGGTTTAGAGGCCATGACTATTTTCATCAATGTGTCAAGAGATATAGTATTAAAAAACTTGAGTGTCTCCCTTGATCCTAGGTCTTGGCAGTGTTGTGCAGACTCAGGACAACTAAGCTTTGGAGAAATAATCTGATTTAAAGTGGAGTCCGTAATTTGCTTTTTATTGATCAGGATCTTTCGTCAAAGAAGTTAATGAATTTATCACTGCTGAAGTGAAAGCCATCCTCTCTTTGGGAATGCTGGTTTTTAGTTAGCTTTGCAACAGTATGAAAAAAACATTTTGGATTGTTCTTGTTTTCCTCAATTAAGTTTGAAGAATAGGATGATCGAGCAGCAGTGAGGACTCTTCGATACTGCACCATGCTGTCTTTCCAAGCTAGTCGGAAGACTTCCAGTTTGGTGTAGCGCCATTTCCGTTCCAATTTTCTGGAAGCTTGCTTCATGGCTCGGGTATTTTCTGTATACCAGGGAGCTAGTTTCTTATGACAAATGTTTTTTTGTTCTTAGGGGTGCGACTGCATCTAGGGTACTACACAAGTTTAAATTGAGTTCCTCAGTTAGGTGGTTAACTGATTTTTGTACTCTGATGTCCTTAGGTAGGTAGAGGGAGTCTAGAAGGGCATCTAGGAATCTTTGGGTTGTCTGAGAATTTATAGCACGGCTTTTGATGATCCTTGGTTGGGGTCTGAGCAGATTAATTGAGGCGTTTGCAAGCGTAATAAAATGGTGGTCCGATAGTCCAGGATTATGAGGAAAACATTAAGATCCACAACATTTATTCTACAGAAACAAAACTAGGTCCAGAGTATGACTGTGGCAGTGAGTAGGTCCGGAGACATGTTGGGCAAAACCCACTGAGTCAATGATGGCTCCGAAATCATTTTGGATGGGGTCTGTGGACTTTTCCATTTGAATATTAACATTAACAAAAATGTGAATATTATCTGCCATGACTACAGTATACAATAGGAATTCAGGGAACTCAGTGAGGAACGCTGTATATGGCCCAAGAGGCCTGTAAACAGTAGCTATATAAAGTGATTGAGTAGGCTGCATAGATTTCGATGCCGACACATCCTTCTAGCTGATTTACACGCTGAAGCTATGTTGCACTTGGTGACCTCTGACTGTTTCTACCCAACATCGTTGGTGTCGACGTGTATAAAAATATCCCTATACTATCAACACTCGCCAGTTTTAGACTTAGCCAGTACCATCTTCAGATTAGCCTTAACGTCGGTAGCCCTGCCCCCTGGTAAACAGTGTATGATCTCTGGATCATTCGTTTTAAGTCTAATACTATGGGTATACTAAGCCAATGAGTAGGGTTTTCAATTTGTCAAAGCTAATGGTGGAAGGCTCGGCCTCTGACTCCAACCTGTTGCTTAATGGGTAGAACCGGTTGAAGGTTTCTGTCGGCTGAATGAGCGACACCAGTTGAGCATTCCTACAGCATTTCCTTCCAGAAGCCATGAGAAAATCTTCCAGCTGTGGGGACTGTGCGAAGGGATTTATACTACTATCTGTACTTATTGGTGGCACAGACGCTGTTTCATCCTTTCCTACACTTAAATTACCCTTGCCTAACGATTGCGTCTGAAGCTGGGCTTGCATCACGGCTATCCTCGCCATAAGGCTATCGTTCTCCTGTATATTATGAGTACAGCGACTGCAATTAGAAGGCATAATGTTAATGTTACTACTTAGCTTCGGCTGGTGGAGGTCCAGACACACCAACTCCAGATAAAGCGTCTTGGGGTGAAAATGTTGAATGGAAAAAGTCGAGTGAGGAAAAAATAATATAAAGCGGTAATTAAAAAGTAAAAACCGTAAAGTTGGCAGGTAGCAAAGTAAGGTTAGCAACAAACCGCACAGCAGAACGTAAACATGTCTACCAGTTGTGACCGAATAAAGTCCAGCTGAACAAAGACATGAAAGAAAATGATTTGTGGTTTCAGTGATTAAAGGCATAAACATCATACAGAGGATGCAGTGGTATAATTTAAGTGCAGTGGTGGGGCTTAAATTATTTATTTAGAAACAGCCTGGGACAGGGTGCAAGCAATCAAACGTTTGGACACACCTACTCATTCAAAAGTTTTTCTTTATTTTTTACTATTTTCTAAATTGTATAATAGTAGTGAAGACATCAACACTATGAAATAACATATAGGGAATCATGTAGCAAACAAAAAAGTGTTAACCAAATCAAAATATATTTTATATTTGAGATTCTTCAAAGTAGCCACCCTTTGCCTTGATGACAGCTTTGCAGAGTCTTTGTATTCTCTCAAACAGCTTCACCTGGAATGTTTTTTCCAACAGTCTTGAAGGAGTTCCCAGATATTCTAAGTACTTTTTAGCTGCTTTTCCTTCACTCTGTGGTCCAACTCATCCCAACCATCTCAATTGGGTTGAGGTTGGGTGATTGTGGAGGCCAGGTCATCTGATGCAGCACTCCATCACTCTCCTTCTTGGTCAAATATCCCTTACACAGCCTGGAGGTGTTGGGTCATTGTCCTGTTAAAAAACGAATGATAGTACCAGTAAACTCAAAACAGATGGGATGGCGTATTGCTGCAGAATGCTATGGTAGCCATGCTGGTTAAGTGTGAATTCGAAATAAATCACCAACAAAGCACCATCACACCTCCCCCTCCATGCTTCAGGGTGGGAACCAAACATGCAGAGATAATCCGTTCACCTACTCTGCGTCTCAGTGGTTGAAATCAAAAATCTCACATTTGGACTCATTAGACCAAAGGACAGATTTCCACCGGTCTAATGTCCATTGCTCGTTTTTCTTTGTACCAAGCGAGTCTCTTCTTATTATTGGTGTCCTTTAGTAGTGGTTTATTTGCAACAATTCGACCATGAAGGCCTGATTCACGGAGTCTCCTCTGAACAGTTGATGGTCAGATGTGTCTGTTACTTGAACTTGGTGAAGCATTTATTTGGGCTGCAATTTCTGAGGCTGGTAACTCTTATGATCTTGTCCTCTGCAGCAGAGGTAACTCTGGGTCTTCCTTTTCCATGGCGGTCCTCATGATAGCCAGTTTCATCATAGCTCTTGATAGTCTTTGCGACTGCACTTGAAGAAACTTTCAAAGTTCTTGACATTTTCCGGATTGACTGACATTCATGTCTTAAAGAATGATATACTGTCGTCTCTATTTGCTTATTTGAGCTGTTATTGCCATACTATGGACTTGGTATTTTACCAAATAGGGCTATCTTCTGTATACGACCCCTACCTTGTCACAACACAACTGATTGGCTCAAACGCATTAAGAAGAAAGTAAATTCCACAAATGAACTTTAAATAACAAGGCACACCTGTTAGTTGAAATGCATTCCAGGTGACTACCTCATGAAGCTGGTTGAGAGAATGCCCAGAGTGTGCAAAGCTGTCATCAAGGCAAATGGTGGCTACTTTGTTGAATGTCAGATATAAAATATATTTTAATTTGTTTACTACATATGTGTTATTTCACAGTTTTGATGTCTTCGCAATTATTCTAAAATATAGTAAATACTAAAAATAAAGAAAAACTCTTGAATGAGTAGGTGTCCAAACTTTTGACTGGTACTGTTTATTGGCTATATTGTAGAAATTCATTTTGGTTTTAATTTAAAATTAGGGTTAGGATTAGCAGTGTGTTTAATGTTATGGTTATGTTTAGGTTTAAAATCAGATTTAAAGTGACCACTCTGCAGAGCTGCCTCCAGAACAAGATTCATGACAAAAAAACACTAACCTGAGAGTTTTCCAGCCTATCACCATTATTAACAACAATTGTATTTGTAGACTTAATTGAGCAGTGAGACAATGATAGGTGTTGATGAACAGGTAAGTAGACCAATCACATCAATGAGGATTTGGCACATGCAAAGTGATTGGAGAAGATCCACGTTGACTTTACTTGGTTGACCCTTAGCAAATAAGTGGAACCTCTCTCTTGGGCCGGCCCAGGGCATAAGTGAAACAAGCGGTCACTTAAGGACCCCAGCTACTAGGGGGCCCCAACAACATCATTCCACTTATACTTACTGTTGAGAGTTAGAATAGTACAATACACAGGAAGCAATTTCAAAATGTGGTAGTGCATCAGCAGTTTTTATCTTGTAATGTCAGTCACTGACAGTCAGTTAATTAACCCATGTCAACTAACATTATTTCAATTGGATATTTAGTCTAGGCAGCTATCTACAGCTTGTAGTAATCATGGCCGAATTACTGACCAGGCACGCAGGGCATGTGCCCTGGGGCCCTGACCTCCATGGGGCCCCCATTGACTTTGTCACTCTCACTCAGATATCATATGAACATGGCATAAATTATAGCAAAATGTGTATAATTGCATTCAATTAGCTTAAAAATGTCTATTTTTTCTCTCCACCCTAGGAAACATTTCTTGAATTACATGAAATTATTTTGAAAACTGCAACATGTTCTCTGCCTCATGACAAAATGTGAAGAATTGCAGAAAATTTGCTTTCAAACCACAATCTTTTCTCTAGAAGCTCCCAAGAGGGGGACTACTTACAATGTTTACCCGCGAGGTGGGGGGCCCCCTACCAATTCTTGTTGAGGGATGCCAAAAAGGCAGGGCTGACCCTAGCTATCTCCACCTTGGAAGTTTTTACATGTCAACAGAGCAGGGAAAACTAGCTGAATATATACAGTGCCTTCAGAAACTATTTATACCCCTTGACTTATTCCACATTTTGTTGTGTTACAGCCTGAATTCAAAATTGATTAAAAAACTATTTTCTCACACACAATACCTCATAATGACAAAGTGAAAACATGTTTTTAGGCATTTTTGCAAATGTATTGAAAATGAAATACAGAAATATTTCATTTACATAAGTATTCACACCCCTGAGTCAATACATGATAGAATCACCTTTGGCAGCGATTTACAGCTGTCGGTCTTTCTGCGTATGTCTCTAAGAGCTTTGAATAACTCCATTGTAAAATATTTGCACATTATTCTTTAATAAAAATCTAGCTCTGTCAAGTTAGTTGTTGATCATTGCTAGACAACCATTTGCAAGACTTGCCATAGATTTTCGAGGCGATTGAAGTCAAAATAGTAACTGCTCCAGTGTATATTTGGCCTTGTGTTTTTGGTTATTGTCCTGCTGAAAGGCGAATTTGATTCCTCGTGTCTGGGGGAAACCAGACTGAACCAGGTTTCCATCTAGGATTTTGCCTGTGCTTAGCTGTATTCAATGTTCCCTAAAAAATTATGGTGCTGAGCAAATTTCAGGTCTGCTGAGCGCAAACTTGTGTGCATCTTCTGGCAGGCGTTTATTGTGAACGCTGAGGATGTACCCGCATTAGGTTACAGTTATAACAGTGGCCAAGTAGGCTACTGTGGCTATTTGATCATAATGTAAAATGGCCTACCATAAAAAAAAATTGAGAAAATATATCCCATAACATTTTAAAATGGAAATAGCTGTTTTATCATTCAGCCTACAGTACCAGCCAATGTGTGATGTTCAATGTAGGCCTACATTCTGTAAGACTTTTTGAAAAAATATGCAGGGCTTGACCATTAAGCTGTTAATCTGCTTGTCCTTCCGACAAGGAGGTGACTGAAAATGTGTTGTTTGATGCAAGAAACCACTTTAAAAAATAAAGGTCATTATTATTCCCATACTATTATTACAGAGAATCGGACAAATTATGCTACCCTCTGCCTATTGCCTTCTTAGCTTATTCAAGCCTGTCCTAAAATACAACAAAAAATGCCCTTTACCTGACTCGCTTTTCAAAGATGCCTAGAAATGCACAAGTTTTGTGTAACCAATCCCCCATTGCTGATCAGAAATTAGCTATAACTGGGCTAATAACTCACTTACTAGCAAAGAATAGGGACAAATTTGCACACGTAGGTACATGCAGCTCTCCCTTCGATCTCAAAACAAACGCACCTTCTCCCGACCACTCATGCTTCAATGTGAATGGCACCGATCCATTTATGGCAATGGTCTATTTGCATATAGGGATACTGCAGCTCTGATTGGTTATGCTACAATGGTTTGTAGAGTATGGGCTGAGTCATGCCTGTCAATGCAATAAAATCCTACTCTGGTGCATTTTGCCCACAAGAAAATCTCTTGCATAGTTAGTTTTGCATAGTAAGCCTTGCATAGTTTGTTTTGTTTCGGGATGTTGCATTGGACGTGGCTAATATCGGCAATTCCCACAGTAGAGGGAAATGTTGATAGTGTTAACTAAAGGGGAAAACTAGAAAGTTGGGTGAAGTTCAATCTCGTGCTTCTCTGCGCAGGCTGGTATTTCTTCTGTGCAGCAGTCCCAGGGGAGCTGCACGCCCGTGCACAGTTTAGAGGGAGCATTGGCTGTACTCTGTTTGTTTTACCCAAAAAACTCCCTAGTCATTGCCGATAACAAGCATACCCATAACCTTACAGATACTTGTATGTGTGTGATACAGAGATTAGGTAGTCACTCAAAAATCATGTTAAACACTATGAATCAACACAGAGCTAGTCCATGCAATTTATTATGTGACTTGTTAAGAGCCTTGTTAAATTTTACTCCTGAAGTGATTTAGGCCTGACATAACAAAGGGATTGAATACTTATTGACTAAAGACATTTCAGCTTTTCAGTTTTTATTAATTTGTAAAAATGTCCACTTTGACATTATAGGGTGTTGTGTGTAGGGCAGTGACACAAAATCTCAATTTAATCCACGTTAAATTCAGGCTGTAACACAACAAAATGTGGAAAAAGTGAAGGGGTGTGAATACTTTCTGAACAGTGCCATTTATGACGAGGGAGGATTATTGTATTTTTTTTCATGGGCATGGCCTTACTTTTCTATTACAGCATGTTGGATAACTATCATTCATATTCCATTCACCCAGTTCAATGTAACATTGATAGGTTTAGGCTGTTACACAAATTTAGGCTACTATATACTCAAATTGTCCCTATACCCATCATGAGGTTGCTACAACCTAGCCTATGAATTAAAGTTTACAACGTAGGTGCACATAGGTCAAGATAATTTTTTTAGATGACAGACAGTGGCACATTCAATACTGCCTTGCACACTATTGCCTGCATCTAGCTTATCTAGGGTGTAATCATAAGCCCAAAAGTTGCAAACAAGAGTTTCTATTGGACAAATTCCGGTATTGTTTATCCCTATTTCATTTCCTTCCATTTAATAAACGTTTTAACAGAATCGACGGAATGAATACACTTCTGATCACGCATAAACACATTTCAATTTCATAACAGCCACGTTGTATTCATTCTCGCCTCTACGCACTCTCCTTCTCTCACCTTTACCCTTTGTTTGTGAACTTCAATGAACAACACATCAGCTGTATGTGACCAGGTGAAAAAATCTTTCCAAGCCACAGCCAAACCATATCATAACTGCTACACACAGCCTACATCGTTGTCCCCATATTAGCTAACTTATCGTCCTAGTCAACATAGCTTATAGAACTAGTGCATTAGTAAACCCGCTACAATCATGTAGTAAAGTTACATTGTATAGTCAGTAAGCAGTTACACCGACGAGCCCCGGTGGCAATAAATTAATGAAACCAAAACTTACCCTGACTTGGAAGAGTTCCAGTGTTGTGATGGATAGTCATAGCCAGCTAGCTAACATAGCATCCCTCTGTTTGAGCCGGGTGTTTGAGTAACTAAACTAGCCAGCTGAGTTTGCTAGTAAGTGAAACTGAAAGTGAAAGAAAATGATAAAATCTCTCTTGCCTTCATTTTTGAAGAAATTCATTTGTTGAAAACTGTTAAACAATTGTCTTTCTTTCTCTTTGAGTCAACAACTCACCACATTGTATGCACTGCAGTGCTAGCTAGCTGTAGCGTATGCTTTCAGTACTAGATTCATTCTCTGATCCTTTGAAAGTTGTCATAATTACTGTGTAAGTCTTGGAAGGGGGTGAGAACCAAGAGCCTCCGAGGTTTTGTATTGATGTCAATGTACCAAGAGGAGGACGGAAGCTAGCTGTCTTCCGGCTACACCATGGTGCTACCCTACAGAGTGCTGTTGAGGCTACTGTAGACCTTCAATGCAAAACAGTGTGTTTTAATCAATTATTTGGTGACATGAATATAGGGAATTCAAAAGAATGAGGGAATTCAAAGGATTGGTTTGAATAATCAATTATACAAGCAAATATAGTTTTATCTAAAAAGGATAACTTTTTCAATGTTTTACAGTTTAAGTTTTATGAAATTCACTGAGCCTCCACTGTTTCTGAAGGCACATGAATATAATGCAAGCATATTGTACTTTAGCAGGTTCCCATTTAGTAAAAGCTCCCTTTTCCTACCTGCAAGGAGGTCACTGTGGCCTACAGCACTGGAGTCTATTGAGCAGTACAATTTGACAATACTGCACAGTATTGTGGGTCAGTAAACCATATAAGTAGTAATGAATTAGAATGTCAGTCATCCATATGATAAAATAAATGACGTCCTATTTTGATGTTGCGCAAATATTGGTGTGCTCAGAATAATGTAATGCACATCCAATCGGCATGCAAAACACGAAAGAGAGAATTGAAAGGAATGGTTTGAATAATAAATGGTGCAAGCAAGAAAAAGAGGAAGGAAAGAGAGGGATGCATCAGCAGATCTGGGACGAATAACCAGGATAAGGGCACTTAGTTCACATAGCCTGTGAAATTGGACTAGTCACCCCCTTTATCCACAGGCTGTGTGAGCAAGTGGAAAACAAATAACTCAGCACTTGACTAGTAACGTTGAAACCCTTCATTGAATTAATTTGCGCACTGCTTACCTCATATTTATCTGCACTCTGCACCTCACAGTCATCTCCCACTGTTGTTGTCTGTATCTCTAGCTCACCATCGCTTGGCTTTACTCATTTACTGTATGTTAATGGTCAGCTTGAATTTCTCTTCTCCTCACCCTGACGCTCTTTAATACATCTCTATAGCACCACCGTGCTATGACTGTCGACTTTGTTGTTTTCGTGGCGACGAACAAATGGGACAACAATTAAGATTGCCCCCCCAATCATCCCCTCTCATTCCCCGTTCACACACAATGCAGGGGGAAACGCGAGACATCTGCAAATCCGCAGCTTTCCAACTGCGTGGAACTAGCATTAGACATCAATCAAAAGAGGACAGAAAGCACCACGTAGTGCAGAACTGCGTGTTGTGTTAATATTTTATTTTCCTTGGGAAACAATCCTCTTCCTGTTGTCAGTGACACTAGTCCACTTGATAAGAGATACACTACTTTTGAGGTCTAACTCTAAAGATTTGTCCTAAGGTCCTCCAACAATATTTAAGTTCAAATGTGCTAAATCATTTATTATTAACTTCAATCATTTTCATTAAAGTCACCATTTTAGGTCCACTGCCTTTGGGCTATAGTCTGTTAATTTCCTTTAGATGGGTGTCATTAATTATGGTACATTGAAACAGTTGCAGCTGGTGGATGTCAAGCAATTGAAATACTTAAGAGGGATTGCAAAACTCTTAGTTCACTCTGAATGAGGAGGATCGTGCTACAGGGATTAGCAACTCACTCATGAAATTGGTGGAAAATGTGGTATATTTGCATTTTCAGTGGACTATTTTTGTATTGTGCATTTTTTATTGTAATACTGTTATATGATGTACTGTTTTATATTTTGTTTGATATGTAATGTAAGTGCTTTAATGTGTTTGGACACCAGGAAGAGTAGATGCTGCCTTGGTAGCAGCTAATGGTGATCCTTAATACATACAAATACAAAATTATCCCTTTAATCTTGACCTATGTTATGGTGCAGGTATTTCTCCATGTCAAGGTCTATATGTGAAGAGTATATGTTTTCCATTGGCCCAAACGCAGGTTGACGTTTATTGTCATGAGTCTTGTCCTGGAGGCAGAACCGAGTGATTTCCACTTAGATAGGCCAGCTGCAAAGTCAAAATTGGCTATATTATCAAAACTCATTAAAACAAAAATGTAGCTTTTTGGTCTTAATTTAAGGTTAGGGTTTGGCATTAGAGTGAGCAGTGTGGTTAATGTTTGGGTTAAGGTTAAGATTAAAGTCATATTTTATGATGTTGTGGCAGTGCCAGCTAGTGACCTCTCTGCAGAGCTGTTCCAGAACAAGATTCATGCCAAAAAATGCTAACCTGCGGCCCAAACCCAAATGGATCCCTAGTGCTTACCCCTAGATCCTCAAGGCCGACATCTAATCCTTTCATATCTATGGGCAATTCGGCACATACAGCAAAAAGGGGCAACAGATGAGTTCGGTATTGGTTGGCTTACATCTCTTTATACCCATGTCATATCGAGTTGACTTGAGATATGGGCTATAGGTCACGTGTTGAAAGTAGAGAAGGTTTCAATCTGTCTCTGCTGTCAATCTATACACCCTTCCCCAGACACTTCTGCTCTGAAACAGGTTATGGGCTAGATGCAGTAACAAATGTATTGAGTGTGAAAAAGTATTCATATGTATGGAGGGATTCATTTCCAAGGGAGCTAAACGAGAACCCTGGTAGAATTTTTATGCTTCACTGATTTAATGATCTTGGGAATCTTGCATCTAACAACCTGGGATGATTGAGAGCCCTCCACACTCTTTACCATCAGAGGTATGCATTTGAATGAAAAAATGCCTTTGCTGGACAAAAAACTGTATGTTTTTCACATACCTACCAGGACAAATGCCCATCCTGGAAGAATTGTGTTTCTCACATATGTAACGCAAGCAGGGTTGAGACACATGGGAGCCGATATCAGAGAAATGGAATAAGGATCTACATGGAGTATCTCAAATGTGATTGTCTATGTCAACATTGGTGTATAAATTAGATGTTGTAAATAATGAATGAGGAACATGGAACATGCACCAATCCATTAGCTCATTAATGAGGTGTAGTTTCTCTCTCAATAGCTTCATTAATGAAGATCATGCTATATAAGACTGTGGTGATTTTCACTCACTGACTCAGTTACACATTCGCTAGCTACTGTCACGTCCTGGCCAGTATAAGGGTTAATTAGTATTGTAGTTTGGTCAGGACGTGACAGAGGGTATTTGTTTTATGTGGTTCAGGGTGGTGTGTTTGGTTAAAGGGTGTTTGATGTAGTATTTCCGGGGTTGTGGTTTATAGTCTATGTTTATGTATTTCTATGTGTAGTCTGGTGAGTGTGTTTCTATGTTGTGTTGATTGGGGTTGGGACTCTCAGTTGAAGGCAGGTGTTGTCCATCTGCCTTTGATTGAGAGTCCCATATATTGGGGTGTGTTTGTGATTCGTGGGTGATTGTTCTGTGTTAAGCTTAGCTTGGCCAGACTGTTTTTGTTGATCGTTCGTTTCTTTATTATTTTTGTATGTTCATTTTTGAAGTTAATTAAAAATCAAGATGAGCATACACGTACCTGCTGCGTATTGGTCTACCTTTTCAGATGACGATTTCGCATTATCGTCAGAAGACGAAGACGACAACCGTGACAGCTACAAGGGAGACCTTCAATTATGACACTTGTCCTCATATAGTAGATGTCTAACCCCAACTTTGACACCAACTTTGATTCAAAGTCATTGGAGTAACATCAAATGTAGTTTACGAAAGTTCAATCAGGAAAGCTGTTCTGAATGGGTGTAACATTTTTTTATCCTTCTAGTATGCATTATATTTTCTCATCGCTTCCTATCTCACAGGCATAGCTGGTATTCATACGGTAGCTTTTATAATGTTACCTCATCAGCATAGCTTCACGTCTCTCCTCCTTTACAATTGGCAAGCATGAGGAGTATCATACACCTATTAACGTCAGCCTATGAGCACAGCACACAAAGGCAATGTTACCACACTTGCTGATTAACCTACGGGTTCACTCGATAATCGCTTTCTTTTGACCAATGGGCATAAATCTAGGGTAGTATTTAAATGTCAACTTACCCCTTGTGACTCTCACTTGCTGTTTTACAGCAACAGTATTTCAAAGGTCGAAATAGCAACAGCCTTCAATTCCTACTTTGTTGACTCTGTCAATGTACTGACACAGAACCCCTCCACTGGTTTCTTGGACTCAGCACCAGTGAATGACACTCAACTGGCCTTCATTATAACCTCTTATGGCTAGGGGGCAGTATTTTCACGGCTGGATAAAAAACGTACCCGATTTAATCTGATTATTAGTCCTGCCCAGAAACTAGAACATGCATATAATTATTAGCTTTGGAGAGAAAACACTCCACAGTTTCTGAAACTGTTTGAATGGTGTCTGTGAGTATAACAGAACTGAGATGCTTCTGTTCAGGAAGTACCCTGTTTGAACATTTCTTGCCCTTGTTGATTCTCTCTATCTATTACAAGGGATCTCTGCTGTTACGTGACACTTCCCACGTCTCCAATGAAGTCTCAGAGCCCGGGAAAAACAGGAATGACGTAATTCAAAGCCCTGGCTGAAGCACACGAGAGCAAAAGCTAAGTGGTCACTCAGTGGACTAAGCCTTACGCTCGCGACCCGCCCCGCCCCCGGCTTTCGGTTTTTCCCTCAGTATACAGACAGGCAGATTCCCGGTCGGAATATTATCGCTTTTCTACGAGATAAATTGCATAAAAATTGGTTTTAAACAGCGGTTGACATGCTTCGAAGTACGGTAATGGAATATTTAGAAATTTTTTGTCTAATTCTGCGTCATGCTCGTGGCCGAGATTTAGCGTTGGGATAGTGTCTAGAACGCACGAACAAAACGTCTTGATGGAACATAACGATGGATTATTTGGGACCAAACCTACATTTGTTATTGAAGTAGAAGTCCTGGCAGTGTATTCTGACGAAGAACAAGCAAGGTAAGAACATTTTTCTTATAGGAAATGTGATTTTGGTGAAGGCTAAACTGGTTGGGTGTCTAAATAGCTAGCCCTGTGATGCCGGGCTATGTACTTAGATTATTGCAAAATGTGCTTCATCCGAAAAGCTATTTTAAAATCGGACATATCGAGTGCATAGAGGAGTTCTGTATCTATAATTCTTAAAATAATTGTTATGCTTTTTGTGAACGTTTATTGTGAGTAATTTAGTAAAATCACCGGAAGTGTTCGGTGGGAATGCTAGTTCTGAACGTCACATGCTAATGTAAAAAGCTGGTTTTTGATATAAATATGAACTTGATTGAACAGACATGCATGTATTGTATAACATAATGTCCTAGGTGTGTCATCTGATGAAGATCATAAAAGGTTAGTGCTGCATTTAGCTATGGTTTGGGTTTATGTGACATGATATGCTAGCTTGAAAAATGGGTGTCTGATTATTTCTGGCTGGGTACTCTGCTGACATAATCTAATGTTTTTCTTTCGCTGTAAAGCCTTTTTGAAATCGGACAGTGTGGTTAGATAAAGGAGAGTCTTGTCTTTAAATAGCTGTAAAATAGTCATATGTTTGAAAAATGGAAGTTTTCGGATTTTAGAGGAGTTTGTATTTCGCGCCCCGCCCATCATTGGATATTGGAGCAGACGTTCCGCTAGCGGAACGTGTAGATGTAAGAGGATAAGGGAGGTTTCTGAGTCAGAGTTGAACAAGGTGATTAGCTCACTAAAGCCAAAGATGTGTTTGGGCTGGGCTCTACCTTTCTTAAAAACTAAAACGAGTCACTCATTGGCATATTACACAGGGGGAATAGCTGAGGCTGTATTTCTAGACCTAAGGAAAGCTTTTGATACTGTTAATGAGGTTCTCATCACAAAACTGTCCAAGTTAAACTTTTCCCCCAATGCCTTGAAATGGATGAAATCATACCTTGAAGGCAGAGCACAGTGTGTCAATGTAATGTGATCTTGCCCCAAGGGTCTATATTGGGGCCCCTCCCATTCAGCCTGTATATTGATGATCTGCTTCTGTCTGTACGGGGTCTGAAGTTCAAATGTATGCAAATGATACAGTGATACAGTTGAAGTCGGACAAAGTTTACATACACTTCGGTTGGATTCATTAAAACTCGTTGTTCAATGACTCCACAAATTTCTTGTTAACAAACTATAGTTTTGGCAAGTCGGTTAGGTCATCAACTTTGTGCATGACACAAGTAATTTTTCCAACAATTATAATTCACTGTATCACTATTCCAGTGGGTCAGAAGTTTACATACACTAAGTTGACTGTGCCTTTAAATAGCTTTAAAAATTCCAGAAAATTATGTAATGGCTTTAGAAGCTTCTGTTAGGATAATTTACGTAATTTGAGTCAATTGGAGGTGTACCTGTGGATGCATTTCAAGGCCTACCTTCAAATTCAGTGCCTCCTTGCTTGACAATCAAAAGAAATCAGCCAAGACCACAGAAAAAAATGGTAGACCTCCACAAGTCTGGTTCATCCTTGGGAGCAATTTCCAAACGCCTGAAGGTACCACATTCATTTGTAATTTCCAAATGCCTGAAGGTACCAGATTCATCTGTACAAACAAATCATTTCCAAATGCCTGAAGGTACCAGATTAATCTGTACAAACAATAGCACGCAAGTATAAACCCCATGGGACCACACAGCCGTCATACCGCTCAGGAAGGAGACACGTTCTGTATCCTAGAGATGAATATACTTTGGTGCGAAAAGTGCAAATCAATCCCAGAACAACAGCAAAGGAGCTTGTGAAGATGCTGGAGGAAACAGATACAAAAGTATCTATATCCACAGTTAAACGAGTCCTATATCGACGTAACCTACAAGGCCGCTCAGCAAGGAAGAAGCCACTGCGCCAAAACCGCCATAAAAAGCCAGACTACGGTTTGCAACTGCACATGGGGACAAAGATCGTACTTTTTGGAGAAATGTCCTCTGGTCTGATGAAACAAAAATAGAACTGCTTGGCCATAATGAACATCGTTATGTTTGGAGGAAAAAGGGAGAGGCCTGCAAGCCGAAGAACACCATCCCAACCGTGAAGCACGGGGGTAGCAGCATCATGTTGTGGGGGTGCTTTGCTGCAGGAGGGACTGGTGCAATTCACAAAATAGATGGCATCATGAGGTAGGAAAATTATGTAGATATATTGAAGCAACATCTCAAGACATCAGTCAGGAAGTTAAAGCTTGGTCGCAAATGGGTCTTCCAAATGGACAATGAACACAAGCATACTTCCAAAATTGTGGCAAAATGGCTTAAGGACAACAAAGTCAAGGTATTGGAGTGGCCATCACAAAGACCTGACCTCAATCCAAAAGATAATTTGTGGGCAGAACTGAAAAAGCGTGTGGGAGCAAGGAGGCCTACAAACCTGATTCGTTTACACGAGCTCTGTCAGGAGGAATGGCCCAAAATTCACCCAACTTATTGTGGGAAGCTTGTGGAAGGTTACCCAAAACATTTGACCCAAGTTAAACAATTTAAAGGCAATGCTACCAAATACTAATTGAGTGCATTTAAACTTCTGACCCACTGGGAATGTGATGAAAGAAATATAAGCTAAAATACATTTCTCTCCCTACTATTATTCTGATATTTCACAATCTTAATATAAAGTGGTGATCCTAACTGACCTAAAACAGGGAATTTTTACTAGGATTAAATGTCAGAAGTTTAAATGTATTTGGCTAAGGTGTATGTAAACGTACGACTTCAACTGCATATGTGCATGAAAAGAGCAAACAACAAGCTGCAAAATAACACACTACTGTAATGGACCATGTTACAAAGTGTCTCAGTGACTCATGTTTGTATCTCAATGTGAAAAAAAAAATCTGCATGTTCTTCACAAAAAGGCCAACCAATGCTACTGAGCCAGATCTCTATGTGTCAGGGGAGAAGCTCCAGCTGTTATCTGACTTTAAGTACCTTGGCATCATACTTGATTTCAACCTCTCTTTTAAAAAACAGGTGAAAATGGTAACTCAAATAACCAAATTCAACCCAGCTAATTTCCAATTCATAAGAAATTGTTTCACTACAAAAGGTAGCAAAACTGTACTTCAATGCTATGATACTCTCCCCACTTATCATACTACTTGAGTAGTTGGTCCCAAACTTGCTGTACAACATTAAAACCCATTTAGTCTGTCTACAAACAGGCTCTCAAAGTGCTTGATAGAAAGCCCAATAGCCATCATCACTGTTACATCCTCAGAAAGCATGAGCTCCTCAGTTGGGAAAATATTTTGCAATACACCAATGGATATCTTGTATTCAAGATCCTAAATGGCTTGGCTTCCCCTCCACTTAGTACTTTGTTAAACAGAAAACCCAAACCCATGCTCATCTCTGCAACTCCCAGGTGATGGAATCCCTTTCTCAGGAGAAAAAGTTGTTTCGCTCAGAGGGAAGAAAAGCAAAGGGGAAGATCCCAAGATGTGAGGGCATTGACCTCTCCGACCAGGCTGGTCCTCCTTCCTCCACTCCCCACACCGCTGTAGCCACCTCCACCCGGGCCCCCAGAGCTGCGGCCGCAACCAACGACCCGGTGCTGGTGGCTATCCAAGCCATCCTCGGCACCATGGACTCTCTCGAGGCATGACTCCAAGTGATTGAAGTAGGCAGCTCTGCTTGCGGTGTCATTTCCAGCCTAGCAGATCTGATCCCAGTTGTAGCTGGGGATCCGGCAGCCATTTCTGAGATGTCGTTACATGCACAGCCCATGTTTATCCTGGCCTCGGCTACACCGGCGGCTCTCAATGGTAGGCCCTACGTGTCCTCCGCAGACTACGTGTCTTTCCGACTGAGGACCACCATCCTCCAAGGGAAAGACGGGTGACCAGAGGGTTGTGGCTTGTGAAGATGTAACAGCTGTCTTTAAGACCTCTGATCCCAGGATACAGCGTAACCTTTCCATCTCCAAGTTCGTTGTAGTTTTTAGCATTTGCTGCGACATTATTTGCTCTATGTTTCACCTCAGGCGAAAGGAGCTAGATTTACATCTCTAAGATTTAAGACCTTAGTATTAAGTCTGAGAGTGCTTTTTCCGCTAAGGCTGCCCTTTATCTAGCTACCTTCAACGAGGTCATCGACTGGTCTGTCCTTGACACGGAGTTAGTGGTGCTGCATGCTAGCAGTGATACAGTAGTTACAGTGCCCTAACCTGCTCAGATTGTGGCCAGCCAGGCACGCACCCAAGATGTGCCTGAAGGCTGCTTTCGAAGTCAAGCCGGCAGATGTCCCCAGTCCCCAGCATCGGGTTTTGTTGTCAAGTCTGAGCAAGTACGCCCTTCCCTTGCCCTTTTCACCGCTCGCCAGGGACGTGAGGTGGAGTTTCACAATAACACAACCTAAATGCAACAATTTCAATGAAAATAATCTATAATTGCATCTTCCTCCATGTCTGCAGCTCATGCTTTGATCCCCACCCAAAGTCTGTGTGCCCATTTTGCCGCTCTACCCCTCAATGGCCAATGTTTTACATCATGTAGGAATCTCTGTATTATTTCGCTATCAGGCTCTCCTTCGGGTGAAATTCTCTGTCTGAGGGCTTGAAATTTGAGTCATAGATCTATAGTGTCACACCCTTATTGGTTTCACCTGTCTTGCACTTGTCTCCACCCCCCACCCGGTGTCTCCCATTTGTCCCCATTATCTCCTGTGTATTTATACCTGCCAGTTTGTCTTGTCAGGTCGTTCCAGTGTGTCAGGTCGTTCCAGTTGCACTGAGCCTGCCTGTCATGGTCTCTGCCTTGGATTACTGACCCCACCTGCCCTTGACCTGCTGTTTACCTGCGCCCTGTTTTATAATACAGTTCTGAGATTCGAACTGTCCGCCTCCTGTGTCTGCATCTGGGTCTCATCCTGAGTTGTGATCGGTAGATCTGTTCTATACATGTTATTTCTAAGCTTCCCGTTCTGAAGTTTTGTTTTTGCATCTTTTATTTTCTGTTTTATACACCAGCTTCAAACAGCTGAAAATACAATATTTTTGGTTATTGAAAATATATTTCACAGCGGTTTAGATGGTAAAATGATTTTCTACACTGAGTGCTTGTTTTGTCACAAACTGAAATTAGGCTGACTATTTGAATTTTAGCAACCAGGAAAAGGAGGAACGATGTCTGCATATTGCACCTTTAAATAACTGCCATTTTTTTTATACAATTTTCTGGATATCAATTTCCCTCCTGGCAATTCAGGCTACGGAATCTCAGAACTTAAGCAGAAATTCCAAGCTCTATGCATCCCTCTGTCAGAGGAAAAAACTATTGGCCATTCAACCGCCCTCGAGTTCCTGGGCATAATTCTAGATAGCATCAATAGATTTCCCTCCCCCTAGATAAACTGCTACTCATCCACGAATCAGTGCAGTCCTTCACGGATGGGCAGCCCACCACTAAACGCAACCTATTGACTCTACTGGGACACCATAACTTTGATGCGTATCATCCCTCAAATTCGCGCCTTTATATCACAGCTTCTTATGCTAGCCTCTCAGACCTATTAATCCTCGATGAGGATTTTCATTCAGACCTTTGGTTCTGGTCTCTCTTGCTTAATAGCTGGACCAAAATTTTTTTTTTCTATGACTAGTTCCTCGTGTCCTCAGATGCCCTCGAGCTCTTTATGGATCCGGCCCCATCCTTGGGTTTCGGGGGGTATTTTGAAGGTCAGTGGTTCGCAGGTAGATCGCCACCCTAGCTCTCCAAATTAGATCACAAAAGGTAATTTTTCTAAGTCTACCCCATCGTCGTGGCTTGCGCTATATGGGGCCAGCGTATGGCAAGGCAAGCGCAGAACTGTTCACTGTGAAAACGAAGCCGCAGTTGGTATAATCAATTAACGACACTTGCCATCCAACATAATCATGCCCCTGGTCAGGCACCTAACATGGCTGTCTGTCACTCATCATTGTATTATTAATGCCGTACATATCCCAGGGCACTAGAATACTGTGGCTGATGCTCTGTCTTGTTTCTGTTTTCAGGAGTTCCGTTGCAGGTGCCCAGCTGCTAGCAAGGTCCCGGTGCCACTGCCGCCACACTCGGAAATGCTGCTGTTCTAAACAATCCCATGATAGCAGCCCTATGGGGGTCAGCTAAACAATATATGCGCAGTGGCATAGCCGTTTCTACATTGAATTCATATGATTCCGCGTAGAAATAAGTTTCTTGATCACTTTCTGCAGGAACCACCTTCATCTTTCTCATCAATACATTCACTTTATGGTGGCAGGTATCCAATTCCATGTCAGATGTTGTGATCCTTATTTTCTGAGTCTGTTTTCTCACCTTGTAATTAAATGGATGCTCATAGGCATTAAAAATATTTATCCCTCTCCTCCTGATGCTCGGCTTCCTATCACTCTCGTCATACAAAGTATATCTTTGCTACAATGTAAAGTAGTGAGTGTACAGCTTGTATAACAGTATACATTTGCTGTTCCCTCAAAATAACTTAACACACAGCCATTAATGTCTAAACCGCTGGCAACAAAAGTGAGTACACCCATAAGTGAAAATATCCAAATTGAGCCCAAAGTGTCAATATTTTGTGGCCACCATCATTTTCTAGCACTGCCTTAACCCTCTTGGGCATGGAGTTCACCAGAGCTTCACAGGTTGCCACTGGAGTCCTCTTCCACTCCTCCATGACGACATCACGGAGCTGGTGGATGTTAGAGACCTTGCACTCCTCCACCTTCCGTTTGAGGATGCCCCACAGATGCTCAATAGGGTTTAGGTCTGGAGACATGCTTGGCAGTCCATCACCTTTACCCTCAGCTTCTTTAGCAAGGCAGTGGTCGTCTTGGAGGTGTGTTTGGGGTTGTTATCATGTTGGAATACTGCCCTGCGGCCCAGTCTCCGAAGGGAGGGGATCATGCTCTGCTTCAGTATGTCACAGTACATGTTGGCATTCATGGTAGCTCCTCAGTGCCGGCAGCACTCATGCAGCCCCAGACCATGACACTCCCACCACCATGCTTGACTGTAGGAAAGACACACTTGTCTTTGTACTCCTCACCTGGTTGCCGCCACACACGCTTGACACCATCTGAACCGAATAAGTTTCTTGGTCTCATCAAACCACAGGACATGGTTCCAGTAATCAATGTCCGTAGTCTGCTTGTCTTCAGCAAACTGTTTGCGGGCTTTCTTGTGCATCATCTTTAGAAGAGGCTTCCTTCTGGGACGACAGCCATGCAGACCAATTTGATGCAGTGTGCGGCGTATGGTCTGAGCACTGACAGGCTGACCCCCCACCCCTTCAACCTCTGCAACAATGCTGGCAGCACTCATACGTCTATTTCCCAAAGACAACCTCTGGATATGACGCTGAGCATGTGCACTCAACTTCTTTGGTCGACCATGGCAAGGCCTGTTCTGAGTGGAACCTGTCCTGTTAAACCGTTGTATGGTCTTGGCCACCGTGCTGTAGCTTAGTTTCAGGGTCTTGGCAATCTTCTTATAGCCCAGGCCATCTTTATGTAGAGCAACAATTATTTTTTTCAGGTCCTCAGAGAGTTCTTTGCCATGAGGTGCCATGTTGAACTTCCAGTGACCAGTCAGTGTGAGGGAGTGTGAGACCGATGACATCAAATTGAACACACCTGCTCCCCATTCACACCTGAGACCTTGTAACACTAACGAGTCACATGACACCAGGGAGGGAAAATGGCTAATTGGGCCCAATGTGGACATTTTCACTTAGGGGTGTACTCACTTTTGTTGCCAATGGTTTAGACACTAATGGCTGTGTGTTGAGTTATTTTGAGGGGACAGCACATTTACACTGTTATACAAGCTGTACACTCACTACTTTACATTGTAGCAAAGATATACTCAAATATTTACAAAAATGTGAGGGGTGTACTCACTTTTGTGATATACTGTATATCCTGTCTCAACTATGCTCATCCCCTCATCACTCTCTGTTCCTCATCCCTCCTCTTCAACCCTTGTCAAAATTCACCTTTCCCAAATAATACTACGCTGCAGTCTTTCACCTCAACAATACACTGGCCACTCGTCCCGAATCGGAGCTGCGACTACAGCAGCCACACTCCAGCAACTAGGTCGATGGTCATCCTCTGCCTACTCACAAGGTTGGGGAGTAATGGATTACATGTAATCCGTTACATGTAAGGGATAACCAAAAAACCGGTAACTAATCCGTTTCGTTACCAGCATAAATATTGTAATCAGATTACAGATATGTTTGAAACACTAGATGATTACTTCGTGGATTACTTGTAAATTTGTGGATTTATTGTTGTTGACACTTCTCTGTTTTCTCAATGACATTCAAATCAGCATTGAAAAAGGCGTAAGTTTAAGTTTGTTCCACCTGAGTGAGTCTGACCACAAGTCAGAGACCACTATGATGACCCATCAAATGTGTTTGATGGATCGAGTGAAAAGAGCAGGAATAGGCTTTTCTAGGCTACAGTCCAAGCTATGTCTTCCAATTGTACAACTGCTGTTGGCATCCAAAGAGTATCCAACTTGAATAAACGCTTGGAGAGGAGGATGACAGCAGTGGTGTAGTCTACGGCGATACAGATATCAGTTATTATTGATATCTACAAAGAGCATTAATGTGAATCACACTGCTGCTCTCTCATTTAGTTAGTTGCGCCTTACTCAAATAACTAAATGGTTTGGTTGTTGTGGATGGCTGTTCACATATCAAAATATGTACAGTATTTGAACCCAATAATGGTTGAATTCAAGAAGTAAAAACTGCCTATCAATCACTGAAACCATTGGACAGCCAGTGAAAAATGTGCTCTTACAACAGCTACATAGTACGAATCCCAGCATATGGAATAAAAGTGGGGCTTTTATTGCTCAGTCTAATTCATGCTGATAAAAAATTATAATCCATAGGCCTAATGGACAGGGGCAATCTGTAGTTTCTACATCCATTTTTGGATTTATAAATTATATATGTTAATGTAAAAATATAATGTAATCAATTTATTATATGTAAAAGAAAGTGATGGGTTTGAAGAAGCCTACATAACCAACCCATAAAGTAAAATCTTTCATCTATAAGTTATTTGTTTCTGGCCATTTTGAGCCTGTAATCGAACCCACAAATGCTGATGCTCCAGATACTCAACTAGTCTAAAGGCCAGTTTTATTGCTTCTTTAATTAGCGCAACAGTTTTCTGCTGTGCTAACATAATTGCAAAAGGGTTTCTAATGATCAATTAGCCATTTAAAATGATACACTTGGATTAGCTAACACAACTTGCCATTGGAACACAGGAGTATTGTTTGCTGATAATGGGCCTATGTAGATATTTTGTTAAAAATCTGCCTTTTCCAGCTACAATTTTTGCTTTTCTTTCAAAAACAAGGTTGATACCAGCTGCCCAGCATAGGGTTATGTGTCATCCACATCTGGTACCAAGGAGCATTTTCTTGGAGATGAGGCCTCCCCCAATCTATCTAATAAATATTCCTTATTGCATTCTGTTTTGCTGTCAAATAAATTAAGCCTAATCTCGATTACACTGCCCATAAGGCTGATAAGTACACCATGAAGAGGGCTGTAAACAATGTTCTCGTTGTAATTCCAGCTTTTCAAACTCAGCAAATGTCTATGCTCCTATGGAAAGCTTACATGAAGTCGAGGAAGTGTGTTTTTTTTGTCATTGTAAATGTATTATTATCTTTACAAAAAAACAGCAGCCAGCTCAGATAAGGCTTGATTGAGCAGGCACAAAAATGCTGATAACGACGGAACAAGGTGGCAGCAAACATCCATTTCATCTTTTGCCATTCAAATCAATGGTGCCCAGCTGTGAAACACAACGGGTTCTGCAACAAAAAGGGGCTAACTAAATACAAGACATTCCTTGTGTTGCATTACACCAGGAGGGCAAGGAAATTATGCGACGACTCCACTCTCTTTGCATTTAATCTGCATCCCAAATGCTACCCTATTCCCTATATAGTCACTACTTTTGACCAGGGCCCATAGGGATATAGGGAATAGGGTGCTATTTGGCATGTACCCTTGCAGCCGGGCCGCACTTAAGCTATAATTACTTGCAGTGGAAAAACAGGAGAGAGGAGGGGTAAAAAAAATACAAAATTCTGAATGCACACTATGCCGTGATGTATGAGAGGGAGAGTGTAAGAATGGAACAAACACAATCCCCAAACAATGCTTATTATATGGTGTGCATTTATCATGAGGATGTAGTATGCAGGCTCACATATTATTTGTATGAAAACATGAATAAAAGACATGGGCTATTAGCTCGTCTTAACACATATTTCACATAATATAAAAATGTTACGTTAGGTGATTACTTACAATCAGTTAGTTTGGAAAATCTGAATAACTGGCTTGAGAAGAACTATGGAATTCATTTTACCTTTGTTACCTGGAATTGTTGTGATTCTCATACATCCAGAACACTGTGGTGGTATTTCAAAACTGACCAGCCAATTGGATCATACAGTTGTATTCTAACATTGCCACAAAGTATATCTATTCAAGTTCTATCATTTATCATATTTACATTTACATTTACGTCATTTAGCAGATGCTCTTATCCAGAGCGACTTACAAATTGGTGCATTCACCTTATGATATCCAGCATATACTGTAGCGATGAACAATACTGTACTTTCCAAAATAAAGACTTCATATCATGGGCTGTGGCCCTCTGTGTACAATTTGTCTCCCACTTCATTTGAGAATAATTTTGTTGCTGTTGTTTTTCTCTTTCTCCCGCAGCCATCGACGTCACTTCTTAGAATCTCTACAGCCGGGAAGAGTGGACCCTGACGGGAGTCATGCCGTGCAATGCCTTCAGCGTGCACACAATTGACTGTCAATTCCAAAACCCAGGGTGGGAGAGGTGGGGCCGAGGAGGAGGGTCTTGCAGGGATTGCTCAATGATTTGCGCAAACTGACATTTTGCACGGCCATATAAAAGTCCATTTGCAAGCCTTTGCTGGTGAGGTCTCCTGTAGCTCGTTGCAGATAAAGTGATTTGAAGCCCATCAACAGGTTTGTGTAACGTCACACTGTAACTTGCTTACTAGCTCATGGGAAGCCCATAACATGCAAAATGTGGGCAGTGCTACAGTATCTAGAGATATCAGTTGCAGAACCCATGATGACAGTGTTCTGTTTTATCTCTAAATTCAGAGTGAAATCAAATTATTGCACCACAATTTTTAAACAACATTTTAATCTGCCTATTTTTAATAATTTAATAATGTAATAAACAGATGATTACCACTATGTGTAAATGAAGCAGGGTTTAAACAATGATGACTAATTTACTACTATTAACATATCTATCTTGCACATGCAATTATTGATTCTTGTGGAAATCACTTCAAGGAAATTTGCTTTTGTTGTGTGTTGACATCAGTTCAGGTTTGGTATTGATCGTAAAACATGCATCTGCATAACAATTTGCACACATAACATTTCATTTTGAAAGCCCAAGCATATTATTCTGAGATCTGTGAAACAACATTGTTGAAAAGTATGACATTCACTGCGCTTGTTTGACTTTCATTGTCTCCAATCTAATTTAAATCAACTTTATGGCACTCCAAGTACTCTCCAGAATGTAATTTAGTTTGACTTCAAGATTGAATTCCAAGATTCTTTGTTTTATCATGTGCAGGCATTAACCTTGATCAGTTTCAAACACTTACAGTATAGAAGCCCATTTAATCATAGTAAAAATCACATGATACTTTGAAGAGCCAGACAATGTTTCTAGTTAAGAATATTATCCCACTCTTTAGAGCCGCCTTTCCCATCAAAACCCACATTTCCTCCCTTTTTGTTGTGGTACTGTAACCACCATTCTTTACTGTATGTGGGAATCATACTTGCTTGTTAAGGCTTTTGTTCGAGACCGACATTAAAACACCTGATTCCGCAAAAAATGCCTTAATGATTAAATTCACTATTTGAATCCATCAACAATTTTACATATCTCCTTAGTTCCATTGAAATCACCCCCTTCATAACTATGTTCTTCCTCTTTCCTTAATTTCTAATGCAGCAACATATGGCAGGTGGTAACTTACAGCAAATGTATGCATTTAAACAGAAGAGCTCATTTGAATAATGTACTGTTGCAGTTTTAAAGCAAGCTTTCTGCAATTCTACACATTATGCCATGGGACAGAGAGAAGATTTTGCAATTTTATAACAAATTTCATGCAATTCTACCAATTTTGCCATGGGACGGAGAGAAAATGTGAAGTTTTATCAGTGACATTCCTGAAATTCTAAACAGTTTGCCATAGGGTGGAGTGAAATGTTTGCCGTTTTCAATATCATATTTGAGTTAGAGTGACTAACAAAATCAGTCAGTTAATAGACCGTGATTACTTCAAGTTTAGATACAGTAGCTACCCCCCTACCCCAAATATTTTTATTAGGTGCAACGAAATGTGTTGTTTTACAGGGTCTGCAATAGTAGAAAATGATGGTTAAGTGCCTTGCTCAATGGCACATCGACAGATGTTTCACCTTAAACGTTAAGCTACCTGCCGCTAGACAGCTAGACTAAATTACTATTCTAAAAAAAATGCTAGCTGACATTTGCCACTTAAGTGACTATCAGTGACTGCCATAAGAGAAAGAATGCTGATACGCAACCGAAAAGGGTCCTTTCCACAGAGGGTTCTACATGGAACCAAAAATGTTTCTACTTGGAACCAAAACGGGTTCTCCTATGGGGAAAGCTGAAGAACCCTTTTGGAACCCTTTTAAAGAGTGATTAGGGGATTCTTTAGCCCATATTCTGTAAATATAAACAGCTATTACCTATGCTGATAAAGTCAGCAGAAATGTGAGGTCCTCTGAGATGTTTGCTACAGGTATGGTGTTGACCAAGTGTGTATCTAGAACCTAAAAGGGTTCTTTGGCTGTCCGCTTATGAGAACCCTTGAAGGACCCTTTTGGGTTTAGGTAGAACCCTTTTCACTTCCATGTATAACCCTTTCCACAGATGGTTCTACATGGAAGCCAAAAGGTTTCTACCTGTTACCAAATAGGTGAGGTTTGTATCAATATATTACAGAAAAATACATTCTGCTCACACAATCATGTCCTTAGATGTGGTACTGTCCACCTGTGAGTTCAAATTGTACTCGGGACACATCAATTGACAATATTCACCAAACCTTCAGGGATATACAGTACCAGTCAAAATTTTGGACACCTACTAATTTTTTTTTTTACTATTGTCTACATTGTAAAATAATAGTGAAGACATCAACAATGTGAAATAACACATATGGTATCATGTAGTAAACAAAAAAGTCTTAAACAAATCAAAATATATGTTATATTTGAGATTCTTCAAAGTAGCCACCCTTTGCCTTGATGACAGCTTTGCACACTCTTGGCATTCTCTCAACCAGCTTCACCTGGAATGTTTTTCCAACAGTCTTGAAGGAGTTCCCACAAATGCTGAGCACTTGTTAGCAGCTTTTCCTTGTGATTATGGAGGCCAGGTCATCTGATGCAGCACTCCATCACTCCCCTTCTTGGTCAAATAGCCCTTACACAGCCTGAAGTTCTGTTGGGTCATTGTCCTGTTGAAAAGCAAATGATAGTCACACTAGACACAAACCAGATGGGATGGTGTATCGCTGCAGAATGCTGTGGTAGTCATGCTGGATAAGTATGACTTGAATTCTAAGTAAATAGCAGACAGTGTTACCAGCAAAGCACCCCCAAACCATTACACCTACTGCTCCATGCTTCATGGATGCTAACCACACATGCAGAGATCATCTGTTCACCTACTCTGCGTCTCACAAAGATACGGCGGTTGGAACCAAAAATCTAACATTTGGACTCATCAGACCAAAGGAAAGATTTCTACCGGTCTAATGTCCATTGCACATATTTCTTGGCCCAAGTAAGTCTCTGCTTCATATTGGTGTCCTTTAGTAGTGGTTTCTATGCAGCAATTCAACCATGAAGGCCTGATTCACGCAGTCTCCTCTGAACAGTTGATGTTGAGATGTGTCTGTTACTTGAACTCTGTGAAGCATTTATTTGGGCTGTAATCTGAGGTGCAGTTAACTTTAATGAACTTATCCTCTGCAGCAGAGGTAACTCTGGGTCTTCCTTTCCTGTGGTAGTTTTCATGAGAGCCAGTTAAATCATAGCTCTCGTTGGTTTTGTGACTGTACTTGAAGAAACTTTAAAAGTTCTTCCAATTTTCGGTATTGACTGACCTTCGTGTTTTAAATTAATGATGGACTGTCATTTCCCTTTGCTTATTTGATCTGTTCTTGTCATAGTATGGACTTGGTCTTTTACCAGATAGGGGTGGTATACAGAAGATAGCCCTATCTTGTCATAACACAACTGATTGGCTTCAAAAGCATTAAGAAGGAAAGAAATAATACAAATTAACATTTAACAAGGCACACCTGTTAGTTGAAATGCATTCCAGGTGATTACCTCATGAAGCGGGTTAAGAGAATGCCAAGAGTGTGCAAATCTGTCATCAAGGCAAAGTGTGGCTACTTTTAAGAATCACAAATATAAAATATAATTAGATTTTGTTAAAAATCTTGCCTACTATATGATTGCAAATGTCTTATTTCATAGTTGGATGTCTTATTTCATAGTTTAGAACATAACTACTTTAGTTCTAGGTCCCAAGAAACAAAGAGATCTGTTGAATCTGACAATTAATCTTGATGGTTGTACAGTTGTCTCAAATAAAACTGTGAAGGACCTCGGCGTAACTCTGGACCCTGATTTCTCTTTTGACGAACATATCAAGACTGTTTCAAGGACAGCTTTTTTCCATCTACGTAACATTGCAAAAACCAGAAACTTTCTATCCAAACATTTTGCAGAAAAATGTGTCCATGCTTTTGTCACTTCTAGTTAAGACTACTGCATGCTCTACTTTCCGGCTACCTGGATAAGCACTAAATAATCTTCAGTTAGTGCCAAACACGGCTGCTAGAATCTTGACTAGATCCATTAAATGTGAACATATTACCCCAGTGCTAGCCTCTCTACACTGGCTTCCTGTTAAGGCTAGGCTGATTTCAAGGTTTTACTGCTAACCTAGAAAGCATTACGGGTTGTTCATAACTGTCTTTTGAATTTGGTCCTGCCGTTCATACCTACACGTAAGCTACGGTCGCTAAGACGCAGTCCTCCTTACTGTCCCAAGAATTTCTAAGCAAACAGCTGGAGGCAGGGCTTTCTCCTATAGAGCTCCATTTTAATGGAATGGTCAGCCTATCCATGTGAGAGACGCAGACTTGGTCTCGACCTTTAAGTCTTTATTGAAGACATCTCTTTAGTAGGTCCTATGATTGAGTGTAGTCTGGACCAGGAGTGTGAAGGTGAACGGAAAGGCACTGGAGCAACGAATCGCCCTTGCTGTCTCTGCCTGGCCGGTTCCCCTCTCTCCACTGGGATTCTCTGCCTCAAACCCTATTACAGGGGTCACTGGCTTACTGGTGCTCTTCCATACTGTCCCTAGGAGGGGTGCATCACTTGAGTAGGATGAGTCACTGATGTGATTTCCTGTCCGGGGGCTCCCCCCCTTGGGTTCGTGCCGCGGGGTAGATCTTCGTGGGCTATACTCGGCTAGTCTCAGGATAGTAAGTTGGTGGTTGAAGTTATCCCTCTCGTGGGGTGGGGGTTGTGCTTTGGCAAAGTGGGTGGGGTTATATCCTGCCTGTTTGGCCCTGTCCGGGGGTATCACCGGATGGGGACACAGTGTCTCCTGACCCGTCCTGTCTCAGCCTCCAGTATTTATGCTGCAATAGTTTAAGTGTTGGGGCTAGGGTCAGTCTGTTATATCTGGAGTATTTCTCCTGTCTTATCCGGTGTCCTGTGTGAATTTAAGTATGCTCGCTCTAATTGCCTATCTCTCTATCTCTCTTTCTTTGCTTCTTTCTTTCTCTCGGAGGACCTGAGCCCTAGGATCATGCCTCAGGACTGCCTGGCCTGATGATTCCTTGCTGTCCCCAGTCCACCTGCTCATGCTGCTGCTCCAGTTTCAACTTTTCTGCCTACGGCTATGGAACCCTGACCTGTTCACAAGACATGCTACCTTGTCCCAGACCTGCAGTTTTCAACTCTCTAGAGACAGCAAGAGCGGTTGAGATACTCTGAATGATCGGCTATGAAAAGCCAACTGACATTTACTCCTGAGGTGCTGACTTGTTGCACCCTCAACAACCACTGTGATTATCATTACTTGACCTTGCTGGTCATCTATGAACATTTGAACATCTTGGCCATGTTCTGTTATAATCTCCACCCGGCACATTCAGAAGAGGACTGGCCACCCCTCATTTTTTTCTCTTACATAGATTCTGAATCAAAAGCTATTTGAACCATCAGAATGGGAGAGAAACCAAATTAGTTGGGCATTTAAAAGCATGGGTAGGTGTGTATGCATATTGTGGAGAAACCTGTCATATTCTACATATTTTGCACATAATTGTCACGCCCTGACCTTAGAGATCCTTATTATTTCTCTGTGTTTGGTTAGGTCAGGGTGTGACTCGGGTGGGAAAGTCTATGTTTTCTATTTCTTGGTTTTTGGCCGAGTGTGGTTCCCAATCAAAGGCAGCTGTCTATCGTTGTCTCTGATTGGGGATCATATATAAGTTGTCATTTTCCTTTTGGGTTTTGTGGGATCTTGTTTTCTGTTTAGTGTCTGTGCCTGACAGAGCTGTTCACTTTCGTTTTTGTTGCTGTAGTTATTTTGCTTTAGTGTTTCTTGAAAAAACGAATCATGAACACTTACCACGCTGCGCTTTGGTCTACTCTTCCTACCACCAACGAGAGCCGTTACAATAATTAATTATTTGCGTGGCACACATGAGTTGACATGTGTTGTCCTGTACTGAACAAAAATGTAAACGCTACAATTTCAAAGATTTTACTGACTTCATATAAGGAATTCAGTCAATTGGAATAACTTCATTAGGAACTAATGTGTGGATTTCACATGATTGGGAATACAGATATGCATCTGTTGGTCACAGACGTAAAAAAAGTTGGGGCGTGGATATCTGGCATGAACATCATTTTCCTCATGCCGCGCTACATCTCCTTCGTATAGAGTTGATCAGGCTGTTGATTGTGGCCTGTGGAATGTTGCCCCACTCCTCTTCAATGGCTGTACGAAGTTGCTGGATATTGGCGGGTATTGGAACACGCAGTCTTACATGTCGATCCAGAGCATCCCAAATATGCTCAATGGGTGACATGTCTGGTGAGTATGAAGGCCATGGAAGAACTGGAACATTTTCATCTTCCAGGAAGTGTGAACAAATCCTTGTGACATAGGGTCGTGCATTATCATGCTGAAACATGAGGTGATGGCTGGGGATGAATGGCACGACAATGGGCCTCAGGATCTCATCACGGTATCTCTGTGCATTCAAATTGCCATCAATAAAATGCAATTGTGCTCATTGTCCGTAGCTTATGCCTGCCCATACCATAACAATATCCCGGTAGTGGGGTCAGTTAGACATACTGCCAAATTCTCTAAAACAACGTTGGAGAAGGTTTATGGTAGATAAATTAACATTAAATTATCTGGCAACAGCTCTGGTGGACATTGCTGCTTAAGACATCTGTGGCATTTTAGACTGGCCTTTTATTTTACAGGTGCACCTGTGTAATGATCATGCTGTTTAATCAGCTTCTTGATATGCCACACCTGTCAGGTGGATTATCTTGGAAAATGATAAATGCTCACTAACAAGGATGTAATACATTTTTAGCAAAACATTTCAGAGAAATATGCTTTTCTTGCGAATGGAACATTTCTTGGATCTTTTATTTCAGCTCATAAAACATTGGGCCACTTACAGACAGTGCTAGTAAAAATCTTGCTGGAGAAATTGCTCTTTGCTAAGAAGCTAGTTTTGTTTTATTTTGACAATTTTAATTGAAAACAATCACAGTAAAGTACTTTATTCTTACCCAGAAATGATTTGATTTTGAGATATAAACGGCTGCATTGGACCTTTAGGACACGAGGGGTTTTTTATGAGATTGGAGATCACATTGGGAGGGACCTCCCAGCAAACAGGGGACATCCTGAGGACATTCGGTGACGGTCCCATTAGGTTCCTTAATGGTTTTGTCGCAACGTTATCCCACTGACTTTCTAAGAATGTTACGGGATGGTCCCAAGGGAACGTTTCCTGGGGAGATTTGTCTAGTACCAAGGATGTCACTGAGGACCATGTCAGGTTGTTTTAACGACGTTTCTCAGGACTTTAATTTTACTAGTCCTTACTATGTCACGTGATGGTCCCAAGGGAACATTCTCTGGGGTACCTTTTTATAGTTCCCGGTTTGTCCTGGGGACGGTGTTAGGATGTTCTTGGGATGTCAAGTCATGGTCCCCTGATCGTCCCATGGAGGTTTGTCTAGTTCCCGGTTTGTTCCGGGGACGTTTTTTGGGACTTCTTGGGACGTTGTGTCATTTTCCACTGAAGGACCCCTGAACATTCTTGGGACGTTGTGTCATGGTATCCCTAACTATTATAAGTAAAGAATTAAATGGTATGACGGTTTTAAGGTAAGTACTCTCTTCAGCTAAAATAGTGTGAAAGTCTTTAATCAATATGATTGCATTTGACATGATCATTTGGTACTGACTTTTCAATGACCCCACCTAGGATTTGAAATCAACTTCTGGATTTGGGATATGCTGATTAACTGCTGCGCCACAAAGTGTGTCAAATTTTACAAGTCCCCTGCACATTCATTACCTTTAATACGTCTCCACACTTAGCAAAAGAGTACCATCTGCACTGCTATTTTAGTTAGCAGTTTATCTGACTATTCTCTCGTTGATTTAATTTACTTAATTTAGCAATATGAGTTTGGGTTTTGAGTATAGTTGTCTAATGTTGATGAGGCATATTATTCTGTTTTAATGTTACACCTAGACAACTATGAGACATAATAGTTTTTCTTCAGTGTAATTTCAACAGATATGAGATTTACTTTGAAGTGCAATGTGTAGGAATAGCCTTACAGGTGAAATCACTCATTGATACAGACATGGTGGCGTAGCAGGAAGGTCAATATGTTGTAAACCAAGAGGTTGTGAGATCAAATAGGTTGTGGCATACTAACAGATATACTAATACTACTGTATGAATGAACCTACACAATGTAAGCACGTACTTGTGTGTCAAATATGTAAGTTAAAAGCACTGTTTGTGTGTGGGTGTCCCTACTGTAGCATTGCCAAAAGACAAAGAGCTGTGACTGGATCAGTGATTCACCAATCAGGGCCTAGATGGCTTGGCAACACTAACGTAATGTAGCGGTGTAAAATAAATGCCTGGAACTAAATCCCCTATGTACTGGTCTTGATGAGGAGAAAGAAAACTGAAAATGTGAAGGAGTTAAGATGGACTAATGCCTTGTTAATTATTTAGGGTTGAAGATGATGGGGGGAGGGGGTGCTAAGCTGACATATATAATTGTTTTAAGAGGGTCATACTATGGCTCATTTAGCTATTTGATTTGAAATTCTAGGACCCCTTGAGGTGAAAAATGTTTTAAACATTATTTGATAAAATGTTGATTTTGGCCTTTACTACTAGCATATCCCAAAGAAACGCATTGAATAACACATTCATAAATGGCAAAAAGGACAGTAAAAAAAACTAAAAAGGTTTTGAAGTGTCTGTCCTAAATCTTGGAGACAAGAAAACTCTGGAAATATATATTTTTTGTAGACATAAAACTAACTTCATACGAGTCCCGTGACACTTGTGGGGGTCGTGCAGACAAACCGAGAACACCGTCGTGTTCGTGAGAATCTCCCTTTCCCATTAGTTTGTATCCCAACAGTACAGATGCTACCAAACATAAGTTGGTACACAGACGATACCGACTTCAGAAGAGTCTACTGACAATTGGAAAACGGAGACTACCATCGTGTTGATGAGAGTCTCCCCTTTCCATAGTGGTCATAATACAGTGCATTCGGAAGGTATTCAGACCCCTTGACTTTTTCCACGTTCTGTTAGATTACAGCCTTATTCTAAAAATGATTAAGTTAATGTTTCTGCATCAAACACAATACCCCATAATGACTAATTATTACATTTATAAAATAAAAAAAATACCATAAGTATTCAGACCCTTTGCTATGAGACTCGAAATTGAGCTCAGAAGCATCCTGTTTCCATTGATCATCCTTGAGATGTTTCTACATCTTGATTGGAGTCCGCCTGTGGTAAATTCAATTCATTGGACATGATTTGGAAAGACATACACCTGTCTATATAAAGTTCCACAGTTGACAGGGCATGCCAGAGCAAAAACCAATCCATGAGTTTGAAGGTATTGTCCATAGAGCTCCGAGACAGGATTGTGTTGAGGCACAGATCTAGGGAAGGGTACCAAAAAATGTCTGCAGCATTGAAGATCCCCAAGAACACAGTGGCCTCCATAATTCTTAAATGAAAGAAGTTTGGAACCACCAAGACTCTTCCTCTTGCCCAAACTGAGAAATTGGGGAAGGTCCTTGGTCACGGAGGTGACAGAGAACCCGACGGTCACTCTGACAGAGCTCCAGAGTTCCTCTGTGGAGATGGGAGAAACTTTCAGATGGACAACCATCTCTGCAGCGCTCAACCAATCAGACCTTTATGGTAGAGTTGCCAGACAGAAGCCACTCCTCAGTAAAAGGCACATGACAGTATGCTTGGAGTTTGCCAAAAGGCACAGGATTCTCAGACCATAAGAAAAAAGATTATCTGGTCTAATGAAACCAAGACTGAAATCTTAGATTGAACTCTTTGGGCTGAATAGGAAACCTGGCACCATCCCTATGGTGAAGCATGGTGTTGGCAGTATCATGCTGTGGGGATATTTTTCAGCAGCAGGGATTGGGAGAATAGTCAGGATCGAGGGAAGATAAAAGGAACAAAGTACAGAGAGATTCTTCATGTAAACCTGTTCTAGAGTGCTCAGAATTTCAGACTGGGGTGAAGGTTCACCTTCCAACAGGACAACGACCCTAAGCACACGGCAAAGAAAATGCAGGAGTGCCCCAGCCAGTGCGCGGACTAGAACCCGATTGAACATCTTTGGAGAGACCTGCAAATAGCTGCGTAGTGACGGTCTCCATCCAACCTGACAGAGATTGAGAGGATTTGCACAGAAGAATGGGAGAAACTCCAAATAAAGGCAGTGGTGGAAAAAGTACCCAAATGTCATACTTGAGTAAAAGTAAAGTAACCTTAATAGAAAATGACTAAAGTAAAAGTGAAAGTCACAGAGTAAAATACTACTTGAGTAAAAGGCTAAAAGTATTTGGTTTTAAATATACTTAAGTATGAAAAGTAAATGTAATTGCTAAATTATACATAAGTATCAAAAGAAAAAGTATAAATAATTTCTAATTCCTTATATTAAATTAAGCAAACTAGACAGCACCATTTAAAAAAAGTGTACATTTACGGATAGCCAGGGGCACGCTCCAACACTCAGACATAATTTACAAACTAAGCATGATTTTAATGAGTCCGCCAGATCAGAGGCAGTAGGGATGACAGTAGGGATGACCAGAGATAAGTGTGTGAATTAGACCATTTTCCTCTCCTGCTGTAACGGGTGTCGTAAGGATTAGACCAAGGTGCAGCGGGAACGTGTATACTCATCTTCTTTATTACATTAAAAGAAGGATAAAACAAACAAATCACGTATACAAACCAACGACCGACACTAAATAGTCCTGTCAGGTGTACAGACATAAACCAACTACCCACAAATCCCATTACAAAAACACCCCTATAAATAGGACCTTCAATCAGAAGCAATGAGGAGCAGCTGCTTCCAATTGAAGCTCATCCCCATTAACTAAACATAGAAATAGAAAGACTAGAACTAACATAGAAATACACTTACATAGAACATAGACCAAAAAACCCCGGAACACATAAAACAAACACCCCTCTTACATAAGCACATAGCCCAACAAACCCTGAACCACATAAAACAAACACCCCCTGCCACGTCCTGACCAAACTACAATAACAAATAACCCCTTTACTGGTCAGGACGTGATACCTGCTGAGCATTCAAAATGTAACGAGTACTTTTGGGTGTCAGGGAAAATGTATGGAATAAAAAGGACATTCTTTTCTTTAGGAATGTAGTAAAGTAAAAGTTGTCAAAAATGTCAATAGTAAAGTAAAGTACAGACACCCCCAAAAAACTAGTTAAATAGTACTTTCAAGTATTTTTACTTAAGTACTTTACACCACTGAATACAGGTGTACCCAAGAAGACTTGAGGCTGTAATCACTGTATTTACTGCAAAAGGTGATTCAAAAAGTACTGAGTAAAGGGGTCGGAATACTTAATCCATTTAGAATTAGGCTGTAATGTCACAAATTGTGGGGGGGTCTGAATACTTTCCGAATACACTGTATACTGAACTAAAATGTAAACCTACATGCAACAATTTTAAAGTTTTTACTGTGTTACAGTTCATATAAGGTAACAAGTCAATTGAAATAAATTCAGTAGGCCTTAATGCCTTGGAGGGCATAGGCTGGTCTACTTGGCCACCAATCAGAATACTTTTTTTTCCCACAAAAGGGCTTTATTACAGACAGAAACACTACATTTGAAAGTGTTTGTTTATTGTCTCCAGCACAAGGTCCACCTGTGTAATGATCATGCTGTTTAATCAGCTTCTTTATATGCCACACCTGTCAGTTGGATGGACTATCTTGGCAAAGGAGAAATGCTGACTAACACAAATGTAAACAAACTTGTGCACAACATTGCTCATAAAACACGGGACCAACACTTTACATGTTGCATTTATATTTTTGTTCAGTGTAGTTTTTAGGCCAAACCGTTTGGGCGCTACAGATGTTTTTGAGAGAAAACCGATTTTCGGGATGTCTGATGGTCTGACAAGCATTGCTCTAGCTCTGCCACCTTTCACCGCAGATGTGAAAGTGCGACATCGGCAGATGCGGTGGATTGAGACGCATCCAATACAAACAAAACTATCTTAACCTTACGGATTTTGATGGGGATTTTTTTATTGTTATTTACATTGATGCACTGGTGTGTCAATCGAATGTAGAGGGTTAACGTCCAAAAGCGGAAGTTGACTCACAGGCTCTCTTTCCATTTTCTCTGAAAACCGGAACATCTGGTAGTTGGGGACTCGGCAGAGGCTATGGCAACAGTAACAAGGGGTGATGTGTAATGAGTCCGCTTGCCTTGGTTAAAAAAAAAAGTGTGTGGGGAGAGCGTTTCTTTATGACCATCAGGTGACGTTCCCAGGACCCAATGGGAACTAGACAAAACCTCCAGGGGACCATGACACAGCATCATGATAACTTTAGGCAACTATTTCGTGACGTCCCTGGATATCCTCATTATTGTTTGCAGGGCTTAGATCAATCTTGCATACAGAATCTTTGTCTGCGCTTATGGACTGCCCTCTTCAATTCAGACCTCAGGTTTACAATGGGGTTCAAGTCCAGAGAATGAGATGACCTTTGCAAAATGCTGAATTTGTGGTAATTTAACAATTTCTTTGTGGATTTTCACATGTGCTTGGGGTTATTGTCTTGCTGGAAGATTCACTTGCGGCCAAGTGTCAGCCTCCTGGCATAGGCAACCAGGTGTTTTGCTAAACTGTCCTCATACTTGGTGAAGATCACTGGTTCAAATACCCTATCCAACAAGGTGAAAAATCTGTTGATGTGTCCTTGAGCAAGGCACTTAACCATAATTTGCTCCAGGGGCTCAGTAATACTATGGCTGACCCTGTAAAACAACACATTTCATTGCACCTAATAAAAATATTTGGGGTATCTAAACTTGTAGTAATCACGGTCTATTAACTGACTGATTTTGTTTGTCACTCTAACTCAAATATAAAATATCTTACTGCACTTATCTAGTGTATTTGACAATAAAACACACATACATACATACACTATATATGCAAAAGTATGTGGATACCCCTTCAACTGAGTGGATTCCGCTATCTCAGCCACACCTGTTGCTGACAGGTGTATAAAATTGAGCACACAGCCATGCAATCTCCATAGAGAAACATTGACAGTAGACTGGCCTTACTGAAGAGCTCAGTGACTTTCAAAACGACACCGTCATAGGATGCCACCATTCAAACAAGTCAAGTCGTCAAATTTCTACCCTGCTAGAGCTTCCCCGGTCAACTGTAAGTGCTGTTATTGGGAAGTGGAAACATCTAGGAGCAACAACGGCTCAGCCATGAAGTGGTAGGCCACACAAGCTCACAGAGCAGGACCGTCTGTCCTCGGTTGCAACTACCAGGTTAAAAACTACCTCTGGAAGCAACATCAGCATAAGAACTGTTCGTCTGGAGCTTCATGAAATGGGTTTCCATGGCCGAGCAGCCACACACAAGCCTAAGATCACCATGCGCAATGCCAAGCGTCGGCTGGAGTGGTGTAAAGCTCACCGCCATTGGACTCTGGAGCAGTAGAAACGCGCTCTCTGAAGTGATGAATCACGCATCACCATCTGGCAGTCCAACGGACGCATCTGGGTTTGGCGGCTGCCAGGAGAACGCTACCTGCCCGAATGCATAGTGCCAACTGGAAAGTTTGGTGGAGGAGGAATAATGATCTGGGGCTGTATTTCATGGTTCAGGATAGGCCCCTTAGTTCTGTTGAAGGCAAATCTTAACACTACAGTATAAAATGAAATTCTAGATGATTCTGTGCTTCCATCTTGTGGCAACAGTTTGGGGAAGACCCTTTCCTGTTTCAGCATGACAATGCCTCCGTGCACAAAGCGAAGCTATACAGAAATGTTTTGTTGAGATCGGTGTGAAAGAACTTGACTGGCCTGCACAGAGCCCTGACCTCAACTCCATTGAACACCTTTAATTGTAATGTCGACTGCGAGCCAGGCCTAATCCCCCGACATCAGTGCCCGATCTCACCAATGCTCGTGGCTGAACGGAAGCAAGGCCCCGCAGCAATGTTCCAACATCTAGTGGAAAGCCTTCCCTGAAGAGTGGTGGCTGTTATAGCAGGAAAGGGGGAACAAACTTCATATTAATGCCCTTGATTTTGGAATGAGGTGCCCACATATTTTGGTCATGTAGTGTACACCAGTCCCAACTAGACTTAATGGGCTGGCGTGCTACTACAAGAAGAAATTGCTTTTTTCCTATCTCAATTTTCTGTTTCAACTTAGGACACTGAGAGACAATGTGTCCTTTCTCACGGCAGTAATGACAAACTGGCGGAATACGAAAAAACTTTTTTCTGCCAATCTTTATTTTACGGCACTGTAGAAAAGGACTGAAACCTCACAATAGGAGGTGAATTCTCTGGATTGCTTTTTGCCTAGGGATAACTACTAGGTGCTTTGCAGCTTTGTTTGTGAAGGTAGTTTTATGTGTCAATAAACTCATCTGCCAGAACTGCAGCTTTCTTAAGAGTGAGAACCTTGTGCTTACAAATATATGTAGCAGCCCTTTCGTGAAGGCAATTCTTGAACTGCTCGAGAAGCATGAGGGTCTGTAAATCCTCAAGGTCCTTGACCTCTTGAGAACCACACCACTGATCAAAAAGACATGCTTGTTCCCTTGCAAACTCAACATGGCTTTGTGATTCTGTCTTTACAGTATGCCTCTGGGACCAACTCGTAAGCCCGAAGAATAGAGGCTTTAACAGTGTCATAATTTGAAATATGGTCAATAGATAAAGCGACGTACACTTTCTGAGATTTTCCCAAAGTAACACTTTGGAGGAGCAGTCACCAAATATCTCGCAGACATTTTAGGGATGTGGAAATCCGCTCAAACAGAGGAAAATATACATCCACCTCCCTTTCGTTGAAAGGCGGTACAAGTCGGCTGTTCCGACCAAGATCAAACTCTGTTGAGGGTGCAGGCCTAACTGGATTAGTTCTTTCAGACTTATCTCAATTTATCACGCTTCCAACTCTCTTTTAATCATTCGTTTTCCTTTTCCTTGTTCTCAAGCTCTAATTTCTGTTGTTCCCATTTTGCCTTTTGTTCTTCCTCTCGCCATTGCACGTCTATGGGGGAAACTCTACCACCTGTAGGACACCCTTCATCATCCTCCCTCTCCGGAGGATTTCCTCCTCCACCAAATCAGTATAGACCAACTCTTTGACTACTGATTTAGAATCAGCAAGTGCAACTTTGATGTCATAATGCTTTGTAATGATGAGCAGATTCACATTTGTACATTTATCTAGCATCACCCATATAGGGTTTCAACAAATGCTTCCAACTTAAAGTCCAGGTTTTTATTTAATAAGCCTATGTGTTTAATCAACTTTCAATTTGATGATTACACCAATATTATAACCCCTCAAGGTGGATTTCAGTTACAGAAACTCTACTATTTTAATTTTATTTTGAACACCTAAATATCTGGGCACAGCAGAGCTTCAGAGAAGGTGATTAGAGTGACTACCATACTCATGGGAAACAATTAAGTGCTATTGTCGTAGGCTCCGACCAATGTGAGCGAGCGGGTGATGGCTGATCTTAACTTTTTTGTACATAAATTTTCCTATGATCGAACAGAGCTTCTGGACATCAGAACAGCAATCATTAACCTCGATCTGGATAAAGATTTATACGTCAACGAGCCAGAGGTGCAGGACATACTGCTCACCTAAACCAGGCCCTAATCCCAGAGACTCGGAAAAGAAAAGGGCAAGGCAAACATGTCTGCAACCTGACAAAACTACACTAAAAAGTAGTTGTGCAACATGTAAACTAAGTGTTGTCAAGTGTTGGTCCCATGTTTCATGAGCTGAAATAAAAGAACCAAGAATTTTTCAAACGAAAAAAAGTATATTGCTCTTAAATTTTGTGCACAAATTTGATTACATCCTTGTTATTGAGTGTTTCTCCTTTGCCAAGATAATCCATCCACCTGAGAGGTGTGGCATATCAAGTAGCTGATTAAACATCACGATCATTACACAGGTGCACCTTATGCTTTTTAGGGATGTAGTATGGGCTCCAGAGTGGCGCAGTGGTCTAAGTCACTTCTCCCATAGGGCAGTGCACAATTGGCCCAGCGTTGTCCGGGTTTGGCCAGGGTAGGCCATCAATGTAAATAAGAATTTGTTCTTAACTGACTTGCCTGGTTAAATTTTGTCACCCAAACTATGCCAGAGATGTCTCAAGTTTTGGTGAAATAGCCCTTACACAGCCTGGAGGTGTGTTGGATCATTGTCCTTTTGAAAAAAAAATGATAGTCCCACTAAGCTCAAATCAGAAGAGATGGCGTATCACTGCAGAATGCTGTGGTAGCCATGCAGGTGAGCATTGAATTCGAAATAAATCACAGACAGTGTCAGGGTACGCGCAACTGGTCGAAGGAAGTCAGGTGCAGGAGAGCAGAGATGAGTGAACAGGCACACTTTATTCAAGCAGAGGAAAACAGCCGGACACAACTGCGTCACAACACTCCGGCCCAAGAAAAAAACGATAGCGCACAAATTACACAAATAGGTACAAATAACAAAACCACGGGTTACAACAATACCTGGCACAAAACCAGCCTGTAGCGTCACACACGTAACGAACGAACAATACCACACACAGACATGGGGGGAACAGAGGATAATATACACGTAGAGTAATGAGGGGATGTAAACCAGGTGTGCAGGAAAACAAGACAAAACAAATGGAAAATGAAAGGTGGAGTGGCGATGGCTAGAAGACCTGTGACGTCGACCGCTGAACGCCGCCCGAACAAGGAGAGGGACCGACTTCGGCGGGAGTCGTGACAGACAGTGTCACCAGCAAAGCAGCCCCACACCATAACACCTTCTCCTCCATGCTTTATAGTGGGAAAAACACATGCAGAGATCATCCGTTCACCCACACCGCGTCTCACAAGGACACAGCGGTTGGAACCAAAAATCTCAAATTTGGACTCCAGACCAAAGGACACATTTCCACCGGTCTAATGTACATTGCTCGTGTTTCTTGGCCCAAGCAAGTCTCTTCTTATTATTTGTGTCCTTTAGTCGTTTTTTTGTAGCAATTCGACCATGAAGGCCTGATTCACATAGTCTCCTCTGAACAGTTGATGTTGAGATTTGTCTGTTACTTTTTGCAATTGTTTGGGCTGCAATTTCTAAGGCTGGTAACTCTGTCATACTGTCCAGGTCTGTGCCCAAACAATTCAAGCTTTTACTTTTAAATATCCACCTTTCCAGAAACAAGTCTCTCACCGTTACAGCTTGTTATAGACCCCTTTCAGTCCCCAGCTGTGCCCTAGACACCATATGTGAATTGATTGCCCCCCATCTATCTTCAGAGTTCGTACTGTTAGGTGACCTAAACTGGGACATGGCCGTCCTACAATCTAAGCTAGATGCCCTCAATCTCACACAAATTATCAAGGAACCTAACATGTACAACCCTAAATCCGTAACCATGGGCACCCTCTTAGATATCATCCTGACCAACTTGCCCTCTAAATGCACCTCTGCTGTCTTCAATCAGGATCTCAGCGATCACTGCCTCATTGCCTGCGTGCGTAATGGGTCAGCTGTCAAACGACCACCCCTCATCACTGTCAAACGCTCCCTAAAACACTTCAGCGAGCAGGCCTTTCTAATTGACATGGCACAGGTATCCTGGAAGGATATTGACCTTATCCCGTCAGTAGAGAATGCCTGGTTGCTCTTTAAAAGTGCTTTCCTCACCATCTTAAATAAGCATGCCCCATTCAAAAAATCTAGAACTAAGAACAGACATAGCCCTTGGTTCACCCCAGACTTGACTGCCCTTGACCAGCACAAAAACATCCTGTGGCATTCTGCATTAGCATCGAATAGCCCCACGATATGCAACTTTTCAGGGAAGTCAGAAACCAATATACTCAGTCATTTAGGAAAGCTAAGGCTTGCTTTTTCAAACAGAAAATTGCATCCTGTAGCACTAATTCCAAAGAGTTTTGGGACACTGTACAGTCCATGGAGAATAAGAGCAACTTCTTTCCAGCTGCCCACTGCACTGAGGCTAGGAAACATTGTCACCACCGATAAATCTACGATAATTGAACATTTCGATAAGCATTTTTCTACGGTTGCCCATGCTTTCCACCTGGCTACCCCTACCCTGGCCAACCGCTCAGCACCCCCTGCAGCAACTTGGCCAAGCCCTCTTCGCTTCTACTTCACCCAAATCCAGACAGCTGATGTTCTGAAAGAGCGGCAAAATATGGATCCCTACAAATCAGCTGGGCTAGACAATCTGGACCATCTCTTTCTAAAATTATCCGCCGAAATTGTTGCAACCCCTATGACCAGCCTGTTCAACCTCTCTTTCGTATCGTCTGAGATCCCCAAAGATTGGATAGCTGCCGCGGTCATCCCCCTCTTCAAAGGGGGAGACACTCTAGACCCAAACTGTTATAGACCTATATCCATTCTACCCTGCCTTTCTAAAATCTCCGAAAGCCAAGTTAACAAACAGATTACTGACCATTTCAAATCCCACCGTACCTTCTCCGCAATCCAGTTTCCGAGCTTGTCATGGTTGCACCTCAGCCACGATCAAGGTCCTAAATGATATCATAACCGGCATCATAAAAGACAGTAATGTGCAGGCATCTTCATCGACCTGGCCAAGGCTTTCGACTCTGTCAATCACCACATTCTTATCGGCAGACTCAATAGCCTTGGTTTTGCAAATGACTGCCTTGCCTGGTTCACCAACTACTTCACAGATAGAGTTCAGTGTGTGAAATCGGAGGGCCCATTGTCCGGACCTCTGGCAGTCTCTATGGGGTGCCACAGGGTTCAAATCTCGGGCCGTCACATTTCTCTGAATATATCAATGATGTTGCTCTTGTTGCTGTTGATTCTCTGATCCACCTCTACGCAGAAGACAACATTCTGTATACATATGGCCCTTATTTGAACACTGTGTTAACAAACCTCCAAACGAGCTTCAATGCCATACAACACTCCTTCCGTGGCCTCCAACTGCTCTTAAATGCAAGGAAAACTAAATGCATGCTCTTCAACCGATCACTGCCCGCCTGACAAGCATCACTACTCTGGACAGTTCTGACTTAGAATATGTGGACAACTACAAATACCTAGGTGTCTGGTTAGACTGTAAACTCTCCTTCCAGACTCACATTACGCATGTCCAATCCAAAATTAAATCTAGAATCGGCTTCCTATTTCACAACAAAGCCTCCTTCACTTATGCTGCCAAACATACCCTCATAAAACTGACTATCCTACCGATCCTTGACTTTGACGATGTAATTTACAAAATAGCCTCCAATGCTTTACTCAGCAAACTGGATGTAGTCTATCACAGTGCCATCCGTTTTGTCACCAAAGCCCCATATACTACCCACCACTGCAACCTGTATGCTCTCGTTGGCTGGCCCTCACTACATATTTGTCGCCAAACCCACTGGCTCCAGGTCATCTATAAGTCTTTGCTAGGTAAAGCCCCACCTTATCTCAGCTCACTGGTCACCATAGCAACACCCACCCGTAGCACATGCTCCAGCAGGTATATTTCACTGCGCATCCTCAAAGCCAACACTTCCTTTGGCCGTCTTTCCTCTGCTGCCAATGACTGGAACGAATTGCAAAAATCACTGAAGCTAGAGTCTTATATCTCCCTCTCTAACTTTAAGCTTGGCCAGGAGCAGCTTACCAATCACTGTACCCGTACACAGCCAATCTGTAAATAGCACACCAAACTACTTCATCCCCATATTGTTATTTATCCTCTTGCTCTTTTGCACCCCAGTATCTCTACTTGCACATCATCATCTGCACATCTATCACTCCAGTGTTAATGCTAAATTGTAATTGTTTCACCTCTATGTTATATTTATTGCCTTACCTCCCTACTCTTCTACATTTGCACACAAAGTACATAGATTTTTATATTGTGTTATTGACTGTACGCTTGTTTATGTGTAGCTCTGTGTTGTTTTTGTCGCACTGCTTTTCTTTATCTTGGCCAGGTCGCAGTTGTAAATTAGAACTTGTTCTCAACAGGCCTAACTGGTTAAATAAAGGGGAAATAAAAAATAATGAACTTAACCTCTGTAGCAGAGGTAACTCTGGGTCTTCTATTCCTGTGGCGGTCCTCATAAGAGCCAGTTTCATCATAGCGCTCGAGGGTTTTTGCAACTGTACTTGAAGAAACTATCAAAGTTTTAAAAAATATCCTTATTGACTGACCTTCATGTCTTAAAGTAATGATGGACTGTTGTTTCTCTTTGCTTATTTGAGCTGTTCTTGTCATTATATGGACTTGGTCTTTTATCAAATAAGGCTATCTTCTGTATATCCCCATTACCTTGTCACAACACAACTGATTGGCTCAAATGCATTAAGAAGGAAAGAAATTCCACAAATTAACTTTTAAGAAGGCAGACCTGTTAAGTGAAATGCATTCCAGGTGATTACCTCATGAAGCTGGTTGAGAAAATGCCAAGAGTGTGCAAAGCTGTCATCAAGGCAAAGGGTGGCTATTTTTTGGTTATCACATGATTCCATATGTGTTATTTCATAGTTTTGATGACTTCATTATTATTCTACAATAGAAAATTGTAAAAATAAAGAAAAGCCCTTAAATTAGTTGATGTTTATCCCCCCTAACAAAAACATTTGATATATTTGTTGTCTTAGGGGGGAAGGTGTTACAGGCTTTTGTTTTTCCATTTATATTTTAATGTTGGACATTAGGTTATTAGCACGTTGCCTGCACCAAATGGTGTCACCTCTTTAGTCAATATGTCTACACCTGTGCTGGCTTGTCATCTCGTTAGTCAGGTGTTTCACCTGTGCTGGCAAAGGTGATATTTAAGAGCGGCTGGCCCAATGCTCCATTTGGCTTGAGAGATGTTGAGGCTTAACACCTTTATCTGATCTTCCCTGTTTTTATTTTGCTCCACTTTTTGATTTCCTTCCTGTCTATAAGTTTGGTTTGGGGTTTTATGTTTGCATCTTCTTAGGCAAATTTAGTGGGTGCTCATTGTGGGTGTCTTTTAGGTACCAATTGTTGCTAGTCACCTTTCAGTGGACACCCCATGAGTGTCTTTCAGAACCTGTTCTAGAACCCCACCTATCTCATTTTGGTTGTTGTCAGTGACTCTTTGTTAATACCCCCTTCTGGTTGAGTGACATTTTTGGTTTACTTGCTCGGGAACATAACAGTTCAGGTAGCTACTTGGTTAACTATTTAACTAACAATTTAGCAGTCCTATGGCTTGGGGATAGAAGCTGTTCAGGGTCCTGTTTATTCCAGACTTGTTGCATCGGTACCACTTGCCGTACGGTACCAGCCCATCCTCCCAGACTCTCCTTAGGCCTGTGTAGGGATCATATCTGGTTTGTTTTGAACAGAAAGGTAGTGTAGTGCAGTTTAGTTTATTTTTATGATTTTTTTTTTTTTTTTATTGTGAGGAAGCGAGAAGCCCATCTTGGAAGCCAACTTAATAAAAATATACTGAAAAAATATATAAATTTTTTATTGAGTTACAGTTCATATAAGACCGTCAATTTATGAATGTCACATCGCTGGGAAGACAGATATGCATCTGGTAGTCAAATAAACCTTTTTAAAAAAGTAGGGGCGTGGATCAGTCAGTATTTGAAGTGACCAACATTTGCCTCATGTAGCATGACACATCTCCTTCAGATAGTTGATCAGGCTGTTGATTGTGGCCTGTGGAATGTTGTCCTACTCATCTTCAATTGCTGTGCAAAGTTTCCGGATATTGGCGGGAACTGGAAAGGGCTGTCGTACACGTCAATCCAGAGCATCCCAAACATGCTCAATGGGTGACATGTTTGAGTATGCAGGCCATGGAAGAACTGGGACTTTTTCAGCTCCCATGAATTGTTTACATATACTTGTGACATGGGGCAGTGCATTATCATGCTGAAACATGAGGTGATGGCTGTGGATGAATGGCATGACAACGGGAATCAGGATCTTGTCACGGTATCTCTGGATTCAAATAGCCATCGATAAAATGCAATTGTGTTTGTTGTCCATAGCTTATGCCTGCCCATACCATAACCCCACCGCCACCATGGGGTACTCTGTTCACAATGTTGACATCAGCAAACCTCTTGCCCACACAACGCCATACACATGGTCTGCGATTTTTAGGCTGGTTGGACGTACTGCCAAATTCTCAAAAATAACATTGGAGGCAGTTTATGGTAGAGAAATTAACATTAATTATCTGGCAACAGCTCTGGTGGACATTCCTACAGTCAGCATACGAACTGCAGGATCCCTCAAAACTTGAGAAACCTGTGGCATTGTGTTGTGGGACAAAACTGCAGATTTTAGTGTGGCCTTTTATTGTCACTTTTATTGTGCTGTTTAATCACCTTGATATGCTAAAGCTGTCAGGTGGATAGATTACCTTTGCAAAGGAGAAATGCTCACTAACAGGGATGTAAACAAGTTTGTGCAAAAAAAAATATAAAATAAGCTTTTTGTGCATATGGACCATTTCTGTGATCTTTGGTTTCATCTCATGAAACATGGGACCCACACTTTAAATGTTGCGTTTTTATTTATGTTCAGTATAATAAACTCCATAGGAGAAGTTTCTTCTGGACTATTGCTTCTAGAACCAAAGTTTGGAAGGCCATTTCTTAGCCCTACTAATATATTTTGCGGTTTTCTTCAGTGGACTACTTTCCTTTGGTATATTACACTGACTAAAAACTGAATGGGTTAGATCACTTAGCTGGATTATCTGGATTTATGCTTATTTTTTAATTGGGACTGAATTTATGGGACTGAATTTAATTGAACATTTACTTCCATAAGAGGATAAAGACATTGTTGCTAAACTAAAACATACACTGGATTTAGCGTTTTAATTTGCGATCCAGAGACTGAGCCTAACATTTCAGTTGTTTTTGGGGGAATTTTGGTTGGATTTTGGTGTGATGCCAACTGATTCATTTTTGAAAACACTAGAAAATGTGTGATCGTCCGAGCTGATATATAGGGCCGATATTGGCCTTTTCTAGTCTATCGGCTCTTCTCCTCTATATAGCAAATCCAAGAGCCCCCTCTAGTGGCGACTCCTGCTGTTGTGCCAGCTGTCACTCACCTCCTGAGATAGGAGTATTGCACAATGATGTTGAGGAATATCCTGCTGGCGTAATAAGCAGCAGCAGCAAGCTAGCTAGAGCATTCTCCAACAGAAAGGTGCAGTATTGAGAAACGGATTAATTGACACAGACCAAAGTAACTCCTGTTGCAAATATTAGTTTAATTCACTAATAATAACGCTTACGTAAACGTGCCCGGACATGCATGCAATAAGCAAGCTAGGTACAGTGGTTCCTCCTTTAAAATTTGCGTCCTTCTGCATCACACCTTGCAGGCTGCTGCAGCATTCTGTGGCGCGTTATTTAATTGTCAGCCATGTTTTATGTTAATGCAAGTTAGTGCTAGTTTGACCATCACAGGGCATCTTTGAGAAGCATTTGATAGTCTTCCATATTGGCATTACCAGATAATTTAAAACCTTTTTTGTAATAACAGTATATGGGATTGATTTTAAGAAAAGCGTCTTAACTAATTAGATTAATATTATGGTGTTTCTATTCCGAGAAAACTAAAAACTAAACCCTCAGGGTTTCCATTAGGATGGAATGGAAAATATGGCACTGTGCAATGTGACGGTCAGGAGTAGGCTACAGCATGAGAGGATTGGAGGATTCTACAATTGTTTGCCTTCATTAGACTGCTTTGTTCCAATATTTCTGTAAATCTGAAATGTATTCCCATTGTAATTCATTATGGATCTATAACTAAATCAACATCTGCATTTTGAAAGAGTATTTTTATCATTATTCTATTAACTAAAGCATAAATATTCTGATGAAGAAATACAGTACTGTACAGTATATGCATTTACATTTGGATAATAAAGTATTTAAAGCATTTTCAAAATATAAGCCACCTGTATTTGTTTATTAGGCTTCTGTGCAGTCTGACAAGTAAACATAGCCTACAATGCATACTGTAGTAAACATGGGAAAACGCCTAATTCCTTACATAAGGGAAAGCAGGCCATGTCTGTACTAGAGAATGCAAGCATGCGGGACACCGGGTTCAATTCCTTGATGGGGAGGAAGGAGTAGGCTGTCCTTGTTGATAAGAATTTGTTCTTAACTGATTCCATATGTGTTATTTCATATTTGTGATGTCTTCACTATTATTCTACAATGTAGAAAATAGACAAACAGAAAGAAAAATCCTGGAATGAGTAGGTATGTCCAAACTTTTGACTGGTACTTGCTTAATTAATTTTATTCATATTATGGTGTTTCTATTCCAAGAAAAATGAAAAACCCTCTGGGTTTCCATTAGGATGGAATGGAAAATATGACACTGTTTAACGTGGCGGTCGGCAGTACAGTACTGGGCTATTTAGCTAAAGAATCCCCATGTTGTGCGGGCAGGGCAGGCGGGAAACTGGGGTTGAATTCCAAGACAGGGAGGAAGGAGTAGGCTGTCCTTGTTAATAAGAATTTGTTCTTAACTGACTTGCCTAGTTAAATAAAGGTTACACTAAAAACATAACTTTTCTGCACCCTAATTTTATAATTCTAGTCTAACCAATACCCAAACGGAGATTCAGTGAAAATAAAAATCTCATTGATTTATCAAGACCAGTCCCCATGCTTGTCTTAGAGCAGCACAAAACAATGCTGAAATCTTATTGCTTCAAAAATCATATTGCTTCAAATCCTATTGCTTCTAACTTCAATATGCTTTTTAAATAAATAAGAACTGCACCAATTTTAACAGCACATTACTCAACACTAGTGAGACTCATTTCACCGATGGTAGGCCTACAATATATCTAAAAAATATATATATTAATGACATAACTCTCCACCAATAATTACATTTAGAGGATTGGAGGATTCTAAGTTAATATCCAAGGCAAATTTTCCATTAGGATCTGTGAGAATATCTGAGAATATCTAAGGGGCTTTTATTTAATTCCAAATTAATTCATAACAATCGCTTTGTTTAAAAAGTAACAATATTTTTGAGATTTAGTTTTCATTTAACCTAGAGTGAGCGAGAAAAAGGCAATTCTTGAACATGGGGTGAGACATTCTCACTAATTTGTAAATAAAGCTGCCAATATTTACATTTAGAGGATTGGAGGATTCAAAATTAATATCTAAAGGGCATTTTCTGTTAGGATCTGTGAGAATATCTGAGAATATCTAAGGGGCTTTTATACAATTCTAAATGAATTAATAATAATTGCTTTGTTTAAAAAGTAACTACAGTTGAAGTTTACATACACTTATGTTGGCATCATTAAAACTAGTTTTTCAACCACTCCACAAATTTCTTGTTAACAAACTATAGTTTCGGCAAGTCGATTCGGACATCTACTTTGTGCATGACACAAGTAATTTTTCCAACAATTGTTTACAGACAGATTATTTCACTTATAATTCACTGTATCACAATTCCAGTGGGTCAGAAGTTTACATACACTAACTTGACTGTACCTTTAAACAACTTGGAAAATTCCAGAAAATGTCATGGCTTTAGAAGCTTCTTCTTCTTTGAGTCAATTGGAGGTGTACCTGTGAATGTATGTCACTGACCTGTAAAGGTGTTATTTGCTAGTGTTTAGTATGGTCAGGACGTGGCCGGGGGTATTTTGTTTATATGTTTCGGGGATTGTTAGTCTATGTGTATAGACAAGGGGTTTTGGTATATGTTCTATGTTAGGGCATTTTCTATGTTTATTCTAGTCACTCTGTTTCTATGTGCAGTTTTGTTCTTGACCTTCAATTGGAAGCAGCGGCTCCTCGTTGCTTCTAATTGAACGTCCTATAATTAGGGGTTTGTTTGTATTGTGGATTGTGGGTAGTTGAATTCTGTTTTGTGCTTATCACCTGACAGAACTGTTAGTGTCGTTTCTGTTAATTGTATACTTGTTTCTCCTTCTTCGATATTAAAAAAAAGAAGATGAGTGGACACTTCCCTGTTGCGTCTTGGTCCTCCACACACGACACGCGTTACTATGTATTTCAAGGCCTACCTTCAAACTCAGTGCCTCTTTGCATGACATCATGGGACAATCTAAAAAAATCAGCCAAGACCTCACAAAAAAAATTGTAGACTTCCACACGTCTGGTTAATCCTTGGGAGCAATTTCCAAATGCCTGAAGGTACCACGTTAACCTGTTTGGTATAGGGGGCAGTATTGAGAATTTTGGAAAAAATATGTTCCCATTTTTAACTGCCTCCTACACCAACTCAGAAGCTAGAATATGCATATTATTGTTCAGGTTTGGATAGAAAACACTCTGAATTTTCTAAAACTGTTTGAATGGTGTCTGTGAGTATAACAGAACTCCTATGGCAGGCAAAAACCTGACAAGGTTTCAAGCAGGAAGTACCCTGTCTGACAAGGAGTCGTGCGTCTTACCTCTTTTTATTGAAAAGTAAGGATCTTAGCTGTAACGTGACAATTCCCAGGGCTCCAATAGGCTCTCAGAGCCCGCGAAATAACTGAAGGTTTACGAGGGAACCTCAGGTTGAAACATATTATCGCCTTTTGTAAGTGGATGCTCGGAGGACCTTTCAATGATGCGCGTGCATGAGTCGCTTCTGAGGAGAAATTTTATTCGGCTGTTTAGGCTCAATGCATACTCCCGGTCGGAATATTATCACTTCTCTACGACATAAATGGCATAAAAATTGGTTTTAAACAGCGGTTGACATGCTTCGAAGTACGGTAATGGAATATTTAGACATTTTTGACACGCCAATGCGCCATGCGCGACACCGCGAAAAAGCATTCTAGAACTCACGAACAAAACGTCGCTGTTTGGATATAACGATGGATTATTTGGGACCAAACCAACATTTGTTATTGAAGTAGAAGTCCTGGCAGTGTATTCTGATGAAGAACAAGCAAGGTAAGAACATCTTTCTTATAGGAAATGTGATTTTGGTGGATGCTGACCTGGGTGGGTATCTAAATAGCTAGCCCTGTAATGCCGGGCTATGTACTTAGATTATTGCAAAATGTGCTTCATCCGAAAAGCTATTTTAAAATCGGACATATCGAGTGCATAGAGGGGTAATGTATCTATAATTCTTAAAATAATTGTTATGCTTTTTGTGAACGTTTATCGTGAGTAATTTAGCAAACTGTTAGTAAATTCACCGGAAGTTTGCGGTGGTTATGCTTTTTCTGAACGTCACATGCTAATGTAAAAAGCTGGTTTTTGATATAAATATGAACTTGATTGAACAGACATGCATGTATTGTATAACACAATGTCCTAGGTGTGTCATCTGATGAAGATTATAAAAGGTTAGTGCTGCATTTAGCTGTGGTTTGGGTTTATGTGACATGATATGCTAGCTTGAAAAATGGGTGTCTGATTTTTTCTGGCTGGGTACTCTGCTAACATAATCTAATGTTTTGCTTTTGTTGTAAAGCCTTTTTGAAATCGGACAGTGGGGTTAGATTAACGAGATTCTTGTCTTTAAATAGCTGTGAAATAGTCATATGTTTGAGAAATTGAAGTTATAGCATTTCTAACGATTCAAAAATCGCGCCACTGGATTTCAGTGGCTGTTACGTAGGTGGGACGAGTTCGTCCCACATGTACCAGAGAGGTTAATCTGTACAAACAATAGTACACAAGTATAAACACCATGGGACCACGATGAACAGCAAAGGACCTTGTGAAGATGCTGGAGGAAACAGGAACAAAAGTATCTATATCCACAATAAAACCAGTCCTATATCGACATAACCTGAAAGCCCGGTCAGCAAGGAAGAAGCCACTGCTCCAAAACCCCCATCAAAAGCCAGACTTCGGTTTGCAACTGCACATGGAGACAAAGATCGTACTTTTTGGAGAGATGTCCTCTCTTATGCTATTGTTATGTTTGGAGGAAAAAGGGGATGCTTAAAAGCCGACGAACACCATCCCAACCGTGATGTAAGGGAGGGGCAGCATCATGTTGTGGGGGTGCTTTGCTGCAGGAGGGACTGGTGCACTTCACATGATGGCATCATAAGGAATCAAAATGATGTGGATATATTGACGCAACATCTCAAGACATCAGGAAGTTAAAGCTTGGTCGCAAGTGGGTCTTCCAAATGCACAATGACCCCAAGCATACTTCCAAAGTTGTGGCAAAATGGCTTAAGGACAACAAAGTCAAGGTATTGGAGTGGCCATCACAAAGCCCTGACCTCAATCCCTTAAAAAATGTGTGGGCAGAACTGAAAAAGTGTGTGCGAGCCAGAACACCTACAAACCTGACTCTGTTACACCAGCTCTGTCAGGAGGAATGGGCCAAAATTCACCCAACTTATTGTGGGAAGCTTGTGGAAGGCTACCTAAAACGTTTGACCCAAGTTAAACAATTCAAAGGCAATGTTACCAAATACTAATTGAGTGTATGTAAACTTCTGACCTACTTGGAATGTGTTGAAAAATATAAAAGCTGGAATAAATAATTCTCTCCACTATTATTCTGACATTTCACGTTCTTAAAATAAAGTGGTGATCCTAATTGACCTAAGATAGGGAATTTTTACTAGGATGAAATGTCAGGAATTGTGAATTTTTTTTATTTGGCTACGGTGTATATAAACTTCAGACAGTACAGTAGCCTAATAAACAAATGCAGGTGGCTTATATCTTAAATGCTTTAAATGCTTTTTAGCCTACAATACATATTGTAGTAAACATGGGAAAGTGCCTAATTCTTTAGATAAGGGAGAGCAGGCTATGTCCAGACTTTCTCAGTGACCTTAAGTACTCATTAACACTGTCTTTAATGCTTTTTCTTTAATGAGCTCTGGCTCATTTTCAAATCCTCTGGTGGTTACAGTCCTAACCCTGGTAAGGGTACCACCATAGAAAGATTCTGGATTGATGTAAATGATATCCATTTTGGCTGTTCTCTTTGGTCGCAATGTCATTTTTTTAGATTTACAGCTCATTTTTTGAATGGTGACTGTTAATGGTGGAGTTTTGGGTGGGGTGAGGAAAGGTTTGACTTTCAGGTTACAATAGGTATACAGCAGATACCTATTGTCCTCACTTCGATTGTGCTGTACAGCATACTGTAGTACCATGATGAGGATCTCTATTCATTTAAGTGAGCAGATTAGGGCATTCAGAAGGAATGGAAAATCTACTGGAGACATTTCAAAAATACTGGTAGACTTGGGGATTTTGGTCAGGGACAGTGCTATTCGCAAACACTATCATCAGATGCTTGTTTTACGCCGAACTCGAAAGGCCAGGAAAATGAACTGGTACAGTAGACGACAATACTGTAAAGTAGGCCTAATAATGCTGAAAATAATGCTTAAATAAATCGACTGCTGGTCTTTACTGTATGCTGCACATTTTTACATTGTATTTAATTTCTAGCGAGACTTCAAGCCATCGACTCACTGATGAATGAAGATGATGAGCGATCGGCAATGGCAATCTGCTTGCATCATGGCACAGCATCGCTCTAACCACAGTCAAAAGACATTTGAAGAAACTTGTGTGGATTTATGGTAAGGCTCGGTAAGAAATGTTTTATATATATTATTTTTTTTTTATTCTAAGAACCGTGTGTTCGCTTGTTTTGTTGTGTTCTGTAGTTTCATCCCAATGATTCATCTGACAAACAAAGAACTTTGTGTCCTGCAAGCCCAGGCATGGATCAAAGCAGGTGAGACATTCAATGACGTCATCTTCACAAACAAATCAACCATGGCCCTTGAGCAATCAAGCAAGGCGAGTCCCAAGCATCCGCTCAAACTCCATGTGTGGGGGTAATTTCTCGCCAGGTACCCGGCCCATATTGGATTTTTGATGGTAAGTTTGGCTATTTACAAAGAGAAAGGTACATAAAACATTGTAGCCTACACCTCACGGATGGTTGTGTTCCACAGTAATTCACTCTTGCCTCCTTTTTCAGGTATCATGGCTCAAGATTTCTTTGAGGGAGAAATCATCAAGAGATATGCTTGACCCTATGTCAGAGAGGTGTTTCTGGGACCACATTGTTTCTTTGAAGATAGGATTATAGCAATATTTTGTTACGTTTAGTCCTATTTACATGTATATTTCCATTATTGTATCTAATGTTGGCTGTTAGCCTAAATGTCTTTCTTTCTTCTCCAAACGCAGACAATGACCCAAAACACACTGCCACCCGGGTTTGCATTGCAATTGAGGGCATAAACTAGGTCAAGACGCCAGCAGAGAAAGTAGACCTGTGTGTAGTAAAATAAAGGTAAAATAGAAATAAAAAAAACCTACAACACCTACAGTACAGCTACAGTATATCTAAAAATATTTTTTTTCATCTCTACATGTAGGTCTCCTGATTTAAACCGGATCGAACTTGTTTGGCATCAACTGAAAACATTAATCCGTAACTCTGCCAAGCCGACAAGCAAAGATGAACTGGTGAAGGCCATCAAGATGTTTTGGCTAGAGAAATTGACGATACAACAATGCCACAAATTCATTGATCATCTCAGCAAGGTTTTACCTGTGGTAGTGGAGTTGGGCGGATGTTCGACTAAAATGTAGTTTAAATCAACATCGGCATTTGAATGTATTTTTTCTCGTTAGTTAATTAAACAAAAGCATAAAGATGTTGATGAAGAAATACTGTACTGCTGTTTTCAGTTAGAAATGTAACACCGAATACATTGCAAGTTGAGGTATTTTCCCAACAGTAGCCGGGCTATAAAAAGTCTATTGTCCTGCTAATAGGAAACATTTGCATGATGGGCTACACCTCCTACAGTACTACAGTACACTTGTGAAAAACAAGTGTTTGAAAGCCTGTTTTCAAAATGCCTCCAGTTGTCACTCACTACTGTAAATAAAAACACAGCATCTCGTTAACATTCTTTATTGTAGCCACAATGTCAGAAATGATCGGTATCTACATTTCCAATTACTATTAAGAGTTTGGGATTTACAAATGTGCGCTTTTCATTGTAAGTTACATTGTTTTAGTTGAAACGTGCAGACTTCTTTTCTTTAAATTATTGTTTTATGTAGGATGCTACATTTTTTACCAGTTGCAATTGTAAGTAGGCCTAATAAAAAAATCCTACTTCTATTAGGCTGTTAAGCCTAATAACCGTTATTTTATATAGGTCTGGGCTTGGAAGAAATACACTCCAATTAAGCCCTCTTATTGTTTTTAAAGTCAAATTAAAACGAATATTATTGCTGAAAGGAATTGCTCGACTGGTGTAGGTTTTCTCCATCTGTTGGTGTGCAACACTTGCATAACAAGTTAGTTATATTTTCAGCACCTGCCACACCTCAACTCCTACTGATTGCGCTGCGGTTGCCGCCAGTTGTTTTTTAAAATGTAACCTTTGTTTAACTAGGCAAGTCAGGTAAGAACAAATTCTTATTTACAATGACAGCCTACCCCGGCCAAACCTGGATGATGCTGGGCCAATTGTGCGCCACCCTATGGCACTCCAATCAGATGTGATACAGCCTGTATTCGAACCAGGGACTGTAGTAATGCCTCTTGCACTGAGATGTAGTGCCATAGACTGCTGCGCCACTCGGAAGCCATGAGCAATATATTATAATTTTTTTTCAGAACATTAACCGTTTGTAGGTAGATGTGGAATGGTAGATAAATGATTTGTTGCAAGTTGGGGGGTTTCACACCTAGCTCAAGTTGGGGAGGGGGGTTTCACACCTAGCTCGGCTTAGTAAAGGTTGAATAGCCTATTGTTTAGCTAATAGCCCATCCTAGAAACGTTGTTAGTATAATTCACAGCCTGCTACGCTTGTGAAAAATGAATAACTATGCTTTTTCCCCTTTCCACTTGTTTTTAGCCACAATCGGCCCCAAACCCAATTAAGAAATTTGGGCACAGTCAATAACGTGCTGGACTTCGGGCTAGAATGTTGAGGGATTGAAACCTGCTTCCTGCTTGTTGCATTACATTATTATGCCGGTCTCAGAGCAAATAGTCTGGATTGTTACTCCCATCTCATTCCTCGCCCACTTTTACACGTCATTCTCCACCAGAGTGGCTCGCTTGTGGGAGTGCTGGCAGGATATGGCAGCATCTTCAGTTGTGCGTCAAGAATTCAGCATAGCAAGTTAGTATGAAAGTCTGGTTATTCACAGGCAAATAGTAATATGCTCTACACCGTTCTGGTGACAAACAAACTTTGCTGCCCTGTTTTCAGTCATCCACATGGCTGGGACAACCTCCTCAGATGAACACAGATGAAGGGATTGGAAGTGCATTGGAAGTGTGGTGTACATTTTTTCTGTATATATGAATTACAAATCAGCCTTTACTTAAATCATGTTTAACAGCATACCACCCTGCATCCCTCTGCTGGTTTGCTTCTGAAGCTAAGCAGGATTGGTCCTGGTTGGTCTCTAAATGGGAGACCAGATGCTGCTGGAAGTGGTGTTGGAGAACCAGTAGGAGGCACTCTTTCCTCAGGTCTAAAAATATCCCAATTCCCCAGGACAGTGATTGGGACACTGCCCTGTGTAGGGTGCTGTCTTTTGGATGGGATGTTAAATAGGTGTCCTGACTCTCTGTGGTCGTTAAAGATCCCATGGCGCTTATTGTAAGAGTAGGGGTGTTAACCCTGGTCTCCTGGCTAAATTCCCAAGCTGTCTCTCATACCATCATGGTCACCTAATCATCCCCAGCTTACAATTGGCTCATTTATCCCCCTTCTCTCCCCTGTAACTATTCCCCAGGTTGTTGCTGTAAATGTGAATGTGTTCTCAGTCAACTTACCTGGTTAAATAAATAGAAATGTTTCTAGTCTTGCATAGTTACAATGTGTAATCATTGATGTCGCAGGTGTGGTAAACACTGTTGAAGTGTATAACTGTAATACATATTGCACATGCAGACACAGTATCATTCAAAGATTGGAATTTAATACCTGGTATTGGATATGATTGAAAAAAAACTTGCTAAATACTGATTTTTGTAAATTAATTTTATGACAAAAAATATGCACAATCTTTAGTCTCCACATTAACTAACATATTCCTCTCAATTGTACTTTTTTTGCTCGTTATGACATTATAATTACTTACATTTGCTTCCTTCCACTGTAATGTTTTTGTCAGACATCTTTGCTGAAGAAAGTCACCAGCGATGGGTGGCAAAACTCAACAGATATCTGCCAAAACAAGCTCAATTACTCTATGCATGCACTCCTATTGAATATGCATTCACCTGTATTGTGTAGGACTATGGCATCTTGATTTACCCAGTTTTCCAGATATTTAGCAAACATCGTCTGGCATTCATTTGATTTTAAAATTGAGGCATTAATACATACATGCCTTTCTCTTGGAAATGTTGTATATCTGCATTAAATATTGTCCCTTGGCCTCCTTGACCCCCAAAAAGTGGTATCAGTATCGGCCAGAAAAAAAAACAGATTGGTCGTTCTCTAGAATACACATAATTATTTAGGCCTACATGAAATTTATGCCCTCTTTTGTTTTTCTCCACTAAACCATTTTTCTATTGGTTTTAGTGTACCTTAACCTCTTACGTATATCCTACCATTGGGGGCGCCACAACGCATTTTGGAAAACATTCGTTCCCATTTTCAACGGCCTACTAATCAAACTCAGAAGCTAGGACATGCATATACTTATTTTATATGGATAGAAAACACCCTAAAGTTTCTAAAACTGTTTGAATGGTGTCTGTGAGTATAACAGAACTCCTATGGCAGTCAAAACCCCGAGACCGATTGAAACAGGAAGTGGGATTCTGAATTGTGGACTCGACTTCACAGCCTTCCCTGTAATTCACAACGTGAAATATCGATAATTGAGCACTTTCTAGTGCTTCCACTAGATGTCCCCAGTCTTTACAAAGTGTTTTGAGGCTTCTACTGTCGAAACTCAGTGTAGGAGACGATGTGGCAATTGGTCACAGTAGGAGGGCCATCAGCATTGTGACGCCGGCGGCCGTGTCTACCCCCACCTTTGGAAACGTTTTGAAACACAATGAAATCGTCCCACTCGAATCTTATTGGCTCTCTTGTTGAAACAGGCCCTGAAGATTAATGTTATACAACGTTTGACATGTTTGAACGAACCTAAAGGAGGGAAAAAAGTCTTTTTTCGTATGCCAGCTCCCGCGCACGGATCAGTATTTGGATACAGCCTTCAGACGCGCTAACAACAGCAAGCTAATGGAACATAAAGGATGGACTTTTTCGACCGAAAATACATTTGTCGTGGACCTGGGATTCCTGGAAGTGCTTTCTGATGAAGACAACTAAAGGTGAGGGATTATTGACAATATTATACAAGATCAGATGTGATCTGCGATTGTTCCAAGATGGCGACGAGCTAGGCTTTCTAGCTCATTTTCTGAGTATCGCATCCCCTTTTATCTCAAAGTGTGATTACCCTGTGAAGTTAATTTAAAATCTGTTATGACGGGTGTTTTCAAGAGATATTCATCTATAAATCTTAGATTGACAATATAAAATAAAAAAATCGTTTTCGAATAGTAATTTATAAAATTGTAGCACTGTTTCCCGGGACGCATTTTATGGGAAAATATTTAGTCAATGTCAGGTGCCGATGTAAAATGCTGTTTTTATATAGAAATATGACCTTTATTGAACAAAAGATTGCATGCTGTGTGTAACATGATGTCCTAGGTGTGTCATCTGATGAAGTTTGTAAAAGGTTAGTGCTGCATTTAGCTGTTTTTTGGTTATATGTGATGCGTGTGCTTGGTCGGAAAATTCATATGATGCTACTTTTACCATGTACTCCTCTAACATAATCTAATATTGTGCTTTTCCTGTAAAACCTTTTTGAAATCGGACAACGAGGGTCGATTCAAGAGAGGTGTATCTATAAAACGATATGAGACAGTCCTATATTTGAAAAAAAAAATATATTGAATTTCGTTATGCTAATGTCGCTAGGAGTTTTCGCTGGAAAATGATCCCGCTAACGGGATTGAACTCAACTCCATCCCAATGGAGTATGTTTAGTGCTGACTGACCATTATCAGATCACTACTTTTTTCCAATTTAATTAGCATGGTTGTGGTTTCCTCTTTCTCTCTCACCTAAAGATTTACAGACTCACTTTCTATGCATTTGACACATTTATCTGTTTTGCTTTATATCAGCTTTACACAGACATGGCAAACCCTCCCCGAACTCTACAAGTGGTGTTGGGGGGCCAATAGGAGTCACTCTTTCCTCTGGTTTAAAAGCTCCCCTTGCCCTGTGTAGGGTTATGTATTTCGGATGGGAGGTTAAAGGGTGTCCTGACTCTGTGGTTACCAAAGATCCCACTTATTTTAAGAGGAGTGGGGCTGGCTAAACTTCCAATCTGGCCCTCATAACATCATGCCCACCTAAACATCCCCCATCCACTCCCTTGTAACAATTCCCCAGGTCGTTGCTGTAAATTGTGTTCTCAGTCAACTTACCTGGTAAAATAATGGTTGTGTGTGTGTGTGTGTGTATATATATATGTATGTATGTATGTATATGTATATATATATATATATATATATATATATATATATATATATATATATATATATATATACATATATAAAACCATTATTTTACCAGTTTTTGGTCTATTCCTCCTGACAGAGCTGGTGTAACTGAGTCAGGTTTGTAGGTGTCCTTGATCGCACACGCTTTTTCAGTTCTGCCCACACATTTTCTATGGGATTGAGGTCAGGGCTTGTGATGGCAACTCCAATACCTCGAATTTGTTGTCATCAAGCCATTTTGCCACAACTTTGGAAGTATACTTGGCGTCATTGTCCATTTGGAAGACCCATTTGCGACCAAGCTTTAACTCCCTGACTGATGTCTTGAGATGTTGGTAAAATATATGCACATAATTTTCCTTCCTCATGATGCTATCTATTTTGTGAAGTGCACCAGTCCTTCCTGCAGCAAAGCACCCCCACAACATCATGCTGCCACTCCTGTGCTTCATGGTTGTGATGGTGTTCTTCTTCAGCTTGCAAGCCTCCCCCTTTTTCCTCGAAACATAATGATGGTCATTATGGCCAAACAGTTCTATTTTTGTTTCATCAGACCAGAGGACATTTCTCCTAAAAGTACGATCTTTGTCCCCATGTGCAGTTGCAAACCGTAGTCTGGCTTTTTTATGGCGGTTTTGGAGCAGTGGCTTCTTCCTTGCTGAGCGGTCTTTCAGGTTATGTCGATACAGGACTCGTTTTACTGTGGATATAGATACTTTTTTACTGGTTTCCTCCTGCATCTTCACAAGGTCCTCTGCTGTTGTTCTGGGATTAAGTTGCACCTTTCGCACCAAATTACATTAATATCTAGGAGACAGAACACGTCTCCTTCCTGAGCGGTGTGACTGCTGCATGGTCCCATGGTGTTTATACTTGCGTACTATTGTTTGTACAGATGAACGTGGTACCTTCAGGCATTTGGAAATTTCTCCCAAGGATGAACCAGACTTGTGGAGGTCTTGGCTGATTTCTTTTGATTTTCCCATGATGTCAAGCAAAGAGGCACTGAGTTTGAAGGTAGGCCTTGAAATACATCCATAGTTACACCTCCAATTGACTCAAATTATGTCAATTAGCCTAACAGAAGCTTCTAAAGCCATGACATCATTTTCTGGAATTTTCCAAGCTGTTTAAAGGCACAGTCAATTAGTGTATGTAAACCTCTGACCCACTGGAATTATGATACAGTGAATTATAAGTGAAATAATCTGTCTGTAAACAATTGTTGTGAAAAATGACTTGTGTCATTCACAAAGTAGATATCCTAACCGACTTGCCAAAACCATAGTTTGTTAACAAGAAATTTGTGGAGTGGTTGAAGAACGAGTTTTAATGACACTAACCTAAGTGTATGTAAACTTCCGACTTTAACTGTATATACACTACCGTTCAAAAGTTAAGGGTCACTTATGAAATTCCCTTGTTTTGAAAGAACAGCAAAAGCATTTGAACAGAAATATAGTGTAGACATTGTTAATGTTGTAAATGACTATTGTAGCTGGAACCAAAGATTTCTTATGGAATATCTACATAGGCGTACAGAGGCCCATTATCAGCAACCATCACTCCTGTGTTCCAATGGCACGTTGACCTTTGTGTTTTAGGTCATTGTCCTGCTGAAAGGTGAATTAAACTCCCAGTGTCTACTGGAAAGCAGACAACCAGGTTTTCTGTCTTTTCCCTTTGTCAACTAGGCTTTTATTGTGGAGTAACTACAAATGTTTTTGATCAATCCTCACTTGTCTCCTACACAGCCATTAAACTCTAACTGTTTTAAAGTCACCATTGGCTTCATGGGGAAATCCCTGAGCAGTTTCCTTCCTCTCCGGTAACTGAATTAGGAAGGACGCCTGCATCATTGTAGTGACTGGGTGTGTTGATACACCATCCAAAGTGTAATTGATAATTTCACCATGCTCAAAGGGATATTTAATGTCTGCTTTTTTTATCCATCTACCAATAAGTCAAATCAAATCAAATTCTATTGGTAACATAGACGTGGTTAGCAGACGTTATTGCGGGTGTAGCGGAATGCTTATGTATCTAGCTCCGACAGCGCAGTAATATCTAACACGTAATATCTAACAAATTACACACACATCTAAGTAGGAATGAATTAAGACTACCGTTCAAAAGTTTGGGGTTTACTTAGAAATCCCTTTGTCCATTAAAATAAACTTTTTTTTACCCACTTCTTGTCTCATCACTGCAACTCCCGTACGCACTCGGGAGAGGCGAAGGTCGAGAGCCATGCGTCCTCCAAAACACAACCCAACCAAGCCAAGCCAAGCCAAGCCGCTTCTTAACACAGTGCACATCCAACCCAGAAGCCAGTCACACCAATGTGTCGGAGGAAACACCATACACCTAGCGACCTGGTCAGCATTCTCTGCACCCAGCCCACCACAGGAGTCACTAGTGCACAATGAGACAAGGATATCCCTACCAGCCAGACCCTCCTTAACCCAGTCAACACTGGGCCAATTGTGCACCGCCCCATGGGCCTCCCGGTCACAGCCAGCTGTGACAGAGCCTGGGTTCAAACCCAGAGTTTCTGGTGGCACAGCTAGCACTGCAATGCAGTGCCTTAGACCACTGTGCCACCCAGGAGGCCCAAAATAACATCAAATTGATCGGAAATACAGTGTAGACATTGTTAATGTTGTAAATGACTGTTGTAGCTGGAACCAAAGATTTTTTATGGAATATCTACATAGGCGTACAGAGGCCCATTATCAACAACCATCACTCCTGTGTTCCAATGGCACATTGTACTAGCTAATCCAAGTTTATCATTTTAAAAGGCTAATTGATCATTAGAAAACCTGTTTAACACTCTGATGGCCTTGAGATAGAAGCTGTTTTTCAGTCTCTCGGTCCTAGCTTTGATGCACCTGTACTGACCTCGGCTTCTGGATGATTGCGGGGTGAACAGGAAGTGGCTCGGGTGGTTGATGTCCTTGATGATCTTTTTGGCCTTCCTGTGACATCGGGTTCTGTAGGTGTCCTGGAGGGCTGGTAGTTTGCCCCTGGTAATGCGTTGGGAGAGCCCTCTGGAGAGCCTTGCGGTAGCGGGCGGTGCAGTTGCTGTAGCAAGCGGTGATACAGCCCGACAGGATGCTTTCAATTGTGCATCTGTAAAAGTTTGTGAAGGTTTTAGGAGACAAGACAAATTTCTTTAGCCTCCTAAGGTAAGTGCCCTTCAATGTGTGTTGTGTGTAAATCTGTGTTTGGAATGCACTGCATGACTGAGGGACCTTACAGATAATTGTATGTGTGGGGTACAGAAATTAGATAGTCATTAAAAAAAACATGTTATTGCACACAGATGGTCTGTGCAACTTACAGTTTGTGACTTGTTAAGCACATTTTTTCTCTTGAACTTACATAGGCTTGCCATAACAAAGTTATTTTTTTAATTATACTTTACAAAAATATAAACGCAGCATGTAAAGTGTTGGTCCCATGTTTCATGAACTGAAATAAAATATCCAAGAAATGTTCCATACGCACAAAAAACTTTTTTTTCTCATTTTGTGCACAAATTTGTTTACATCCCTGTTAGTGAGAATTTCATGATGCTACAGAGGGTCAGAGACAGGGAGGAACTAAATCCTACAGAGGTGCACCTTGTGTTGGGGACAATAAAAGGCCACTCAAAAATGTGCAGTTTTGTAACACAACACAATGCCACAGATGTGTCAAGTTTTGAGGGAGGGTGCAATTGGGATGCTGACTGCAAGAATGTCCATTAGAGCTATTGCCAGAGAATCAAATGTTCATTTCTCTACCCTAAGCTGTATTAGAGAATTTGGTAGTATGTCCTACATTTACATTTTACATTTTAGTCATTTAGCAGACGCTCTTATCCAGAGCGACTTACAGTAGTGAATGCATACATTTCACACATTTGTTTTTTTTTGGTACTGGCCCCCCCGTGGGAATCGAACCCACAACCCTGGCGTTGCACACACCACGCTCTACCAACTGAGCCACAGCCTACCTGCATCACAACCGCAGACCACGTGTAACTATACCAGCCAAGGACCTCCAAATCAAATTTATTTATATAGCCCTTTTTACATCAGCTGATATCAGCAAATCTAGCTTCTTCACCTGTGGGATCGTCTGAGACCAGCCACCCAGACAACCGATGCAACTGTGGGTTTGCACAACTGAATAATTTCTGCACCACCTGCCAGAAACCTTCACAGGGAACCTTATCTGCGTGCTCATCGTCCTCACCAGGGTCTTGAACTGAATGCAGTTTGGCATCGTAACCGACTTCAGTGGGAAAATACTCAACTTCAATGGCCACTGGCACTCTAGAAAAGTGTGCTCTTATGGACGAATCCCGGTTTAGACTGTACCGTGCAGATGGCAGACAGCATGTATAGCGTTGTGTGGATGAGTGATTTACTGCTGTCAACATTGTGAACAAAGTGCCCCATGGTTGCGGCGGGGTTATGGTATGGGTAGGCATAAGCTCCTTTACAGTTATTGCATTGTAGTGGCTTGTGGACAACTGCTCTTACTACATACTTTACATAACCTAACTTTACGTGTAGTGATGTGCCCTTTATCAAGAAACAAAAGAACTGACAGACTTTCTTCCTTTTCCCCATATACCATGTGGTTCAGGCCTCCATCGACACCACGGCTATGACTCCTTTAACTGGTGCTCTACTTCACAGTTCAAAGCATAATACTTCGGAATTTGCAATTCTTGTGATTCCCAACACTTTCCTCTTCAGACACCCAATTCACCAGAACAAGTCCACTCCTGGTCACTCTGATTCCACTCTTCTCAACACATGCTTCACCTTCTTCGAAACCTCAAGCAGGTCTCCTAGGTATACATCCTTACTCAAAAAACGCATCCCAACAAGAAACAAATCCTTATCCGACCTACACTCATCATCCATTCCAATTTTTACCATTTCCTTTTTGCTCCATTCTTTGACACTACGATTTTCTTTTCATCATCTTCAACTTTACTCAACACTGTTCTCAATTCAGACTTGGTATCCAATTCCGCCATGATCCTCCTTCTGTGACGACTCCAAACTATAACAAGGATGACCCACCGTGGGGTTTATCGGTGGTTGGCATCCAACGTTATGGTGCATTACTGCCACCTACTGTACTGGAGTGTGGGCCAGAGACAAGGAGGAACCAAATCCTACCTGCCAGCCTGATTCTTTTAAAGGCCCTTTGCCGTCAAAAACGTGATTTAAATGTTCCTGTGTTTTATATATACTGAGTGTACAAAACATTAGGAACAACCTCTTAATATTTAGTTACACCCCCTTTGCCATCAGAACAGCCTCAATTCATCAGGGTATGGACTGTACAAGGTGTCAAAAGCATTCCACGGGGATGCTGGCCCATGCTGACTCCATTGCTTCCCATAGCTGTTTCAAGTTGGCTGGATGTCCTTTGGGCGGTGGACCATTCCTGATACACAAGGGAAATTGTTGAGTAAAAAACCCAGCAGCGTTACAGTTCTTAACACACTCAAACCATGTGCCTATCACCTACTACCATATCCCCGTTCAAAGGCACTTACAGTGCATCCGGGAAGTATTCAGACCCTTTGACTTTTTCCACATTTTGTTACATTACAGCCTTATACTAAAATATATAAAATTGTTGTTGTTGTTGTTTTCTCATCAATATACATACAGTACCCCATAATAACAAAGCAAAAAAGGGTTTTAGGAATTTTTGGAAATGTATATAAACCCCCCCCCCCCCCCCCGAAATATCACATTTACTTAAGCATTCAGACCCTTTACTCAGTATTTTGTTGAAGCACCTTTGGCAACAATAACAGCCTTGAGTCTTCTTGGGTATGACAGTACAAGCTTGGTAAACCTGTATTTGGGGAGTTTCTCTCCTTCTTGTTTGCTGATCCTCTCAAACTCTGTAGGTTTGGATGGGGAGCGACGCTGCACAGCTATTTTCAGGTGTTTCCAGAGATGTTTGATCGGCTTCAATTCCGGTCTCTGGCTGGGCCACTCAAGAACATTCAGAGATGTGTCCCAAAGCCACTCCTGCGTTGTCTTGGCTGTGTGCTTAGGGTTGTTCTCCTGTTGGTAGGTGAACCTTTGCCCCAGTGTGAGGTCCTGAGCATTCTGGAGCAGGTTTTTATCAAGGATCTCTCTGTATTTTTCTCCATGAATCTTTCCCTCAATCCTGACTAGTCTCCCAGTCCCTGCCACTGAAAAACATCCCTACAGCATGATGCTGCCATCACCATGCTTCACCCATTCCTTCAGACAGAGGCTTGGTATTCAGGCCATAGAGTTCAATCTTGGCTTCAACAGACCAGAGAATCGTGTTTCTGATGGACTGAGAGTCCTTTAGGTGTCTTTTGGCAAACTCCAAGCTGGCTGTCATGTGCCTTTTACTGAGGAGTGGCTTCCGTCTGGCTGCTCTACCATAAAGGCCTGATTGGTGGAGTGCTTCAGAGATGGTTGTCCTTCTAGAAGGTTCTCCCATCTTCACAGAGGAACTCTGGAGCTCTGTCAGAGTGACCAGGGGGTTCTTGGTAACCTCCCTGACCAAGGCCCTTCTCCCCCGATTGCTCAGTTTGGCCAGGCCACCAGCTCTAGGAAGTGTCTTGGTGGTTTCAAATGTCTTCCATTTAAGAATGATGGGTACCTTCAATGCTGCAGAAATGTTTTGGAACCCTTCCCTGCTCTGTGCCTCGGCACAATCCTCTCGGAGCTCTAAGGACAATTCCTTCAACCTCATGGCTTGAATTTTGCTGTGACATGCACAGTCAACTGTGGGAACATATATAGACAGATGTGTGGCTTTCCAAATCATGTGCAATCAATTTAATTTACCACAGGTGGACTCCAATCAAGTTGTAGAAACATCTTAAGGATGATCAATTGAAACAGGATGCACCTGAACTCAATGTTGAGTCTCATAGCAAAGGGTCTGAATGCTTACTGTACCAGTCAAAAGTTTGGACACACCTATTCATTCAAGGGTTTTTCTTTATTTGTACTATTTTCTACATAGTAGAATAATAGTGAAGACATAAACTATGAAATAACACAGTAACCAAAGTGTTAAACAAATCAAAATATATTTTATATTTGAGATTCTTCAAAGTAGCCATCCTTTGCATTGAAAACAGATTTGCACACTTTTGGCATTCTCTCAACCAGCTTCATGAGGTAGTCACCTGGAATGCATTTCAATGAACAGGTGTGCCTTGTTGTTGAATTTCTTTCCTTCTTATTGCGTTTGAGCCAATCATTTGTGTTGTGACAAGGTAGCGGTGGTATACAGAAGATATCCCTGTTTGGTAAAAGACCAAGTCCATATTATGACAAAACAGCTCAAATAAGTAAAGAGAAACAACAGTCCATCATTACTTTAAGACATGAAGGTCAGTCAATTCAGAACATTTCAAGAAGTTTCAAAGTTTCTTCAAGTGCAGTCGCAAAACCCATCAAGCTCTTTGATGTAACTGGCTCTCATGAGGACCGCCACAGGAAAGGATGACCCAGTCTTACCTCTGCTCTAGAGGATAAATTAATTAGAGTTAGCTGCACTTCAGATTGCAGCCCAAATAAATGCTTCACAGAGTTCAAGTAACAGACACATCTCAAATTCAACTGTTCACTGGAGACTGTGAATCAGGCCTTCATGGTCGAATTGCTGCAAAGAAACCACTACTAAAGGACACCAATAAGAATAAGAGACTTGCTTTGGCCAAGAAACACAAGCAACGGACATTAGACCGGTGGAAATCTTTCCTTAGTTTGATGAGATTTTTGGTTCCAACCAACATGTCTTTGTGAGACGCAGAGAAGGTGAACGGATGATCTTCGCATGTGTGGTTTCCACCGTGAAGTATGAAGGAGGAGAAGTGATGGTTTGGGGGTGCTTTGCTGATGGTACTGTCAGTGATTTATTTAGTATTCAAGGCACAATTAACCAGCATGGCTTCTGCAGCAATACGCCATTCCATCTGGTTTGTGCTTAGCGGGACTTTCATTTGTTTTTCAACAGGACAATAATCCAACATACCTCCAGGCTGTGTAAGGGCTATTTGACCAAGAAGGAGAGTGATGGAGTGCTGCATCAGATGACCTGTCCTCCACAATCACCCGACCTCAAGCCAATTGAGATGGTTTGGGATGAGTTGGACCGCAGATTGAAGGAAAAGCAGCCAACAAGTGCTCAGTTTATGTGACCGACCAACTCAAATCGGTCTTTTGTTGCAAAATCTGAAATTGCTTAAAATCTGAAATTGCTTAAAAGTAGAGACTCAGAGCTACAAAATGGTATATCATACATTGCATTTTTGAGGAACAATGGGAAAGTAATTCTGCTTTGAAAGTTGATGAAACTTGTAAGCTCACTTTTGAGAAAATGGCCTTTGAATGTTTTGTTACCTACCGGAGAGCTCTCCTTTGTCTACACCCATTCAGCATTGTTCACACCCTCTTAAGCCAGCCCCACCCATCTCCTTAAGGATTCACATGTGAGGTCATGTGCTAAACAGTGAGTAGTGTAGTGAAGATGAATATTAAAAGTGGTTAAAGTAATATCCTACAATGAGGAAAAATTCAAGGTAAACAAGTGTCCAGATAAAAATATTTTATCAATATTAGATGATGCTTGCCCAGACTTGTCTAAATTGATGGGTCATGTGAAAGAAAGGCTGTAACCCCTAGCCACGTCTTGTCAAGTGCATGGGTCTCTACAGAAGGTGTAAACGGTACAGCCAAATGGTTCCTTGCATAGTAGCAATATCAGAAATAGTGTCAATATAAAGAGAATAATAAACAGTATGTAAAAGAACAATATCAATAACAATAGTGATAGAGAAGGTAGTTATATGCATACAGTCAGGGGTAAAGTGGCTGAGCAGCAGGATAAAAAAATACATAGTAGCAGCAACATATGACGTGTGTGTTAGGAGAGTCATTTGAATGGAGGAACTGCAGATAGTGCTGATGGTCCATCTGAACCACACATGAACAAGGGAATCTATATTCGGAGAGCCTGTTTCTGTCCTGCCCTTGACTTTGGTGCAGGGCATGTGATGTCCATAGCCTCTTCGTCACAAAACTCCCTGATCTTCTCAAAAACATACATTTGTCTAGCTGTGTCCAGTCCAGGTGGTGCTTGTACAGGCAGACCATGGGAGGAAGGATGTCAGCGTTGCACAGCAGCTGAAACCTGGTCCCGACAGTCCGAACACTCCTTGGCGACAACAACACCAGGCTCCAGAGCATCGAAGCTGTAAAACAGGAAAAACCAAAACAAATCAAACAACATCAATTCACCTCCCAAGTTTAGATAAGAAAAACCTCATACAATGCAATGAAAAGGATATTTACCTGAAGTGCTGGTACTGCTTGAACTGTGGGAGCGGCCTGAAGTATGGAGTTAGGTGTTGTTGCCAGCCATAGCTTTCCACCAGCACCGTACCATCCTCCAGTCCAACCAGCTGTGGGATATTGACCCGTCACAGTGCTGTCCTTCACAACACCAGCAATCTCAGACAAAGTATTCACTCTGGTCTTTCTTAAGTGCTGCTGGATGAGGCAGAAGCACCAGTTGGGGGCAAACTTGGTGTGGCCTGTGATCAGGAAGTGAAGGTTCAGACTGTGGTGTAGCATGTGCATGGTCTGCCAGGCACAATACCAGACACTGCAGTTATCACAATTCAGGTCCACACGTGTTTCTCCAACTCCGTAGTTGGTGAAGAAATGGTGCAGTTAGTTGTAGTTGGTGACTGCGCTGCTGCCTTTGCTGGATGACATAACTTCATCAATCAAGTAGTTGACTTGTGGTATTCCTTCACAGCAGACACCAAACAAGCCACACTTGCAAGGAGTTAAAAAGTAGATCGGACCTGGCTGCATAGGGTCAGAAGGATAGTGCACCTGCAAACAACAAAATAACATTAAGATAAGAACATGTAACGTGAAACGTAATATCATTTTTTAAGCATGATTATCAGGTATTAGTATCAGGTATTATCAGTTTCACTTACATAAAAATGTGCAGAGCAGCAGCACTGCATACAGAAACATAATCTTGGAAACTGGAAGTGAAAATGATAGCACACAGCCTGACTACATGCAATCTAAATAATGTGAGATCGATAAAAGTAGTGCCAATCATGATGGAAGTCAATTAAATAATCAAAATGTGTTGTTTATGCTTTACATACCGAGTGTTGTCATCGATATTCCCCTTCATTCCTTTCACATTTCAACAAACTTCAGTGTTTCCATTCAAATGGTATCAAGAATATGCATATCCTTGCTTCAGGGCCTGAGCTACAGGCAGTTAGATTTGGGTATGTCATTTCAGGTGAAAATTTAAAAAAAGGTGCGGAATCTTAAGAGGTTTTAAACAACAGATAGCCATAATCACCGTTAGAAACACCTGGCTAACTTGATGAGTCTTTTGTTTTGCCATGTTTGTGAAACAATGAACTATAATCTAATCCATAGAGTACTAGCAATACAAACCGATTTGTCATAGCTAGCTAAAGTTAACCAAATAGGTTCAATGTTAGCTAGCTAACATTAGGCTATAATTGGCAATGCAAAATGGGATAACATTACTACACACAGATCATAAATGTAAAGTTAGCTTGTGAGCCAGACATCTAATGTCAGCTAGTTAGCTAACAGTAAGCTTTAACTTGCAACGAAAACAACTTTGACAATATTAGAAAAGTATAATATCTGAAAATGTAGCTAGCCTCTTACTCGTTACAATGATAAATGGATGAATGCTTCAAGGCAGACTGCAACCCCTTTCATTAAATAAGATGTCCTATGTCATTTCCATTTTGTTTGTACAGCTTGCTTAGTCCGTTGATGTGTCAAGTCACTCTGGTGTGTAATGTCATAAAAAATGTCATAAAAAATCATCTTAAGCTTTAGCCCCCACCCAAGCTCTGAACATTTTACTCGCCCTAACAGAGAAGGTTAGGCTGTTTTCATGTTATCCAAAGCGTTGGTGACAGTAACTGTGCTCCTGGCAATAATTTTATAATTTTTTTTTGCAACGTTTACTGACACTGGCCATATTCAACGGGTGTTGAGTGTTCGTAAATTCATCAGTTATTCTGCGCTCTGGCAGACAGACGAGAGTGCTCTGAAACAGTTGTTGCAGTGACATTCTATTGAAATGGATACTTGCATAGTGGAGTCCTCTGTTTTACCACACGATACATTTAAAAAAAGATGCGTTAGAAAGGATTAATTACACATACTGACCAGCTCACAAAGACAGAAACTTGCTATATGGCAGACCAATCCAAACTCATCTCTCGGCATGTCCAGCCCGTTCATTATCTCAGCCAATCATAGCTAACGGGAAGGTTGCTGGCTTTTCCTGTGGTTTAACAAACTAGGCTCGTAATTTAACAATTTAATTTGTATTTACAGATGGCATACAAGTTTGTTACTAAGACACATGAAGTTCACGTTTCGAGTAGGCATTTCTGCCCAAAACTACATTTTGCTAAAAAAATCAAATGGCTCTCCTGTGAAGTAATGACCCGCGACATACGCCTACAGTTGAAGTCAGAAGTTTACCTTAGCCAAATACATTTAAACTCAGTTTCTCACAATTCCTGACATTTAATACTAGTAAAAATTCCCTGACTTAGGTCAGTTAGGATCACCACTTTATTTTAAGAATGTGAAATGTCAGAATAATAGTAGAGAGGATGAATTATTTCAGCTTTTATTTCTTTCATCACATTCCCAGTGGGTCAGAAGTTTACATACACTCAATTAGTATTTGGTAGCATTGCCTTTAAATTGTCGAACTTGGGTCAAACCTTTCGGGTAGCCTTCCACAAGCTTCCCACAATAAGTTGGGTGAATTTTGGCCCATTCCTCCTGACAGAGCTGGTGTAACTAAGTCAGGTAGGTAGCCCTCCTTGCTCGCACATGCTTTTTCAGTTCTGCCCACAAATTCTCTATAGAATTGAGGTCAGGGCTTTGTGATGGTCTCTCCAATACCTTGACTTTGTTGTCCTTAAGCCATTTTGCCACAACTTTGGAAGTATGCTTGGGGTCAATGTCTAGTTGGAAGACCCATTTGCGACCAACCTTTAACTTCGTGACTGATGTCTTGAGAAGTTGCTTCAATATATCCACATCATTTTCCAACCTCATGATGCCATCTATTTTGTGAGGTGCACCAGTCCCTCCTGCAGCAAAGCACCCCCACAACATGATACTGCCACCCCCGTACTTCACAGTTGGGATGCTGATTATGGCCAAACAGATCTATTTTTGTTTCATCAGACCAGAGGACATTTCTCCTAAAAGTACGATCTTTGTCCCCATGTGCAGTTGCAAACCATAGTCTGGCTTTTTTATGGCGGTTTCGGAGCAGTGGCTTCTTCCTTGCTGAGTGGCCTTTCAAGTTATGTCGATATAGGACTCGTTTTACTGTGGATATAGATACTTTTGTAGCTGTTTCCTCCAGCATCTTCACAAGGTCCTTTGCTATTGTTCTGGGATTGATTTGCAATTTTTGCACCAAAGTATGTTCATCTCCAACAGACAGAACGCGTCTCCTTCCCGAGCGCTATGACTGCTGCGTGGTCCCATGGTGTTTTTACTTGCGTACTATTGTCTGTACAGATTAACGTGGTACCTTCAGGTATTCTGAAATTGCTCCCAAGGATGAACCAGACTTGGAGGTCTACAATTTTTTTCTGAGTTCTTCAATGATTTCTTTTTATTTTCTCATGATGTCAAGCAAAGAGGTACTGAGTTTGAAGGTAGGCCTTGAAATACATCCACAGGCACGACTCAAATGATGTCAATTAGCCTATCAGAAGCTTCTAAAGCCATGACATCATTTTCTGGAATTTTCCAAGCTGTTTAAAGGCACACTCAACTTTGTATGTAAACTTCTAACCCAATGGAATTGTGATACAGTGAAATAATCTGTCTGTAAACAATTGTTGGAAAAATTACTTGTCATGCACAAAGTAGATGTCCTAACCGACTTTCCAAAACTATAGTTTGTTAACAAGAAATTTGTGGAGTGGTTGAAAACGAGTTTTAATGACTCCAACAAAAGTGTATGTACACTTCCGACTTCAACTGTAGTTTCCTGAAACAGGTCACATATGTGGGAACTCATTCAACACTGTTGGAAAAGCATTCCAGGTGAAGATGGTTGAGAGAATGCCTATAGTGTACAAAGTTGTCATCAAGGCAAAATATATTTTGATTTGCTTAACACTTTTTTGTTTACTACCTGATTCCATATGTGTTATTTCATAGTTTTTATGTCTTTAGTATTATTCTGTGATGTGAAAAATATTAAAAATAAAGGAAAAACCTTGAATGAATAGGTGTCCTAACTTTTGACTGGTACTGTGTGTAAATAAGGTATCAGCATTTTATTTTTTATCAATTTGCAAACACTTCTAAAAAACTGTTTTCACTTTGTCCTTATGGGGTATTGCATGTAGATTGATGAGGATTTTTTATTTATTTAATCCATTTTAGAATACGACTGTAACTTAACTAAATATGGAAAAAGGGAAGGGGTCTGAATACTTTCCGAATGCACTGTAATTATTTTATCTTGCCCATTCACCCTCTGAATGGTACTCTAGACATACACAATCCATGTCTCAATTGACTCAAGGCTTAAAAATGTTTTTACGTGTTCCCTCCCCCTTCATCTACACTTTTTGAAGTGGATTTAACAGGTGGCATCAATAAGGGATCATAGCTTTCACCTGGTCAGTCTGTCATGGAAAGTGCAGGTGTTCCTATTGTTTTGTACACTCAGTGTATATTTCCACACTGAGGTTGAAATAATTCTGTTAAATTGCGAAAATGATAATGCCTTTTTAGTGTAAGAGCTGTTTGAAAAGACTGCCTGAAATGTCTGCCTGTTGGGGCGATTTTAATTTAAAACAATCACAGTAAGGTACTTAATTGTTACCTGGAAATTATTTGATAGAGAAAAACAGCTGCATTGTAACAAAATATTTTTGACTTTATCTAATGATGTTCTAATCAGTATGCTCTCAGCTCCTGTCTCCCATTTTTCTCTTCCTTTCTTCCTTCCCTCCCTTACTAGAATCTGTACTTGGAATAGATGCCTGCCCTTAGTGTCTCTGTTCCACTGCTTCTGCCATCTATGCACCACCACTGTCCAGCTGCCCAGAAGTGAGCTTGAAACTCGATTATAAAGCTTACTGTATGCTTCCCAGTCGAAACAGTTTGCATATACAGTGAGCACCATACTTCATTGGACAGTGACCATTTTTTTGTTATTTAGGTTTTGTACTCTAGCACTTTGAGTTTGAAAGGATACAATGACAATGAGGGTGAAGTGCAGACTATCAGCTTTAATTTGAGGGTATTTTCATACATATCTGATGAACCGTTTAGAAATGACAGCACCTTTTGTACATGGTCCCCCCATTTTAAGGCACTGCAAGTATTTGTTGAATTGGCTTTACAGATGTGTGTCGTTAGGCAGGTGTATTCATTTGTGTCGTTAGTAAATGCAGAAGAGCTGTTGATGAATAGTATTGATTCTAGACTTTGCTATTGCCTTTGGAGGTTTTTGTTGGGGTGTGACAACATGAGGAAGACAGCAGTGTCGATGCAAATGAAGCTGGCCGTCATAAGGCTAAAACATGACAATCAATCAATCAGGAACATTGCAAAAACCCTGGGCATGCCCAAGACCCGGTAGACTGAGGAAGACCACTGTAGTGGATGACCAGAGAATACTCTCTATGGTGAAGAAAACCCCCCTGACAACAGCCCAACAGATCAAAGACACTCTCCTGGATGCAGGTGTAGACGTGTCAAAATCTACCATACGTAGAAGACTACACCAGCAGGACTACAGAGGGTACACTACAAGATGCAAACCACTGATAAGCCTAAAGAACAGAAAGGCAAGATTACAGTTTGCTAAAAAGCACAAAAAAGAGCCCCAAGAGTTCTGGAAAAAAGTATTGTGGACAGATGAGACAAAGATTAACATGTACCAGAGTGATGGAAAGAGGAAAGTGTGTAGAGAAAAAAAGACATGCCCATGATCCAAAGCATACCAGCTCATCCGTGAAACATGGTGGAGGGGGTGTTATGGCTTGGGCCTGTATGGCTGCCAGTGGAACAGGCTCACTTGTCTTCATCGATGATGTGACTGCAGACAGAAGTAGAACAATGAATTCTGAAGTCTACAGATATATTTTATCTGCTCAGATAAAACCAAATGCCTACAAACTCATTGGACGGCACTTCATCATGCAACAAAACAATGACCCTAAACATACTGCTAGAGCAACGAAGGGGTTATTGACGGCCAAAAAGTGGAAAATCCTTGACTGGCCGGGTCAATCACCGGATCTGAATCCAAATGAACACATATTTTACATGCTGAAGAGGAGACTGAAGGCAATAAGTCCACAAAACAAGCAGGAACTGAAGATGGCTGCAGTACAGGCATGGCAGAGCATAAGCAGGGAAGATACTTAGCGTCTGGTGATGTCGATGCTTCGGAGACTTCAAGCAGTCATTGCATGCAAAAGATATGCGACCAAATATTAACAATGATTACTTTATTCTACATTATGTTAAACTGTCCAATGTTTTTTGACGCCCGAAAATGGGGAGGACTATGTACAAAAGCTTCTATAATTTCTAAACGGTTCATCCGATATGTATGAAAACACCCTCAAATTAAAGTTGACAGGCTGCACTTCACCCTCATTGTCATTGTATCCTTTCAAACTCAAAGTGCTAGAGTACAGAACCAAAATAACAAAAAATGGTCACTGTCCAATGAATTATGGTGCTCAATGTATTATGATGTTTTGGTTCGTTTTGGTGTTTCAGCTGTTCGAGCACACACACATTTTTTGTTGTTGATGCAAGCAGAAGTTCGGGAACCCAAAGTCTACGCCCCTTCTTTGGTGATTGGTCAACAGTAGGGATTCTTCAATTAAGTGTTTGTTGTCATTGAGCGAGAGACGACCAATTTTACTTTTTAGTTGAGAAATACTCCACCAAACATCTTAGTCAGGTGTAAAATTGCGTGATAAGACCTTTGCAAAAAGTTTTTAATGCTTATCAACTGCCGTGCACAAAGTATCAAAATACTAAAATACCACTACACAGGACCTTTAAAATACAATTAACATTTAAATAAAATTATTTTTCATCACAGAAACAAAAAGAAAATATGAAATGTTAATTATATAAAGCAGCCTGTGGGTTGGCGCCCCCCCCCCCCCTTGGGTTGTGCCGTGGCGGAGATCTTTGTGGGCTATACTCAGCCTTGTCTCAGGATTGTAAGTTGGTGCTTGAAGATATCCCTCTAGTGGTGTGGGGGCTGTGCTTTGGCAAAGTGGGTGGGGTTATATCCTGCCTGTTTGGCCCTGTCTGGGGGTATCTTCGGATGGGGCCACCGTGTCTCCTGACCCCTCCTATCTCAGCCTCCAGTATTTATGCTGTAGTAGTTTATGTGTCGGGGGGCTACGGCCAGTCTGTTATATCTGGAGTATTTCTCCTGTCTTATCCGGTGTCCTGTGTGAATTTAAGTATGCTCTCTCTAATTCTCTCTTTCTTTCTTTCTTTCTTTCTTTCTTTCTTTCTTTCTTTCTGTCTTTCTTTCTCTCGGAGGACCTGAGCCCTAGCACCATGCCTCAGGACTACCTGGCATGATGACACCTTGCTGTCCCTAGTCCACCTGGCTGTGCTGCTGCTCCAGTTTCAACTGTTCTGCCTACGGCTATGGAACACTGACCTGTTCACCGGACGTGTTACCTGTCCCAGACCTGCTGTTTTCAACTCTTTAAAGACAGCAGGAGCGGTAGAGATACTCTCAATGATCGGCTATGAAAAGCCATCTGACATTTACTCATGACTTGTTGCACCCTCGACAACTACTGTGACTATTATTATTTGACCATGCTGGTAATTTATGAACATTTGAACATGTTCTGTTATAATCTCCACCCCTCATAGCCTGGTTCCTCTCTAGGTTTCTTCCTAGGTTTTGGCCTTTCTAGGGAGTTTTTCCTAGTCACCGTGCTTCTACACCTGCATTGCTTGCTGTTTGGGGGTTTAGGCACAGCACTTTGAGATATCAGCTGATGTAAGAAGGGCTATATACATACATTTGATTTGTAATCATCTGCCAGAGAGTAGACCCAATCAGCCCGAGCAATACATTTGGGCCAGATCCTAGCCATAAGTAATACTGCATTACACTTTAGTCATTTAGCAGACACTCTTATCCAGAGCGACTTATAGTAGTGAATGCATACATTTAATTTCATGGATTTTTTTATTTATTTATTTTTTGTACTGGCCCCCTGTGGGAATCAAACCCACAACCCTGGAGTTGCACACATCATGCTGGCGTTGCAAACACCATGCTCTACCAACTGAGCCACAGGGAAGACACATGACATTGGCCGAGTCTGACTCTCACCCGAGTGCCCCAACTCTCAGCAGGAATCGGCCCAGATCCACTGTGCTAGCTGGGAAATCAGTTAAGAACAAATTCTTATTTACAATGATGGCCTACCAGAAATAAGGGGCCCTGCTTCGGAAATCTATACACATTTTTTTTTTAAATCATGTTTGAGGCACAAAGCACACTTCTTCTGTTCCATGGACACACAAAATATCTGAATAAGACCAGCTCTTGTGACTCTCACTGACGCAACCTCACCCATCGCCTCCATGACACTCCTTATAATTTTGAACGAATCACCCAGGTAACATTGATCCAAAACTCTCTCTCTCCGACTATAAACTAATCTAGGAATTTCTTAGTTTCCATCACAACTTTAATGATTTTGTTTCCTCATGATTTTGCCCACTCGTACTCACCCTCTACTCTCATCTTCACCCGACTAACCATCAGTTTCGAACAGAACATCCATTTCTGCCAACCTTTCGAAAGTGCCCTCAGGTAGCTCGTTAGTCAATATGCAACCTGGGCCAACTCCCATCTACAAGGAAAAAATGTCTGCCAAGCAAAAACCGGGTAAAAAAATGAATTTATAAGAATGCTGTAAGTACAGAAATTGTTTGCTCAGTAGGAAATTAATATCCAACTAGTCAGTGACAAGTGTGTGGAGTTTGGAGTTTGTGACAGCAACTATGTGAGCTTATTACAGCATTACAGATTTCCTATGATCTTCTATGTAGAACAACTTCTTACCTTCTAACGAATCTTGTAGCTTGTGATCTTCATAGAGAAAAACATTACATGCATGTTCATGGGAGTCTCAGCTTTTTATAGTTGGGTCATAATAGCTTGTAGCTTAAACCGTTCTGACTTTATAGAGGTTAATGTAAGCATAACCATTTTCGGGATCCACCCTTGTCTCACAAACAGTGCTCGAGCTCAGCCCCCGTTAATCACACAGACTAATGGTTGGTATCAGTAGATGCTGAAGATATAGATGAATCCCATGCACCAGCAGTCAGTATCTCAAACACAATGTTTAAAAGGGGTTAGAAGTCCAAAATGTGCTGGTGTCACCGTGGGAGTCTTACACCATAAAATGTACACAAGGGCTGGTACTTTAAGGGGAAAGTATTGCAAACTCAGCAACAACAAAAAAGTCCCTTTTTCAGGACCCTGTCTTTCAAAGGGTTTAAACACTGTTTCCCATGCTTGTTTAATGAACCATAAACAATTAATGAACATGCACCTGTGGAACGGTCATTAAGACACTAACAGCTTACAGACAGCAGGCAATAAAGGTCACAGTTATGAAAACTTAGGACACTAAAAAGGCCTTTCTACTGACTATGAAAAACACCAAAAGAAAGATGCCCAGGGTCCCTGCTCATCTGCGTAAACATGCCTTAGGCATGCTGCAAGCAGGCATGATGACTGCAGATGTGGCCAGGGCAATAAATTGCAATGTCCGTACTGTGAGATGCCTAAGACAGTACTACAGGGAGACAGGGTGAACAGCTGATCGTCCTTGCAGTGGCAGACCACGTGTAACAACATCTGCACAGGATCAGTACATCTGAACATCACACCTGCGGGACAGGTACAGGATGGCAACAACAACTGCTCAATTTACACCAGGAAAGCACAAACCCTCCATCAGTGCTCAGACTGTCCGCAATAAGGTGAGAGATGCTGGACTGAGGGCTTGTAGGCCTGTTGTAAGGCAGGTCCTCACCAGACATCACCGGCAACAAGGTCGCCTATGGGCACAAACCCACTGTCGCTGGACCAGACAGGACTCGCAAAAAGTGCTCTTCACTGACGAGTCACAGTTTTGGCTCACCAGGGGTGATGGTCAGATTTGCGTTTATCGTCGAAGGAATGAGCGCTACACCAAGGCCTGATCTCTGGAGCGGGATCGATTTGGAGATGGAGGGTCCGTCATGGTCTGGGGCGGTGTGTCACAGCATCATCGGGCTGAGATTGTTGTCATTGCAGGCAATCTCAACGCTGTGCGTTACAGGGAAGACATCCTCCTCCCTCATGTGGTACCCTTCCTGCAGACTCATCCTGACATGAACCTCCAGCATGACAATGCCACCAGTCATTCTGCTCATTCTGTGCGTGATTTCCTGCAAGACAGGAAGGTCAGTGTTCTGCCATGGCCAGCGAAGAGCCCCGATCTCAATCCCATTGAACACGATCGGAGGGTGAGGGCTAGCGCCATTCCCCCGAGAAATGTCCGGGAACTTGCAGGTGCCTTGGTTTTAGAAGGGGGTAATATCTCACAGCAAGAAGTGGCAAATATGTTGCAGTCCATGAGGAGGAGATGCACTGCAGTACTTAATGCAGCTGGTGGCCACACTAGATACTGACTGTTACTTTTGTTACATTATTCCATTTCTGTTAGTCACATGTCTGTGGAACTTGTTCAGTTTATGTCTCAGTTGTTGAATCTTATGTTCATACAAATATTTGCACATGTTAAGTTTGCTGAAAATAAACGCAGTTGACAGTGAGAGGACATTTATTTTTTTGTTCAGTTGAGAAGGGAGGGCAACGTGACATTAACACCCCTTTAAATGGCTTAAGTTCCGACCATCTAAAATGCTACCAGATGTTCTAGAAAACCTAAACCAATCTGGGTGGGATGCCGGGATCCTGCCGATACCACGCCAAATGTCAAAAACAGGTTTCTTTGATTCATATCTTGCACACAATCTTAAATAAAGGTCACTTCAAACCAAAGTTAAACAACAAAATGTTCACAAGGGCTGGTACTCCAGTGGGAAAAAATGTATGAAGGGCAACGTATAGGATATTGTCCTACCATATACATGGCTGCCTCCTCTTGAGTTGATGTCAAACTACACTCTTCAAAAAAAAGGGTTCCAAAAGGGATATTCGGCTGTCGCCATAGGAGAACCCTTTTTGGTTCCAGGTAGGACCCTCTGTGGAAAGGGTTATACCTGCAACCTAAAAGGGTTCATCAAAGAATTATCCTATGGGGACAGGCGAATAACCCTTTTAGGCTCTAGATAAAACAAATGTGCTAAGAGTGTAGAAATGTGGTGGGAGGAATAACTTGAATTTACTTCCACAAATGGCATACTTTACAAGCATTTGTACCATATATACAGCATTATTAGACAGTCCTTTTAAAAGGCATATTCTAGGGATATTGACTGTCATGCAGGCTACTTATCCACTGATGTGGATTACGAATAGGTAATCAGAATGTAAATTGTTCAAAGTTAAACCGGTTATAAAATTATAACCATGAAGTTAACGTAGCATGTATAGGGATATCTATTGTTAATGTGGACTGGGATAAACATATACCAGCACTTGAAACTAAGTTCTGCATTTGGTGAGAACTACAATGCAGCACCTTTTCATTCAGCCAAGGTGACCTTTGCAAGGGAGATACTGAGAGACAGACAACAAATGAAGATGCACCTGCACAAAGGTCATTGGCTTCTCTCAAAAGGACATCACAGAGATAGATCTGACAGACACCATGTGAATAACAATGACACAGAATTGTCTTTAGCTAGTGTAGCGATAGCCAAATGGGATAAATATTGGGGTGTATTGTGGTGTTGTGGACTAAACGCTATCACAATAGTATTTTATGTGTTTAGTGTGATTTGATTTAACAGAGTGTTGAACTCAAGCATAATAACTGCAGAAGTGATAACAAAAATGGGGTCATGTTTTGTGTATCAATTGTTCAAACTGTGGTGAATTCTTCAGAGTCATACCTGCCTCTATTACTTGAATTGCAGTAATCATGTGATTAGGAACTCTGAGCTTATTGGTCTGTTTGAATTAATTGTTTGTGTGTTCTGATTGGTTGCAGGTATGACTCTGGACAATGCACCTCTGCCCAGTTACATGACAACAGGCATATCAGTAAGTATACTGTAAGTCTTAATTTATCCTAAAGTGAAGCTATACCTGGGAAATGATTAAAAAAATAATAACAATGCTAATTTGAAAAAAAAGCAAAGCTGCTCTGTGTTTATTAAGAAGTGTCAGAGGACAAGATTAGCTCAAGTGTTGCCTGTGTTTTTAGCCTGTGTTGCTATTCGTATGAAAAGCCATCACGTACATCAGTAGAGATGGTGAGACCATGAGTGACAAGGGGATGACTTCTTGGGTTAGACAGCCACACAGGTCCCAACACGTAACTTTGACTGCAGGATTTTCAGAGGTCAGAAACAGTCTTGCTTGATTTATGCTTGTCACTTGGTCATGTCTTTTATAAAGGGAGAATGGAAGTGGTTTGATTGTCAATGAGTATTTAGAATAGAAAATACAAGTGAATACAAATTCTTAGAAAATTCAAATGCTTTATTGTTGAGAAACTGTTTATTCATATAATTAGTGGAAAATAATGTTATTGACTAGAACTGGGGTTATGGATGTAGTTTGGTTGCCATTGAGAATTTAGAATTGAAAATGGAATACATAACATGGTCATACCATGGATAACTTAGCTATTTTATTTGGAATTCTAGGACCATTGTAAGTATAAACATTTTTGGGATAAAATATTGAATTTGCCTTTACTACTTATAGCCCATAGAAACACATTGAATAACACATTCATAAATGGCAAAACAGACAGTCAAAAAATAATAAGGTTTTGAAGTGTCTGTCTTATATCTAGGAGATATAAGAAAGCTCAGCAAATATTTTAGAATTTTTTGGACACATTTTTAACCCCTTTTTTGTTGGCACAGAACTTCTTCCATACTTCCATTCGTTTTTGAAACCGGTACTGGTTACCTTCAGATGAGTCTTGTGACACATACTGTACGAGTCCAATCCATGTTCGTGAGTGTCTCCTCTTTCCATAGAACCCCACAGTGGATGAGTCATAATTCCCATTAAACATTGCGGTCAAACACAAAAATGATTCCAATCATCTTTCCACCATTCATTTTTCACATAATGAATTTTACAAACACTTCAAATTAAGTATGTGTTTGGTGTCGGCTTACCTTTGTGTGACGTTTTGATAACCGTGTAATTTTCTTTCAGCCAAGGTCAGTTTTATCAATATATTTACCTCAATTTACTATAAAAAATGTGAAATGCTAATTAGCAACAGAGAAGACCTCAGTAAGACTACAAATTCATGCAGGAAGCTCCTGAGTCCTGTGCCCAATCCATGATGACTTCTTACGTCCCCTTTCTCTGTCTTTGCTATCCACTGATTACACTTTAGCTAGCTAGTTAGCAGAGCAGTATACACGACTGGTCAAAAGTTTTAGAACACCTACTCATTCAAGGGTTTTTCTTTATTTTTACTATTTTCTACATTCTAGAATAATAGTTTTGAATAATAATAATAGTTTTGAATAAAATACTTTTGTATTACTTACCTTAGATTATTAGCCTGGGGGCTCCTGAGTGGTGCAGCATCTCAGTGCTAGAGGCATCATTACAGACCCTGCTTTGATTCCAGGCTGTATCCCAACCGGCCGTGACTGGGAGTCCCATAGGGTTAGGGTTAGGGTTAGGGTTTGCCTGGTGTCATGACTGGCCTGTGAGGATCAGGTTGCCGTAGATCACAGTTCTACAGAGACATCCCCCACTCCCGCACAGGGGGAGAGGTATAGAGTGATGGGGGGGGGGGGGTGACACCTCACACCCATTGTAAATCTGAAGGCAGCAGACAAATCCTTGGTCCTGTTAGTGTTTGGGACTGGAATGTCTTTGTGTGAGCCTTATGGAGAATCTACCTCAGAACTGTAACAAGCAATAAATGGACTTTGGGACAATATATTTAATCAGCCAAAATGGTGGTAACAATGATAGATGTAATATGAAAATGAATGTTGTTATTATTATTATTATTATTGAAAGTTAAATAACCTCTCTGGGGTAGGGGGCAGTATTTTGACATCCGGATGAAAAGTGTGCCCAAAGTAAACTGCCTGTTACTCAGGCCCAGAAGCTAGGATATACATATAATTGGTAGATAGATTGATAGAAAACACTCTAAAGTTTCCAAAACTGTTGAAATAATGCCTGTGAGTATAACATAACTGATATGGCAGGCAAAAACCTGAGAAAAATCCATCCAGGAAGTGGAATTTTTTTATGTCTGTAGTTTTCCATTGACTGCCTATACAGTATCCAATGACTTAGGACTCAGATTGCACTTCCTATGGCTTCCACTAGATGTCAACAGTCTTTAGAAACTGTTTCAGGCTTGTATTCTGAAAAATGAGGGAGTAAGACCATAGTGGAAAGTCCCCAGACCTGTTTTCTGCGTACGACCGAGAGCGCACCTTTCTTGTTTTTCTTTTATATTGACGAATCTATTGTCCGGTTGAAATATTATTGATTATTATGACTTAAAACAACCTGAGGATTGATTATAAACATCGTTTGACATGTTTCTACGAACTTTACTGATACTTTTTGGATTTTTTGTCTGCCTGTTGTGACCGCCTTTGAGCCAATGGATTACTGAATAAAACATGCCAACAAAACTGAGGTTTTTGGATGTAAAGAGGGACTTTATCAAACAAAACAAACATTTATTGGGTAACTGGGAGTCTTGTGATTGCAACCATATGAAGATCATCAAAGGTAAGTGATTCGTTTTATTGCTATTTCTGACTTTTGTTACTCCTCTACTTGGCTGGTTACTGTTTGCAATGTTTTGTGTGCTGGGAGCTGTCCTCAGATAATCGCATGGTATGCTTTCGCCGTAAAGCCTTTTTGAAATCTGACACAACGGTTGGATTAACAAGTAGTTAATCTTTAAGCCGATGTATAACACTTCTATGTTTTACGATTTTTTTTATGAGTATTTCTATTTTGAATTTGGCGCTCTGCAATTTCACCGGATGTTGGCCAGGTGGGACGGTAGCGTCCCACCTACCCTAGAGAGGATAACGACATTGTAACGAAAACATTGTAACTTGAAGAGTTTTCATAATATGTACATGATGTTTACATACTGTGCATTTGGTAGAAAATATCCAAATCAAAGATATTTTTTTTTGTGAAGATGAACTGTGAATTTAGTTGTCTAAATTAAATCAGGGTAAAATCCTGATACCTTGCCTTGTAATGAGCTATGCCCCAGGGAACCCAGAGAGCATGCCATTAAGATGGAAACGCCCCTTTGTGACCTGAGGATATAAAACTTGTGAGTTAAGAATTTACATACAGACTAAAACAGACCACAGCTGCAGCGTGATCTAAAATAGTCGCGACCCAACAAACGCCACACGAGGTTGAGGCTATGGTTGATTACTGTATCTAAGAAGGTGAATTCAAGAACCAGACAGTTATTCTCTTCAAATCATCGGTTGTCAACACGGCCCTCTTACCCAAGCTGGGAGCATCGACATAGCTGATTAGCCTTCTGAGATGACTACTCTCAGAATATCTACAAGGAACAGAAAACCCAGAGAAAGAAAAGTGTGACATCATGTGGACAATCAGAGAATTACACCCGGTAATGAAGGAGATGCTGCCATTGAAAGAAAATGTGTCAGCCAAACCTTTTCCACTAAGCGGAACTTGGTCCAAGAGATACCAAACGGAGACCTTCAATACGTAAATTATAATTCTGACCCTTAAGAGCGGCAGTTCAGAGCAAGGTGTCAGGGCTAAACCAAGCATAGTTAACAAATGTATCCATGTGTGCTTTCATCTTGTGCACTTTCTCTCTCTCTCTCTTTCTTTAACCTCTTACATCTAGACGTTACGCTAGCGGAACACCTGCTCCAATATCCAATGATGGGCGTGGCGCGAAATACAAACTCCTCTAAAATCCGAAAACTTCCATTTTTCAAACATATGACTATTTTACAGCATTTTAAAGACAAGACTCTCGTTAATCTAACCACACTGTCCGATTTCAAAAAGGCTTTACAGCGAAAGCAAAACATTAGATTATGTCAGCAGAGTACCCAGCCAGAAATAATCAGACACCCATTATTCAAGCTAGCATATAATGTCACAAAAAACAAAACCACAGCTAAATGCAGCACTAACCTTTGATGATCTTCATCAGATGACAACCCTAGGACATTATGTTATACAATGCATGCATCTTTTGTTCAATCAAGTTCATATTTATATCAAAAACCAGCTTTTTTACATTAGCATGTGACGTTCAGAACTAGCATACCCCCCGCAAACATCCGGTGAATTTGCTAAATTTCTCACGATAAACGTTCACAAAAAACATAACAATTATTTTAAGAATTATAGACACAGAACTCCTCTATGCACTCGATATGTCCGATTTTGAAATAGCTTTTCGGTGAAAGCACATTTTGCAATATTCTCAGTAGATAGCCCAGCCATCACGGCTAGCCATTTAGACACCGACCAAGTTTAGCCCTGAGCAAACTCCGATTTACTATTAGAAAAGTTTGATTACCTTTGGTGTTCTTCGTCAGAATGCACTCCCAGGACTGCTACTTCAATAACAAATGTTAGTTTGGTTCAAAATACTCCATTGTTATATCTAAATAGCGGCGTTTTGTTCGTGCGTTCAAGACACTATCCGAAGTGTAAATAAGGGTCACGAGCATGGCGCATTTCGTGACAAAAGATTTCTAAATATTCCATTACCGTACTTCGAAGCATGTCAACCGCTGTTTAAAATCAATTTTTATGCCACTTTTCTCGTAAAAAAGCGATAATATTCTGACCGGCAAAGCGTGTATACGTACAAAGAGAGAGAAAATAAAAGCATGCTATCCCCTCGTGCACGAGCCTGAGTTTCATAGTACTGTGACTGGCCACTATCCAAACGCGCTACTTTTTTTCAGCCAGAGCCTGCAAAGCCACGATTCAGCTTTTTGCCGTCTTCTGAGATCCCATGGGAGCCGTAGGAAGTGTCACGTAACAGCAGAGATCCACTGTAATGGATAGAGATAATCAAGAAGGGCAAGAAATGGTCAGACAGGGTACTTCCTGTACAGAATCTTCTCATGTTTTGGCCTGCCAAATGAGTTCTGTTATACTCACAGACACCATTCAAACAGTTTTAGAAACGTTGGAGTGTTTTCTATCCAAAGCTAATAATTATATGCAAATTCTAGTTTCTGGGCAGGAGTGATAATCAGATTAAATCGGGTACGTTTTTTATCCGGCCGTGAAAATACTGCCCCCTAGCCATAACAGGTTAAATCTCAATTTTGTGTAACAAGTGTCAAATTGTGTTGGTCCGCTAGGGACCTGTTTTCCATTGTATGAAGTTCTAACCAATAACCTAGACTGTTTGTGTATCTTATATTATCATTCAGCTTGTTTAGTAAATGAATAAATCAACTCAGTTGGTGTGGTACGGAATGATTTAGTGAGACCCGGGTTTGTGCAGATTTACGAATTATGCGACGTTCAGAATGAGCTATTCCTGAAGCATGCAAGTTGATAACTGAGTCCGCCATGGTGATTCAGGCAAGAACCACAAAGGTTTCTGTAAGACTGAACCTGGCGCCCGGCTACCAGATGGATGGCACCACTGCGTTCTTCCAAACATCTCTGCGACTATTCGACTTGGGGCTAACTATCAATGGTAATCTACTGATGGAACAAAATGCTAGATCAACTTACCTCCTGGTACAGAATCTGACTCAAGCGGACATATCCATTCCTTGGCACACTCAGCTAGGAACGTTGATTGATTACTCCTTCCATGATTTTGAACTTGTTGTTCCCGTGATTGGGCCTCTTCCACCCTCCCTAGACCTATGTGGTGAGGGTGGTACGAGTTTTACTTGTCCGTTAAAAGCAATCGCAATAACTCCCGTATTGTCACTTGACGAAACATTGACATTCAGGCTGGATGTTGATTCTGACAAAAACCTGTTAACATACTCCACAGTCACAGAGTAAGATATCGCATCTCCTCCTGCATGTGAGGTACACTCTTGTGAGGTAACAGTTGATGATTTCCCCACCGTTGACATGCTGTCACCACCTGATGAAGACCTGTACGATGTCACCAAACCATATCCTGGTTTCCACGCACTGGTGCTACAGCTACAGTCGGAGGCTGACACACTTGTCATGACACAGTACGACATCAGTTGAGGGAATTGTTTAACATGAGATCTGGTCGACAGACTCACTGGATTGCGATGTTACAGGTATTCATGTGATGTGTATTCCTACGCCACCCGGAGCAGGTCCTATGTTTGTGAGACAATGCAAAATTAATCTTGCAGCGTACGCAGAGGTACAATAGATTATCGACTCCCTATTAGCTAAACAGATAATCAGGGAATGTAACAGGACGTACCGCGCTCCAGTGTGGCCCGTTTAGAAACCAACGGGTAAATGGCGTCTTACCATTGACTATAGACAACTCAACGGGCTGGTTCCGTTGTCTCATTTGCCAATAACACAGCTCAACCAAGAGTTGCCAAAGCTGGCAAACGCCAAGTACTTCACCGTCAACGTGGCGAATGATTTCTGGACCATGACAGTCAACCCTCGTGACCAACACAAGTTCAATCATTGCCCGTTCGGGATTGTGAACTCCCCCTCAGAGTTCAACTTACCAAGGAGACACCATTGGTAGGCACGAGGAGTTGCTTCGTGGTATGATGGAAGGGTTCCAGGCCACAGCCTAACGTCACGACCAAGCATTGGACATTTTGTGGGAGCGAGTCAGTGGGTTGCCTTCTAGGCAGCCAACCACAATGGTAACCTCCCAGCCCCTCTGTAACCCGGCTGGTAGCAGCGGCGTCAGTTTCCTTGGAACCCAGTTTACATCCGCCGGAGTGCTATAATGGAGATTCCATAACCTGCCGGGCCTTTCTCTCCCAGTGCTCCTTCGTTTTCAAGCTGCAGCCTTCTTCTTCTTCTTCTGACCATCACACCTGGTGAGACAAAACTGTGACTCGTCAGTGTAGATCACTTTTTGCCAGTCCTGTCTGGTCCAGCAACGGTGGGTTTGTGCCCATAGCCAACGTCCAGCCTCTCTCAGCCTATTGCGGACAGTCTGAGCACTGATAGAAGGTTTGTGCTTTCCTGGTGTTTAAACCCTTTACAATGAAGATCTGTGAAGTTGTTTGGATTTTTACTAATTATCTTTGAAAGACAGGGTCCTGAAAAGGGACGATTCTGTTTTTGCTGAGTTTACTTTCAAAATCTTAGCTAGCAGTCATCATCATGAATCAAGTCGCCAATCCACTTACAAATCCTTTTTCATCCTTGTCATATGAAGAGAAATAATGGCTAATCAGCCATTGGACATAAACATTACACAACAAGTTGGAAATCACAAATTCAACAATGAGTGGTTTGCAAGGAATCAGGGACAGTGTCTAACTGTAAGCATTTTAAAGCATTCACTAGCCTGCTATTCAGTGGAGTGGCTGTGTGGTCCCAAATCTGGGATTACTGGGCTCTTTTCCAAGTTTAAAATGATGAACATTCAACATTGGCCATGCTATCAGTGAAGCATGATTTGTGCTGCTCGCAAAACAACTCGGAACTGCGAAAACTTGACTTCAGTGAGTTCAAAACAACTGGGAGGTCAGGAATAAACGAGCTCAGACTGGGAAAATACGTTTTTACACGGAATTGTAAATCCAACTCGGAATTGTAAATCCGGCCTCTTTTTTTTCTCAGAGTTCCCAGTTGTTTTGAAAGTACCATAACTCCAGAGAATGCCAGAATTTGATGACAACATCTGCCCAAAAAGGACCGCTGTCACATCTTCCTGTTCAAGTGAGCACAGCACAACAAGTCCAAAAATGTATTGTATGCTGCTGCATAAATGATGTAATATGCCAGGGAGATATGTATACTGTAGCTAAGCAAGTAAAACTAATTGTATGTTGTGTAGTAAGATGTTAGTAGCCCATGTGCCTCACCCTAATAATTTGGTCTATTTACCCCTCTTAATTTTGCCTACCGTTCTGACTTGGTGGTGCACATATAGCCTATAACCTGTTCTAGATAAATGCAATAATTTATTATTGTTAGAGCATTCATTGTCTGCTTATCTGCCCCCTTTATTTATCATACGGTTCTGACTTGGTGTACATGGAGAACACTGTAAGAACAGCCCATGTTCTGAATTCTGTCAGTGTACATTTCAAAAGTGCTAAGCAAAGTTATATTGACTATGTCCATCCTAGCTCACTCATTAATGTCTTAATCAAGTCAGTCATATCACTTATGTTTTTTAAAAGGCAGTAAATGAGGCTGAATTAACTGTTTTGCTGCCAGACAAGGCTTTGCTGATAGCCAGGTGTAGCAGTGGTAAGATGTTGTGACTGCTGTTGGGACAGCTTTATGTAGGCCCTAACAGTTTGTGGGCACTATTTGTAACAGTTATAGTGCAATTAATGTATTTATTATTGTTGTGTTGTTTAGTGGCATTACTGGCATTGGTGGCATGAATCCCACTTAGTTTTATTTTTGCACCACCAAGATTTACATGCTAAAATCGCCACTGTATATGGCGTAAGCATTTAAATTTACTTGATTATTTCTCTCTCCATGTGAGGGACAAGATCTTTTCTTTAAACGTTTTGTTATGTTTAATTTTTATTTTATTTCACCTTTATTTAACCAGGTAGGCCAGTTGAGAACAAGTTCTCATTTTCAACTGCAACCTGGCCAAGATAAAGCAAAGCAGTGTGACAAAAACAACACAGAGTTACACATGGGATAAACAAACGTACAGTCAATAACACAATAGAAAATCTGTATACAGTGTGTGCAAATGAAGTAAGGAGGTAAGGCAATAAATAGACCATAGTGGCAAAGTAATTGCAATTTAGCAATTAACACTGGAATGATAGATGTGCAGATGAGGATGTGCAAGTAGAAATACAGCTGTGCAAAAGAGCCGAAAAAAACCAAAACAAATATGGGGATGAGGTAGGTAGTTGGCTGGATGGGCTATTTACAGATGGGCTGTGTACAGCTGCAGCGATCGGTAAGCTGCTCTGACAGCCAATTCTTGAAGTTAGTGAGGGAGACATAAGTCTCCAACTTCAGTGATTTTTGCAATTTGTTCCAGTCATTGGCAGCAGAGAACTGGAGGGGTGTTAGCTTTGGGGATGACCAGTAAAATATACCTGCTGGAGCGCGTGCTACGAGTGGGTGTCGCTTTGGTGACCAGTGAGCTGATAAGGTGGAGCTTTACCTAGCAAAGACTTATAGATGACCTGGAGCCAGTGGGTTTGGCGACAAATATGTAGCGAGGACCAATGAGAGCACACATGTCGCAATGGTGGGTAGTACATGGGGCTTTGGTGACAAAACGGATGGCACTGTGATAGACTGCATCCAATTTGCTGAGTAGAGTGTTGGAGGCTATCACGTAAATGACATCGCCGAAGTCAAGGATCGGCAGGATAGTCAGTTTTACGAGGGTATGTTTGGCAGCGTGAGTGAAGGAGGCTTTGTTGCGAAATAGGAAGCTGATTATAGATTCAACTTTAGATTGGAGATGCTTAATGTGAGTCTGGAAGGAGAGTTTACAGTCTAGCCAGACACCTAGGTATTTATAGTTGTCCACATATTCTAAGTCAGAACTGTCCAGAGTAGTGATGCTAGGCGGGCGGGCGGGTGCGGGCAGCGATCGGTTGAAGAGCATGCATTTAGTTTTACTAGTGTTTAAGAACAGTTGGAGGCCACGGAAGGAGTGTTGTGTGGCATTGAAGCTCGTTTGGAGGGTTGTTAACACAGTGTCCAAAGAAGGGCCAGATGTATACAGAATGGTGTCGTCTGCGTGGAGTTGGATCAAATAATCACCTGCAACAAGAGCTACATTTTTGATATATACAGAGAAATTAGTCGGCCCGAGCATTGAACCCTGTGGCACCCCCATAGAGACTGCCAGAGGTCCGGACAACAGGCCCTCCGATTTGACACACTGAACTCTGTCTGAGAAGTAGTTAGTGAACCAGGCGAGGCAGTCATTAGAGAAACCGAGGCTGTTGAGTCTGCCAATAAGAATACTGTGATTGACTGAGTCGAAATCCTTGGCCAGGTCGATGAAGACGGCTGCACAGTACTGTTTTTAATCGATGGTGAATATGATATCATTTAGGACCTTGAGCGTGGCTGAGGTGCACCCATGACCAGCTCGGAAACCGGATTGCATAGCGGAGATGGTACGGTGGGATTTGAGATGGCCAATTATCTGTTTGTTTACTTGGCTTTTGAAGACTTAAGAAAGGTAGGGCAGGATGGATATAGGTCTGTAACAGTTTGGGTCTAGAGTGTCTCCCCCTTTGAAGAGGGGGATGACCATTGCCGCTTTCCAACTTTAGGAATCTCAGATGATACGAAAAAGAGATTGAACAGACTAGTAATAGGGGTTCCGACAATGGTGGTGGATCATTTTAGGAAGAGAGGGTCTAGATTGTCTAGCCCAGCTGATTTGCAGGGATCCACATTCTGCAGCTCTTTCAGGACATCAGCTGTCTGGATTTGGGTGAAGGAGAAGCGGGGATGGCTTGGGCCGTTGCTGCGGGGGTGCAGAGCTGTTGGCCGGGGTTGGGGAAGCCAGGTGGAAAGCGTGGCCAGCCGTAGAGAATTGCTTATTGAAATTCTCGATTATCGTGGATTTATCCGCGGTGACAGTGTTTCCAAGCCAGTGCAGTGGGCAGCTGAGAGGAGGTGCTCTTATTCTCCATGGACTTTAGAGTCCCAATTGTTTTGGAGTTAGTGCTGCAGGATGCAATTTTCTGTTTGAAAAAGCTAGCCTTTGCTTTCCTAACTGACTGTCAATATTGGTTCCTAACTTGTCACGGCTGTCGAAAGGATTGGACCAAAGTGCAGCGTGGTTGTAGTTCCCCATTTGATTAAATCCATGAAACTTTGCAAAACAAACTGAATTTACAAAACAACAAACCGTGACGCAGAGAGAAACAAACACTACTCAAAATATAATCACCCACAAACCCAGGAAGAAAAACCCCTACTTAAATATGATCTCCAATTAGAGGTAATGAGGACCAGCTGCCTCCAATTGGAGATCAACCCCCCCAAAAAAACATAGAAATAGAAAAACTAAACATAGTAATAGAAAACGTAGAAAAACCCCCTTGTCACGCCCCGACCTACTCTACCATAGAAAATCATATCTTACTATGGTCAGGACGTGACAGTACCCCCCCCCAAAGGTGCAGACTCCGAATGCACCTAAAACAAAAGAATCCACAAAACAGAAGGGAGGGTGGGGAGGGTGACAATTGTCTATGGCGGCTCAAATGCAGTCCACATAACCTTAACCTCCAGCAGAGGAGGCGGCTCCGGTTCGGGGCGTACTAACCGCTCCACCCACTGATTCTTCTGCTTTATTACCACCTGACCGTGGATCGTCGTCGAAAGAACCAGACTGTAGATCATTGCTGGAGGTTCTGGCCTGCAGACCACCGCTGGAGGTTCTGGGCTGCAGGCCGCCGCTGGAAGCTCTGGGCTGCAGGCCGCCGCTGGAGGCTCTGGGCTGCAGGCCGCCGCTGGAGGCTCTGGGCTGCAGGCCGCCGCTGGAGGTTTTGTACTGGGGAGTGTCGCTGGAGGCTCTGGACTGGGGAGCGTCGCTGGAGGCTCCGGACTGGGGAGCGTCGCTGGAGGCTCCGGACTGGGGAGCGTCGCTGAAGGTTCCAGACTGGGGACCGTCGCTGCAGGCGCCGTGCCATGGATCATCACTACAGGTTCCGCGCCATGGATCATCACTGGAGGCTTTGTGCCATGGATCATCACTGGAGGCTCCGGGCCATGGATTATCACTGGAGGCTTTGTGCCATGGATCATCTCTACAGGCTCCGGGCCATGGATCATCCCTACAGGATTCTTGCCATGGATTATCCCTACAGACTCCGGGCCATGGATTATCTCTGGAGGCTTCGTGCCATGGATCATCCCTACAGGCTCCGGGCCATGGATCATCACTGGAGGCTTCTTTCGGGGAGCTGGAATAGGTCTCACCGGACAAGAGAACGTCGCTGAGAGTTCTGGACTAGGGAACGTCACTGGAGGCCGGGTGCGCGGATCAGGCACAGGGTATACTGGGCCGTGGATGCGCACTGGAGGTCTGGAGCTTATGGCTGGCACAACCCGTCCTAGATAACCTCCGTAGCCTGACAAGCGCGAGGCATTGTGACAGGTCGTGCAGGTTTGTGTTGGTGAACTGGGGTTACCATGCGTAGAGCTGGCGCAGGATAACCTGGGCCGAGAAGACGCACCGGAGACCAAGAACGCTGAGCAGGCATAGTCCTTCCTGGCTCAATGCCAACTCTAGCACGGCACCTGTGAGGAGCCTGCACCGAGCGCACTGGGCTGTAGCTGCGCAATGGAGACACAGTGCGTATCTCAGCATAACATGGTGCTTGCTCGATCACTCAGCCCCCACAGTAAGCACGGGGAGTTGGCTCAGGTCTCCAACCTGACATTGCTAATCTCTCCGTGTGCCCCCAAATTTATTTTGGGGGGGGCTGTCTCTCGCCCTTGCCTCGATGTTGGTACAGCGCCTCATAATGACGCCGCTCCGCTTTAGCTGCCTCAATCTCCTCCCTCGGACGGCGATACTCCCTAGCCTGCCTCCAGGGTCCTTTTCCGTCCAGAATTTCCTCCCAGGTCCATTTCTGTTGCTCCTGGGCACGCTGCTTGGTCCTTTTGGGGTGGGTGATTCTGTCACGGCTGTCGAAAGGATCGGACCAAAGTGCAGCGTGGTTGTTGTTCCACATTTTATTAAATCCATGAAACTTTGCAAAACATAAACATCTGAATTTACAAAACAACAAACCGTGACACAGAGAGAAACAAACACTACTCAAAATATACTGCTCAAAAAAATAAAGGGAACACTTAAACAACACATCCTAGATCTGAATGAAATAATCTTATTAAATACTTTTTTCTTTACATAGTTGAATGTGCTGACAACAAAATCACACAAAAATAATCAATGGAAATCCAATTTATCAACCCATGGAGGTCTGGATTTGGAGTCACACTCAAAATTAAGTGGAAAACCACACTACAGGCTGATCCAACATTGATGTAATGTCCTTAAAACAAGTCAAAATGAGGCTTAGTAGTGTGTGTGGCCTCCACGTGCCTGTATGACCTCCTTACAACGCCTGGGCATGCTCCTGATAAGGTGACGGATGGTCTCCTGAGGGATCTCCTCCCAGACCTGGACTAAAGCGTCCGCCAACTCCTGGACAGTCTGTGGTGCAACGTGGCGTTGGTGGATGGAGCGAAACATGATGTCCCAGATGTGCTCAATTGGATTCAGGTCTGGGGAACGGGCGGGCCAGTCCATAGCATCAATGCCTTCCTCTTGCAGGAACTGCTGACACACTCCAGCCACATGAGGTCTAGCATTGTCTTGCATTAGGAGGAACCCAGGGCCAACCACACCAGCATATGGTCTCACAAGGGGTCTGAGGATCTCATCTCAGTACCTAATGGCAGTCAGGCTACCTCTCACAAATCATGAAACAACCTACTGTATGATAGAGACAAAGAGAAAATTGTATGGCCATGCTAGCATTGGTCAAACTACAATTAATTTTCACCAGTGTGATTTACTTTAAATATGAGTCATGGTAGAGTCAAATACTTGACAGGATTAGCTCCAAAAAACTTTGCCAACTGTCGGCCTCTTATCGATGCTTGCATGAGAGAGCTTGCCAAAGAACCCTCCCAAATACTCCACCAGGCAGAGAAAAATACATTATTTATAATTTTTTTACAGTTGACTTTAAAACATTATTTTCTCAGGACTTAAAAGTGCATTTGCTCCGAAAATGTGAAGGACTGCTACACAGGAACCTAATGAGCTTGTGTTGCTTTCTCATGAATAAGACATTTTGAACATATAAACATCAAAGCTTTCACCACATAGACAACAGTAAGTAGTTTAGGCATCTTTTTAATTAGATCAACTTCAAACAGTAACAACCCTCATCCACCCCAACATACATCTACCCTACTCAATAATGACCGTGAACCATAGCTTTAAGTGTTGCCTTTTTATGGTGCCCTTTTTAGCAGACCTGATCGATCACTGTCAGGGTGTGCGCTACTGGTGGAGAAGCCAGGTGCAGGAGAGCAGAGAGTTGTGAACAGGTGCACCCATTATTAGGCAGAGGCAATATACCACACAGACGCCACTGCGTCAAAACCTCCAGTCAAAGGTAAAAGTGCATGGGTGCGAAACAGTCACAAAAATAGCGCAAAATGATTACAATAAACAACCTTCGTGAAAACCACAGAATAACGGGGAAAATCCCAGCCTGGCGTGTACACATGAAACACGTAACAAAAACAATTACACACAAAGACGTGGGATAACAGAGGAATAAATACATGCAGTGTGATTGGGGAATATAAACCAGGTGTGCAGGGAACAAGACAAAACACATGGAACAATGAAAAATGGAACGGCGATGGCTAAAAAGCTGGTGACGTCGACCGCCGAACGCCGCCCGAACAAGGAGAGGAGCCGACTTCGGCGGAAGTCGTGAACAATCACACAGGCTGATTGTAGTACTCTGCAGCTTCCTCAACTGAAGGCTCAGTAAGAGAACAAGAGTCTTCCTCAGGACAGGTGGGACTACATTTTGGAGGATACAAAGCTGCATCTGTGATTCCTTAGGAGGATTCCTGGCTTCCTTGGCCTAGTAGTGTGTGAAATATTTTATCTGGGCTCCATCGGGATTTCCGTGCAGCTCTCACTAACATTTGACCAAACTATTCAGGCTTTCAGGGGTGGTGAGAGGATATGTACAAAGCCACAACCTCATCCTTCCATTATCAGAACATCAAAAGATGTAAGACCACATACTTCCCTTATCCGCTGTTGAACGTTTTAGTGGGCATGCCCATTAACTTTTCTTTTATCAAGACCACGGTATAAAAAGGACCGCTGTTTTTTTCAAATATTGAAAGTAAGATAAAATATGTCCTGATGAAAAATGTTTTTCTGTTCAACATGCCAGAACATCTGAAAGCAATGCAATGCAATTCAATAATGATTCATAGGAAGTTGTGCTGTATGTACAGTGAGGGAAAAAAGTATTTGATCCCCTGCTGATTTTGTACTTTTGCCCACTGACAAAGAAATGATCAGTCTACAATTTTAATGGTAGGTTTATTTGAACAGTGAGAGACAGAATAACAAAAAAAATCCTGAAAAACGCATGTCAAAAATGTTATTAATTAATTTGCATTTTAATGAGGGAAATACGTATTTGACCCCTCTGCAAAACATGACTTAGTACTTGGTGGCAAAACCCTTGTTGGCAATCACAGAGGTCAGACGTTTCTTGCAGTTGGCCACCAGGTTTGCACACATCTCAGGAGGGATTTTGTCCCACTCCTCTTTGCAGATCTTCTCCAAGTCATTAAGGTTTCGAGGCTGACGTTTGGCAACTCGAACCTTCAGCTCCCTCCACAGATTTTCTATGGGATTAAGGTCTGGAGACTGGCTAGGCCACTCCAGGACCTTAATGTGCCTCTTCTTGAGCCACTCCTTTGTTGCCTTGGTCATGTGTTTTGGGTCATTGTCATGCTGGAATACCCATCCACGACCCATTTTCAATGCCCTGGCTGAGGGAAGGAGGTTCTCACCCAAGATTTGACGGTACATGGCCCCATTCATCGTCCCTTTGATGCGGTGAAGTTGTCCTGTCCCCTTAGCAGAAAAACACCCCCAAAGCATAATGTTTCCACCTCCATGTTTGATGGTGGGGATGGTGATCTTGGGGTCATAGGCAGCATTCCTCCTCCTCCAAACACGGCGAGTTGAGTTTGTCGTGTCTTTGGCTATGCCGGATTAAGTGATATGACATGCTAACTTATAAAATGATTTCTCTGTAGTTAATATTACCTGATTAAGCTAATCATGTAAATGTAATTAATTAGAAAGTCGGGGCACCACGGAAGAACGTTTATAGAGCTGTTATCTTCCGAATAAACTTTTAAAATACTTTGTAATATTTTACATCGATAGCAGTCAATATTAACCCTTAACTTATTTTCAGTCTCATAATGAAAGTTGTAAATTCTTGGTTATCTTCACGAACCCTGGCTAACAAGTTGAATCAGCAATACAAAATTGGGTTTAATTATTTATTTACTAAATACCTAACTAATCACACAGAATTACAAATACACAGAACACCAATGATGTCATACAGAAAACGTCCCGGTGGACGGAACCTGGTTACACAAAGGAAAGGGGGTTGGGCTTGAATGAAAGAGTGGGAAGATTTAGGAACAAAGAAACAGCAGCTATGCTATCGTAAATACATTATCTTATGCATTCTAAATTACCGCCCATTTGGAAAAGGAAAATGCAATAAATATTTACTCTGAGCTGCGCTTCGGTAGATTGGTCGTAGATGCTGGCCAGGTTGGCCAACAGATCTTCTTGTACTCGGAACAATGTCTCTGGTGGTAAATTGGATACGTGGTGGTATCTTCGTCCATCTGTTAGAATGGATCCGTCGTCCGTCCTTTCCTAGCCCACGTTAGCAGCGGCTAGGCAGTATCACTTCTGTAGTGAATAAGCTCAAAGTTCATACCATAGCTCACGCCGAGGTTGGCTTAGTTCTGTCCTTGATATGGTTTAGTTAACATGTGTGTCCTTCTAACGTAGAGGCTGCAGACCTCCCATACTGGAACTGGTGAATGTCTTTTCGTCAAAGGCTTATATAGTGGAGAGGGGGGAAGGAGGTGTTTCATCGTTTATAACCCCTGTCTCTTCACAGGGTTGGACCACTGATCGAGCAGGGCACTTTCCTTATGAAAACCCAATTCTCTCATTTGGAAGCTAAAATTACATTTAATCTCCTAACAAACAATTTCAATATCAAACATTTCAATTGCATAACAATTCCATGTGACTCTGATAACTAGAGGGTGTATACTTTCTCAGGTACAGTTTATGTCGTCCTGTCATCAATCATAATGTCCCAGATAACAACGAACCTGACATACATACTTATTACGTTATCAAGCATATTTCCAACTGGTTTTATTATGTAAATATGGTTCCTTTCCCCATTTGTTTGATGTTCCCAGACTCTCTATATTTAACAGGACAGCAGTCCTTCAGTAGGGTCAGTAAGAGAGGGGAAGGGAGAAAGGTATTTATGGGGGGGGTCATAAACCTTACCCACAGGCCAACATCATGACAAGTTGATACCAAAAAGCTCCATTTTGGTCTCATCTGACCACAACACTTTCACCCAGTTGTCCTCTGAATCATTCAGATGTTCATTGGCAAACTTCAGATGGGCATGTATATGTGCTTTCTTAAGCAGGGGGACCTTGCGGGCACTGTAGGATTTCAAACCTTCACGGCGCATTGTGTTACCAATTGTTTTCTTGGTGACTATGGTCCCATCTGCCTTGAGATCATTGACAAGATCCTCCCGTGTAGTTCTGGGCTGATTCCTCACCGTTCTCATGATCATTGCAACGCCACGAAGTGAGATCTTGCATGGAGCCCCAGGCCGAGGGAGATTGACAGTTCTTTTGTGTTTCTTCCATTTGCGATTAATCACACCAACTGTTGCCACCTTCTCACCAAGCTGCTTGGCGATGGTCTTGTAGCCCATTCCAGCCTTGTGTGGGTCTACAATCTTGTCCCTGACATCCTTGGAGAGCTCTTTGGTCTTGGCCATGGTGGAGAGTTTGGAATCTGATTGATTGATTGATTGCTTCTGTGGACAGGTGTCTTTTATACAGGTAACAATCTGAGATTAGGAGCACTCCCTTTAAGAGTGTGCTCCTAATCTCATCTCGTTACCTGTATAAAAGACACCTGGGAGCCAGAAATCTTTCTGATTGAGAGGGGGTCAAGTACTTATTTCCCTCATTAAAATGCAAATCAATTTATAACATTTTTGACATGCGTTTTTCAGGATTTGTTTGTTGTTATTCTGAATCTCACTGTTCAAATAAACATACCATTAAAATTATAGACTGATCATTTTATGTCAGTGGGCAAACGTACAAAATCAGCAGGGGATCGAATACTTTTTTCCCTCACTGTAGATATAGCTTTTTGAAATGGCAGCTGAAAAGAACAAGTGCCCCTAATATATGTATCTACTGAATAATTTGGGACACAACTTTTCGGTCCCACTTTAAACTTGATCTACTGTAATTTTAGTATGCATCAACCATTACACTACTGTTCCAATAAGTTCAACAATAGCCCAACTTGTGAGTATGAGAGCATCAGTACTTCTGATTGGTTGCCCTAAATGTGTTTATCTGTTTACTCTGACCAGGGAGATAGTCATTGAGTTCCTTTGATGTGAGGACTGTGATTTGAAATGGGAACGCAGCACTGGTGGAACGTCCCAGATCGTCCCTCGCCTATACTCTACGAGCTGTTATTGGAAGCCATATCCCATAAATCAGTGGGGCACACAATTGTAATTAGGGGACATTTGTGAAGGGATCCAACTCTCATCATGGCCGGTCCTCCATCAATCCCCCAATCTGCTGCACTACTGGTCCTCTGGTGTCGTAAAGGACAATATGGCCGGATTTATATTCATTGCAAACCCAGGCCAAATTAATCTCCAGCCAGCGATAAGTAGCTTTGTGATGATAATGTTGACAGGGACTGTGTCTTAGGACCATCTTGAATATTGATGCCAGCAACAATGGCGCAGAGCAGATTCAGAAATGTGCACTGAAGGGGCCAAAGGGTGGGATTGAGAATTCCCATAGCACTCGACATGAAATCTCGTAAACAAAAGCTAGGGAGCGATGAATGAGGAAGGGGTTAGTGGGTACCCATAAGCCTTATGTGTGAGGGAATGCACAGATAAGTCCACCTCATGGAGCTCCTTGCAGAGGCTGGTCCCACTCACAGCGCTCTGAGCAGATGTAGGCTTGGCAACAGTATCAAAGAGAAAAGGGAAAAAAACATTGGTGTACTGGGCAATTCGATGGAAAGAAAGAATGGGTGTCAGCTATGACATGACACCTTGAGTTTGAAATCTCTTTTGTTTATTGAACTACAGTAAGTGAAGTGGATTTACACCCTGTAACATATTTACAGTAACAGAATAACATCATGGGTCCCTGATCTGTACTATACAGAAATGCATAATTATGGATATGAATGTCATTCTCTTCATGGCTATGTATCCTGAATAGGTACACAAAGGTAGAAATAAGCAATATCATCCTTTGCATGAATGGGTAGTATTCTACACACTGGCTATTATTCTAATGAGCTCCGCAACCAAAGAAGGCCACATTTGGTAGGTCTGACCCAATCATAGACTTCTATGTTTTACAAGTTTGGACTGCACAGTAGATGCAAAGTAGAGTACAGTACAGATGTAAGATCTTAATTTGATCACCCTGTTATAGGAGAGCTTTCCTAGAATGCAGGACATGTCAAACCTGTAGTGTATTTAAGGTTTTATATCCATTTGATATGCAGTTATAGAAACTGTTCTTCGTCTTGTAAGCATTACATGGCAATGCAGGAATTTTGAAAGCGCACAGGGCTGCGGGTAAGAAGGTTGTGGGTTTGCAGTCCACCATGGACAAGAGTAGGGGTGGAAATATCTAATTTTATAGTAAACGCATTGCATTAATCTGTCATCGTATTTGCACGTGCGAGAAAATATTACTTTTTAGAAACATATCATGCAATTCTACATAATTTTACATAAAAGCATATTCTTTTTTAATACAACACAAATTATAGGCTAAGAATGGAGAGAAGCCTATGTGTTCATCTTATCATATTTTTCTAATGCCAAATCAGTGTGTCTTGTTTGTAAATAATTACATCTGAGACGTCGTGGGGAGTCTGAACGTGGTACTTTCAGAAGTTAGGCCTACTTTTCCACCCCAGACGGAGTAAGCCTACAGACGCAGAAAAATGTAAGCTTTAACTACTTGCTACTCTTCTTCCGTGAGAGGTCACAAGTGTTTCCCTAAAAGATGTCTGGGTTTAAACATCTATTGTACAGAAAGAAAATAGCTTAATCAATTGGTAGTGACATAATTAGATTACTTCCTTAGCAAAATCCATTTATTTTCATTGCCTATAGAAGGTTGTAGCTCAGTCTCTGAAAGCCGAAGAATCGGAACAAATGAATCCGATTTGCGTCTTTCCCGGTTATTTGACAGCTTGTTTCCATCTTAAAGCATTGTGGACCGAAGCGCTGTTATAGATGACTTTATATAATCGGATCTGTTTTATTTTCTTCAAAATCTTAAGCTAACAAGGGCCAGGCCCGTGCTTTCTGCCATTTTATTTAATAAAAACGTAGGCCTATGCCATATCAGTAGATGTCACAAAGTGCTATACAGAAATCCAACCTAAAACCCCGAACAACAAGCAATGTAGATGTGAAAGCACGGTGGCTAGGAAAAACTCGCTAGAAAGACAGGAACCTAAGAGGAAACCTAGAGAAGAACCAGGTTCTGAGGGGTGGCCAGTCCTCTTCTGTCTTTGCCGGGTGGAGGTTATAATAGTACGTGGCCATGAAGGCCAGATTGTTCTTCAAGATGTTCTAACATTCATAGATGACCAACAGGGTCAAATAATAATCACAGTGGTTGTCGAGGGTGCAACAGCTCAGTACCTCAGGAGTCAATGTAAGTTGGCTTTTCATACCCGAGCATTCAGAGGTCGAGACAGCAGGTGCGAGAGAGAGAGAGAGTCGAAGCAGCCGGTCCGGGACAAGGTAGCATGTCCGGTGAACAGATAAGGGTTTCATAGCCACAGGCAAAACAGTTGAAACTGGAGCAGCAGCACGACCAGGTGGACTGGGGACAGCCAGGAGTCATCAGGCCAGGTAGTCCTGAGACAGGGTCCTTGGGCTATGGTAGTCCGGGAGGGGAGGGAGAGAGAGAGAATTAGAGTGAGCATACTTAAATTCACACATGACACCAGCTAAGACAGGATAATTACACTATTGCAGCATAGATACTGGAGGCTGAGACGGGGGGTCGGGGGACACTGTGGCCCCCGGACATGGACAACCAGGCAGGATATAACCCCACACACTTTGCCAAACCACAGCCCCCACACCACTAGAGGGATATCAATAGACCACTTAGTACCCTGTGACAAGGCCCCAGAAGATCCCCTCCACCGCACGAGCCTGAGGGGGTGCAAAACCGGACAGGAAGATCACGTCATTGACTCAACCCACTCAAGTGACGTACCTCTCCTAGGGACGGCATGGAAGAGCACTAGTAAGCCAGTGAATCAGCCCTCGTAATAGGGTCAGAGGCAGAGAATTCCAGTGGAGAGAAGGGAGCCGGCCAGGCAGAGACAGCAAGAGAGGTTCGTCGCTCCAGTGCCTTTCCGTTCACCTTCGCACCCATGGGCCAGACTACACTCAAGTACGGTATAGGACCTACTGAAGCGATGAGTCTTCACTTAAGACTTAAAGGTCGAGACCAAGTCTGCGTCTCTCACATGGATAGGCAGACCATTCCATAAAAGTGGAGCTCTATAGGAGAAAGCCCTGCCTTCAGCTATTTGCTTAGAAATTCTTGGGACAATAAGGAGGCGTGCGTCTTTTGAAAGTGGCGTACATGTAGGTATGTACGGCAGGACCAAATCGGAGAGATAGGTGGGAGCAAGCCCATCTAATTCTTTGTAGGTTAGCAGTAAAACCTTGAAATCAGCCATAGCCTTAACAGGAAGCCAGTGTAGTGAGGCTAGCACTAGAGTAATATGATCAAATGTTTTGGTTCTAGTCAAGATTCTAGCAGCCGTGTTTAGCATTAACTGGAGTGTATTTAGTGCTTTAGCCTGGGAGTAGAGCATTGCAGTAGTCTAATCTAGAAGTGACAAAGGCAAAGTTTCAGGTTTTGCAAACTTACGAAAATGGAAAAAAGCTGTCCTTGAAATATTCTTGATAAGTTTGTCAAAAGAAGGATCAGGGTCCAGAGTAACGCAGAGGTCCTTCACTGTTATATTTGAGACGACTGTACAATCATGAAGATTAATTGTCAGATCCAACAGCAGATTTCTTTGTTTCTTGGGTCCTACAACTAGCATCTGTTTGTCCAAGTTTAAAAGTAAAACATTTTCCTCCATCCACTTCCTTATGTCTGAAACACAGGCTTCCAGGGTAGACAATTTTGGCGCTTCACCATGTTTCATCGAAATGTACAGCTGTGTGTCATCTGCATAGCAGTGAAAGTTGACATTGTGTTTCCGAATGACATCACCAAGAGGTAGAATATATAAGGAAAACAATGATTGTCCTAAAACGAAACCTTGAGGAAAAAGAAAACTTACAATTGATTTGTCAGAGGACAAACCATACACAGAGACAAACTGATATTCCTTATTCCTACAGATAAGAGCTAAACCAGGCAAGAACTGGTCCATATAGATCATTTAGGGTTTCCAATCTCTCCAAAAGAATGTGGTGATCGATGGTGTCAATAGCAGCACTAAGGTCTAGGAGCATGAGGACAGAGTGCAGTCTCAGTACTACTGTATTATGGAGCCTAAAACCAGAGCGAAGCGTTTCGTATACATTATTTTGAGAGGAATGGGAGATTTGATAAATGCCAATTGTTTTTTACATTTTCCGGGTCAAGGTCTGGCTTTTTCAAGAAAGGCTTTATTACTGCCACTTTTAGTGAGTTTGGTACACATCCGGAGGATAGGGAGCCATTTATTATGTTCAACATTGGAGGGCCAAGCACAGGAAGTAGTTCTTTCAGTAGTTTAGTTGCAATAGGGTCCAGTATGTAGCTTGAAGGTTTAGAGGCCATGACTATTTTCATGAATGTGTCAAGAGATACAGGATTAGCACATTTGAGTGCAGTTCTGTGCAGACTCAGGACAGCTGAGCTTTGGAGAAATGTGCAAATTTAAAGAGGAGTCTGTAATTTGCTTTCTAATGATCATGATCTTTTTGTCGAAGAAGTTCATGCATTCATCACTGTGAAAGCCATCCCCTTTTGGGGAATGCTGCTTTTTAGTTTTGGATTGTTCTCATTCTCCTTAATTAGGTTGGAAAAATAGGATGATCGAGCAGCAGTGACGGCTCTTCGATATTGCACGGTATTGTCTTTCCAAGCTAGTCGGAAGACTTCTAGTTTGGTGAGCACCATTTCCATTCCAATTTTCTGGAAGCTTGCTTCAGGGCTCAGGTATTTTCTGTATGCCAGAGAGAATTTCTTGTGACAAATGTTTTTTGTTTTTAGGGGTACGACTGCATCTATCGTATTACACACGTTTACATTTAGATCCTCATTTAGGTGGTTAACTGATTTTTGTACAACATCCTTGGGAAGAGTCTGGAAGGGCATCTAGGAATCTTTGGTTTGTCCAAGAATTTATAGCACAGCTTTTGATGATCCTTGGTTAGGGTCTGAGCAGATTATTTGTTGCGATTGCAAACGTAATAAAATGATGGTCCGATAGTCCAGGATTATGAGGAAAAACATTTAGATCCACAACATTTATTCCACAGGAAAAAATTAGATCCAGGGTATGACTGTGGCAATGAGTAGGTCCGGAGACATTTTGGACAAAACCCACTGAGTCGATCATGGCTCCAAAAACCTTTTGGAATGGGTCTTAAGTACTTTCCATGTGAACATTGAAGTCACAATTTTTTTTTTTTAAATGAGCTACCATGACAACAAGGTTGGATTGGAATTCAGGGAACTCAGCGATGAATGATGTATACAGCTCAGGAGGCCTGTAAACAGTAGCTATAAAAAGTGAATGAGTAGGCTGCATAGATTTCATGACTAGAAGCTCAAAATATGAAAAAGCTGTCTTTTTTTATTGAAATTTGCTGTCATAAATGTTAGCAACACCTTCGCCTTTGCTGGGTGAGCGGGGGATATGGTCACTAGTGTAACCAGGAGGAGAGGTCTCATTTCACACAGTAAATTCATCAGGCTTGAGTTATGTTTCAGTCAGGCCAATCACATCAAGATTATAAACAGTGATTATTTCATTGACTATGACTGCCTTGGAAGTGAGGGATCTACCATTAAGTAACCCTATTTTGAGATGTGAGATATCACAATCTCTTTCAATAATGACAGGAATGGAGGAGGTCTTTATTCCAATGAGATTGCTAAAGTGAACACCGCCATGTTTAGTTTTGCCCAACCTAGATCGAGGAACAGGCACAGTCTCAATTGGGATTGCTAAACTGACTGCACTGACTGTGCTAGTTGCTGCTTGGCCTGCACCCTATTTCATCGTGGAGCTAGAGGATTTAGAGCCCTGTCTATGTTGATAGATACGATTAGAGAACCCCTTCATTAGGATGGAGTCCATCACTCCTCAGTAGGCCAAGCTTGGTCCTGTTTGTGGGTGAGTCCCAGAAAGAGGGCCAATTATCTACACATTTTATCTTTTGGGAGGGGCAGAAAACAGTTTTCAACCAGCAATTGAGTTGTGAGACTCTGCTGTAGAGATCA